>NC_086195.1:92737005-93089505 GCF_035770615.1 Melospiza melodia melodia | reverse complement strand
TAGAAGGGCTATAGATAAAGTTGTGTCAGCATTTCATTATTAACACTGGCTTTTCAGTGCTTTTCAAGTCAGACATTAACATAATTCTCATCCCTGGCTTTAGACTGGTAGATATTTCAAACTTAGGTGAGAATCATTTGGAATAATTTTTAAAGAAACATTCTGACCTACTTTTTATCCAAAGATCCATTTTTTCTTCTCAACAGGGGAAAAAAAGCAGGAGTTCTGCAAAGTGCTGGAGCTTAAACCACAATGAAGGCAATTTCTCCTGGTGGTTTAACCTTCCAGGATCTCTTCTTCCCAGTTCTCCAAAGTATGCCAAAAGTCTTTTGAATAGCAAAGCCTGCCCTTTGCAGGTGCTGTGTGCACCTCACACAAAATGAGGATCTAGTGGATCACTGGGGCTCAAGAGTGTGCTTTCACAAAACAGGGAGCTGTGTCTGCAGAATCTGTAGATCCACACAATTGCCACACAGTTTAGTTTCAGGCTTGAAATCAAAGATTAAATGCAATGTTGTCTTAAGGATAACATTTCTAAATAAAACTGCTCATGAAGGTTTCACTGCATAGGAATAAATGACCAAATCTTCTGGGACTTTTACTTAAAACACAGCAAGAAATAAATAAATAAACACAGTAATTCTCCCTTGAATTATTGAACAATTGAATTTAATACCATCAATGCCAGCTGCATGAAGAAAATAAATAAAGAAGTATTTTTAATGAAGAAAAAAGGCTCTTGTCTCAACTGTGTGCCCTTCTCTTGAGCAACGTAGATGCTGAACTGGAATACTGATTGATAGGTAATTAACAAAACATATCTAATTTAGCTGATGATTAAAGATCTAAGTATCTCTTTCAAGTGGATTAAAAGAAATTCAAATATAAGTATTTCATTTGTGAAACTGTATTGCTTAAGTAATTCTGTATTAATTACTTGCAAATGAGGTATTTTTGTTTCATATGCTTTAAACCTCAACAAATACCCTTAATGAATTAACTGATAATAAGTGTCTTTTTAAAGCAGATCAGATACTAATTTGAAGTAGCTTAATAGGTTCTTACTGCTGATATTGTCATTACCTTTTGCAAACATCAGCAAAATATTTTTTTCCCTTTTTTTTACTGTCGCCTTTTACTATTTTCCACTAATGCATTAACATTAACCCTACAGTAAAGAAGATTTCATAAGTTTATGTCTTTGGTATGATATTTTACAGGATAATAGCAGGAGGCCTTTGTGCACATAATGCCAATGAAAAGAACTTGTGCCCCTTATTGAAGGACAAATTAAAGAAAAAATACCATGTTTCTATAAGTGAGTTGGGAAAAAACTCACTTATAGAAAAACTCATTATTTCTATGAAATAATAGAGTGGTTGAAGTTGGAAGGCACCTCTGAAATAACCTCATGTGACACCCTGATGAAGCCAGGGTTGACCTAGCTCAGGGTTTGAGACTTCCTCAGGGCTTGAGATCTGAACACCTCTGGAAACAGAGAATCCTCAACTTCCCATGGAGCATTGCAGGAATTTAATCTTCTCTGCCTTTCTCCATGTATTTTCTGTCTTATTTTGATGGCTTTCACTAGCCATCCTGCACCTTCTGAGGCAGACCCAGAGTATTCAGTGCCCAGACTCTTTAGATGTTCTATTCACCATTGTTCCATCTCACCTTTCTCTCATCACATCCCCCTCCAAATGTCACTGTTTATGTTTTGGTTTCTGTATCACTTATAAGTAGGTATTATTGCAATTTCCTTAACTGGAAGTAAGGATTTTCTGACATCTTCCACACCCATTAGGTCAAGGTCAGGATACTTCCAATTCTGCATTCAAATTTTTCACTGGGGTCCTCTTCTAGTGTTAAAATACCACATATTCATATCAGCCTTTCTTATTCTCAAAGTTACATTTGCAATTAGATGTTGACTTAAAATGCCTAAAATGTTATGAAAAAAGAGGAAAAAAAATAAAAGAAAACAAACACAAAACCCCCCAAACCTTCTGGCCAAAAAAACAAACTCTGAATACTGTTAATGAAAAATGTAATTATTTTGGTGAAACTGAGTGATGCTGGCACATGGAATTTAAAACCCCAGTGTCTCATGCTCCAGTTCATGGCCGTACTCTACTTCCCATTACATAAACATCTACTTTGAGACAGCTATTTAGCCAACCTTGATAGTTAGGTTGGCTAAATAGAACATAAATATAGTTCTAACCTTGATAGTTAGGCTGGCTAAATAGAATAAATTATACCTTAGTAGAAAGCTATAATTGTTCCAGAGAGAGATCCAGCCATTTTACGATGCTTGTCCCAAGGTGCTATTACTGCATATGATTTTCTCTCCTTGTCTCCACCCATGAGCATCTCCATCCTTTTTAAGATCCTACTGTCTGTCTCTGTGCTTTAATAGTCATTGACTTCCAAAGATCTTGAGAGGATATTTCTAACAAGAAATATCTTGTACCATCAAGTCCCTTGGACCATGCTGTTGGCTATTGTTCCTAAACACAGCAAATGCAATCTGTGAAACTGGTTTGGCAGAGCAAATATTTGTGAAATGACAACTGAAAATTCATTCTGCTCAGTCAGTGAAACTTGGAGGAGACAGAATCAAGGCCAAGACAGAAAAGAAAAGAAAAGAAAAGAAAAGAAAAGAAAAGAAAAGAAAAGAAAAGAAAAGAAAAGAAAAGAAAAGAAAAGAAAAGAAAAGAAAAGAAAAGAAAAGAAAAGAAAAGAAAAGAAAAGAAAAGAAAAGAAAAGAAAAGAAAAGAAGTGAAAATGCTGAAGGTGAAAAAAGAAGTATGGTTGATGCAGAGAAGCAGAATGGTCTGAGCAAAGAAAGACATGACAGCAAACAAGTCTGAAGTGCGCAGAACAGCTTTCGATAGAAAGAATAAAACAAAACTCATCCATCAACAGATGACATGACGACTACACATGGAGAGAAGGATGCGCAGCCAGAACAATGAAAAAATTAGGCTGAATATGTCTAGCAATTATTGCTAATTATCAGTATATCACTCCTAAGAGTACCACAGTGATTACACACAAAGATGTGATAAATTGTTTAGCACAAAAGGGAAAGAGATGAAGCAAAACTGTTCATTACTGATCCTATAAATATAAATTTTTCATATCTCAGTCTGTGTCCTCTGGCAGACTCAGCCAGAAGGTGCAGTCAGAGCAGACAATCTCTGAGTGCCATCAGACGTGCAAGATACACTGGTTGGAGGTAAAATGGAAGCACTTTCCCTCTGTCTGGTACAATGTGCATCCACCCACCCTCCACAAGAAAGTGAATATAAATCTGCTGCCAATAGGCTGCTTTCATCTTTCGTGTATTCCTTCACAGGCAGGATACGAACCTCTGGGATCCTGTGGCACAAAGATACTGATTAAACACCTTTGTTATGTAGCTCACAGGCACCCCTTGGAGAGCAGCACTTAATTGCATGGTGCAAGAGAAAGAGGACAGAACAGGCTACCAGATAATGTGGGAGAGTTTGTCTCTGCCCCCCATTCACTCCAGTGAGAGTGACAAAGGCACCTCCCCACTGCCATGGGGTTCCCACTCTGAGGGACAGGACTGTACACTGCACCCTTTATAAGGAAAGCTGGACAGCACTGAAAGAACACAGTAGGAGGGAAAGAGAGTATTCAGCTCTCCCCTCATTTAATACAGTTTATCACATGTGCTGTCTCTCTTGTTTACAACCTGTATCTTCTGGAGGAGAAGATTCATTTCCAGAAAACTACCTAGATAAAAATATGATACTTTTGAAGGGGAGATATTAAATGCACTTCTGATAAGAATATATATAAAAACCCCTTTTACACTGATCTTCCTATGATTTCATTGATGCCTTGAGTGTTTTATTTGAAATGTTAGACATTCCTTAGACAGAACTGTAAGGTTTGGCTTTTAGCAAGACAACCAAGGTTTTATTCTTTTAATCACTGTCTGTTGTTCAATAGATGTCAAATTGTTCCTAACGCTATATTCTAGCATATGGGTTTTTAATTTGATTTTGTGCTCTGTGTTCATTACTGGCAACTGAGAGCTTGCCATGTAAGATTTTCATTCCTTACACTGTCTTGATTCCTGTAGGAAATAAATATACACATGCATTTATACACAGACAGACAAGCATGCAAAAGATGGGCATGCTTTTCAAAGCAGAAAGCATACAAAATTTTTCTTGCAGTGGTCACCGTGACTGAGGACCCCACCAAGAATATAAAAAGAACAAGATAACAACAAATCCCTGCAACACTTTTGAGAAACAGAATTGTTGTTCTGCATGTTTCAATCAGAAAGATAAAAAGACATTTTAGATGAATATACTCTGTATGTTGCAGTGAGGTTCAGGGTGCAACCAGAGGACTGTGTCTGAGCCACTTAGAGAAAATAAATCAGACATTGACTCAGAAGGTGGTTTGGAAGTCACAGAGAAAAGTCAATACACCTTGAAACACCGTGTAAGTTCAGATTGGTTGGACTGTGATATTCAATATGAGAAGGTTTTCCTCTGATCACAGCAGAGAAAGCAGAAATGAAGTGCCTTTGATGAGCTTCTGCAAATGTCAACAGAGAAAGCAGAAATTCTATGCTGCTCCCTGATGTGGGACATCAGGTCATCTGACAGTGAGTGGTTAAATAATAGGAACACACTGTTTTCCTAAAGAGTTTTACAAATATTTCAGGACTCCCTTTCTGAAGAATTTTCTTTGCAGTCATCAAGGAGAGGTGAAATACCTTTCAACTGTCAGTGTGCTGTTAACAATTTGAGCTCTACATGACACATTTGATTGCTTGGGTCAATTCTGAAATACCCTAAAAAGCCTTGGGAAACTATATAAAGCCAGTTGGGACAGATTCAAGGTTAGAAATACAGAACACCATGATGGATCACTATAAAAAGCATCACAACTAGTCAGGCTGCTGCTGTTTAGATCCTCTATGAACTGATTAAAAAAGCAAACCAAGATGTCTTGTGAATGCATGTAAGAAAGTAAATGGCAATTATCAAAATTCAAGGATGAAGCTGGTGCTCAGTATTAAATCTAATTCTGGAAATTGATGTAAGTCAGAAAAAGGAAAACCTTATTGCTGAGCTACCAGACAGGAAATAGATGCACAAACATGAGAACAGGACTTCTGGCATGACAAGAGACTGATCAGACTAGAACCATCAGCACACCACAAACAATCAAGTTTGTGTTGTTCTTCACAGATATTTGTGCAGCCTTAAAGATGCTTTTATCCTCATTCTCCTAGGTGTTTGACTGTCCTTCCAGTTAGAAAATCTTCCTAACTCCTGATCATACTGGTTGCTTGCTGTAACTGAAGGCTGTGACTCTGAGGTGCTGTCCTGCTGATGTGTAAAACAGCTCACTCCCTTCTCAGTTGGCACAGTCCTTTGCCTCCTCTCAGCGTCATCTACCACCAGAAAGAAAAGCACTGAGAGAATAGGATTCTTTTCACACATTTGCACAGCTAGATCATTCTGAAGTTGTCCAGGTGGGCCACAATTAAGCAACACTTTTCCATGGTGACATGGAAAGAAGCACCAAACATAGAGCTAAGAAAACAACAGCAAAGCAGTTTCTCAAAGGTAGCCAAACACCCCAGCTATTTTTTTGCTTGCCACACATACAACTGGTCATCAGATAAAAAGGAAAGGGATTTGATATGCCACAAACCACAGCCAAGTGACAGTAGCCTTTGCACATGCCAATAGCAGCAATGAAGTGACAAGTGTATGGTACACACAATAAAAAGCACCATAGAAACAGATAGCACCACCAGATAAGACTTCATTCTTTTCCCTGCCTTTGCAGCTGAAGTGCAGCCACAAACTAGACCACAGACTCCTTTTGTACCGCTGCAGGAGCCTGCTCCAAGGCCCTGGCTGGTATATTCAGGATGTAGCAAAATCCATGTTGCCTTACCTCTCTGCAGCCAGAAACTGTTGGTAATTTCTGTTCAGGTCAGTTGGTGGGCAGAACTAAGTCCTACAACATTCCAAAAATGCTTCTATTCAATGTACACAGCTGCTGACTGGAACCATGGCCAAGGTTTTGCTGAAAATATGAGCCAAAATTCCAATCCAGCGCCTATTTTACATTATATTTTCAGAAATCTTCCTGAGGCATCTAAACACAATGATGGTTTCTGAAATGAGAGGTGGCATGGGTGGAAATAATTAAGGGCAAGGAGGAGTGGAAAGGACCACAATCATTTTACAGGAAGGTTTTAACATGACCTGTATATTGGGATTTGGAGAAAGGATCCAGGTGAGATAAGTATGATGCCCAGTGGCAGATGAAATGAAGAGGGCTTTAGGGGTGGCACTAAAAGCTCCTTTTTGTCTGCATTAAGCTTACACTGATGGCTTCAAAAACATAATTGCTTCTAAAATAGTCAAATTATGCATTATGAATACATTATCTCATAGATTTTGATTGCTTTTTCTGCCGACAAATAATTGGCAAAACAATCCAGATTTCTGCAAATGTACCCACTCAAAGCTTAGCAAGTGGTCTGAAAACAGATCTTTTCAGCACAGAGAGAAACCCCTCAGCCAGCTCAGCTCCATTGGTAGGTCAGCTAGATAGATCTTCCACTAGACAGTCATTCTCTCTCACACACATACACACACAGGTCAGGACATACTATCCAGCTCCTATATTATGGCAGCCTCCTGAACGTTTCTCAGCTTACAAGAGCAATTGCCATGGAAATGTTGTGACAATCCCCTCAAGGCAAATGAGTGGTCTACACAACAGCATTTCTGCGCTCAAGAGGTCCCTTTTCAAGGCTATATTGAATTGAGTAAGTCACACCATTACTGAGGCAGTCTCAAGACTGGCAGTGCAAAACTATACAGTGATTTGCCAGCCTTAATCGCTTTTCAGCTCTATGCAGCAGCTCTCTGGAAGTCCTGAGACATGCTTTTCCAACACTTCCACACTATAACTGAAGCATCCATTGTTAAGGAGCTGTTTTCAATTTTTCTTAGCAGTCCCTTTTGTGGCAGGGTCAGCTTTTTAAGGACGGCTAACACTCCTTTAGTGTCAAAAGGATCCCAGTTTCCAAGAAAAAGATCCCACAAATTAAAAAGAATTAAAAAGATTATTTAAATAATGTAATACGGTATTATCACAGCTCAGATTATGTCTGTCTTCATTCCTCAGCAGGGCTAACCTCCTCTGCCATTTCATATAGCTTTCAGGTATGAGCCTTGTAGGGGTTTAGGATTCTCTTTATTCTTTCCATTCTTTACCTCTTCACATCTTTTCTTCACTCAGGGTTTCTCTCTCCTGTCATTTTTGTGATACACAGATGTTCAAAATTAGTGCTTATCGTGACCTGCTGTGCAACATCATCTTCCCTCTGCCCTAGAGCTGTTATAACCTACCACAGATCAGAATATTTTCTTATGTCTTGCATATAGGAGAGACTCCAGTTTTCAGTCATTGCCTATAACCAATACTTCTTCGAGATCAAAGGTCAGGAGCACTTGAACTGAGGAAGGGAAGCTTGCCAGATATATAGCCCAACTGCAGGCTCTAAGGTCGTGCTAGCTTACACTCCTCGCTGGGGTCTGGTTCAGTGCCATCTCTCTCTGTAAGGGAGACATAACTGCTCTGTAACTGCTCAATAGAAGAGCAAGAATGACAGTCTGGGAATTTAGGAGACTTGCTCAGGGACAGAAATGATGTAGGATAAGTAAGAACGGGACAAGGACTTTAGTTCACGGTATGTGTCAATGCTGAGTTTGAGGAAACATACCCATAAAAGACATTCATTCTTCTCTGATGTGTTTGCTGATATGCCCAACAATGCAAAGCATTACAGTGACATTGCTGATGTGGGGATAACCTTTCTGTTAAGAGCCAGGCTGAAAAATACTTCATTTCCCACTGGCTGCCAAATGGTCATTTCCACAGTCACAGCCCATGGTATGTAGATGGAGACTTTTGTGTTCAAACTGCACTCGCAGACACCCTGCTCAGCCCTGCTAGGATTACATACCCTCTTAAGGAGAGGAGCCATGATGATGACAACAAATTTTAGTAACCTGCCCATAAGGAATTGGTTCTGCTAATTCACTCCCTGAAACTGCCTCCTGCATTGTCACCAGACCAGTCCCTCCTCACCAAATGGCAATCACTTCCAACATCAGGGCCCAAGCAGAAGCTGCTCCCTCTTCCCACTTAACAGTTACTCTCACCCCTCCAGTGCCTACAAACCTTGTGTTTACCTACACCAAGGTGGGCAGATCTGAGATGGTCATGACAAGCTCCATGATGCATGTACCCTCTACCTGCACAAATAGAGACAGTCTCAGCTCACCAGGTCCACCACCATTCCCTATTTCTCCAAGCTGTCACATGCCTGGTCCCACTGTAGCCAGACTCATGAGGAAAGTGCAAGTCCATCTTAAAGTCAGGAGCCTGCCCAGCTGTCCCTTCCTAGAGAAATCTGTAGCTCTGGTTGCTAATTATAATCAACAGGCGTGGAAAGGGAAGTGGAAACTTTTGTGACCAAGCTTGGACCAGTTTCAAATTTGCCTTGCCTGCCCAAATGCAATACTGTTTTTCTTGAAAGGCTCATTGCTAATATTATAGTCCACATTGGCAAGTAAATGTACACATCGCATTGATTACTAGAATGACTGAAATGAAATTACTTGCTCACATCTTTCTGTCTTTCTTATCTCTGCACATGTAATTTTCCACTCTATTGTACTTGTTCTGAACTCTGCTTTGAAGAGTTTTTCCATTTACTGAAATACTAACCAGTCACAACAATTTATTTGCACTTCTATTGTGCTTGCCTCCCCTCAGAGAATATCAACACAAATTACAAACATCAGTGATTTTAGCCTCCATTCACTCCAGCAACATAATCCCCAGCCTACAGATGAGGAAACTAAAGCGTGACTTGTCCAAGGTCATATAGGAAACTCACTCCAGAAATCCATGGTGTCTTAAGGATGCTGGAGGCCATGGCTACTGTGAGCATGTGCATCAGAAACACTCTCTGTACGTGCAGTGAGGCAAGCTCCCTGAGCAGGAGGTGTGGATTCACTCCAGCTGAGTCGCCAGTCTTGCCGTGCCACTGCCCAGAAAGTCTGACCTATTTGGCTGCCAGGCTGCTTTTGAAGGAGAGACACAAAACCTGAGCCTTATGGCATCATAACTAAAGAAATAACTGCCAAAAATAAGAACTTAATTCCTGCACAGGTCCCTGCCAGCTGAAGTTTTTGGCCACACTTAAGAAAGTCATGTGCACATCAGCAGAAACTTCATTTCATTTTCTTTCCCTCCTAGAGGTGTCTATAGTCCTTCTATCCCTAACCTCACCAGTGGTCTGGAAACAATGTCATTAAACAATTAAAACAGAATCCACTCAATCATCTTGGCTCATATGTTGAACTTTGAGTGCTAGGGTTATGATGAGGCAAATCTCCTAAATTGTGTTTCAGTCCCTAAATATCAAATATGGTATAGTGAAGACTTCAATAGAGAAGTTATGTACCCAAATCAAGTGACCAAATATAGATGGACTACATAACTTTTATAGACTTTTTTCAAAAACATTTATCATTCCCAAATATTTACATAGAAGTCAGCCTTATAAATACTTAGATAATTACTATGGAAGGATCAATTTAAATGACAGCTTAAAATATAAGCTAAAGTTAAATACAGAAAGTAGGAGAACTAGACCTTTTCTTCATCTTGTATGCCAGGTTCAGCTTGTTTTGGTTTTCCATTCAATCAAAAACACTGTCAAAATTATTTCCTTAGAAATCAAAATTATTTTCTGCTCATAATCTATGCAGTAAAAATCATCATACAGCCAACCTTTTTAACACAAATACCATGGGAGCTGAATTTTCAGTCGTTCTTTTACAATGTGAAGTCACAGGGAATGAGTTGTCATCTTTCTCTTACAACTGAATTCACACTGTGCTAGTTTTATAAGTTGCCTGCTCACACATGGATCTATCCTGAAAATATAGGTGAATAATAGATTTGATAAAATATGTTGTTTTCACATGATAGAAACTGTGTAAATTTGATTTGCATTTATTTGACATTTCATTTGAAAAAAACAGGAGTGAAACTTTCAAAATGGCACATTTCATTTCAACACTTTCAAAAGGAATCTTTTGCATTTTTAATTTCAAAATGGCTTTTTCATATCAAAATTGACCTCATTTAAAAATAAGACTATAACTATATAGGGAATGGGTGGTTTTAGTTAGCTACACATTTTAGTCATGTCACTATGAAGCAAGTCATATTGTTTTGGGGTCCTGCTTCTCCCCCCAAAAAAGGAGACATGCTCCAGTTTGATGTGAGTTGAGCTACCTTTTTTTTTTTTTCTCTCACAGTTTTTTGTCTCAGCCTTGGGTAACATTAATCTCATTCAACTTAATTCCCCCCAAATGCAACAGTGGAATTCAGATATCTATGTGCAGGTGTCCAGGGTGCTGGGTCTGCATCTGAGATGCGTTTCATCCAAGAGCAAAAGAGAATAGAATCAACAGAAACTACAAAGGTAGTAGGCACAACCTAGAATAAACATGTTCACCTGATTACTAAGGAAATCTCCAATTTCAGTGACCATGACAACTGAGGGACCTTTGTTTAGGTATTCAGTTGCCACACACTGTAAGCATCTACAGAATGTAAGCATCTGAAGTGCCCTAGGGTACATTGCCTTGCCTCTGTCTGGTCTAGGCAGATGCATTTCCCATGGCCCCTGTCACAAGCACCTCTTCTAGAGCACCTCAAACAGCCCTAAAAATATCAGGGTGGGAGACAGAAAGTAAACCCTACCTGTTTAATCTAACCCACCTAACATGCAAAAACACTCCAGAGTGTTATCTGGCCTACCTACTTTAACTATTTCATGTTTTCCTTAAGGAGAAGGTGAATCAGCTGGGCAGTGTCTAACTCTTTCTATGGATTGTGTGTATTCAATTACCTTAGAACAATATGTGTTTTAGACTGAAAAGGTACATAAAATAAATTTAATTCCATTTGATTCATGTGACTTTGCAGTACAATAACAAGGGTGAACTTTGAATATTCACAGCAAACTCATCACACTGAGAGGACCATGAATGTTACACAACCAGTCGCAACAAGCACTTCATGAGCTATTCATTAATATTTTGCAAAGAGGAAATGTGGGTTCAGTTTTATAATTAAAGCATCCATGCCAAATCATTTGCTGTGTTATAAGAAAACTACTCATTACAGAGTCATAACAGCACTTAGTTTCACTTGTGGAAGCCCAGGCACTGTTGTAAATGGCACTTGGGGGATTCATGTTGCCAGCTTCAGGCATCCCAGCGAAGTGCCTAAATTAGGAGCCCAGTTTCCCTGAGTTCCTTGCATAATCCACAGGGAGAAAATAAATGGAACAAATCTCCCTGTAGAACACTTCAGTCTCAAACACCAATCCATTCTGCAGGCTTTAGAGCCCTTCTAGCCCTATAGATGATTAAAATCATTAATAAATTAGTTTGTGGTTGCTCTCACATGGGTATTTAGGACCTTGCAACACACCCTGGGGTATCATGGCTATCAGATAGGAAGCACAGACCCCTCTGGAATTGCTGTTGGGGACCAGGCACAGCGCCTCTGACAGCTCTAGACCTAAACTACATTAAAGTCTAAGTGACTTCCCACTTCACCTCAAAGTTCCCAGAAGTTTGTCCTTAATTACCCATGCACACTAAAAGGGAACTCTGTTTTGAGGCTAAGTATTTATTGACTGCCTAAAGCTCTATTGCAGTCCAGGATTAGGCAGACAGGTGACATTCAGGAGACTAAGTCTCTTGGAAAAGCTCAGTGTGTGCTGGTCTGGCAGAAATTCCATGGGAAGACAAACGTCCCTCTTGCTGAAAAGGCTCTGTGGTAGCAGACGAGAAAGGTAATGTAACGATTTAACGGTAATATTTGAAATTCACTTCACTGTGTTTAGACTTGTTCCCTCCACAGTTGCCTCCCCCTTGTCTGGACTGAACAATCCCCATGATGTAACTATGGAGGTCCTTGAGATATGTACCATATTTGGGACAAAACAATGCTATTATCATACAAATGATGCTGAAGAGCCTGCCTCTTGTGCAGGCTACACTAAAAAAAAAAAAAATGAATGAAGAAAAGATTAGATTCTGTGAGATCCTTCCTCGCAGGAACAATGTATTGTAAAGCAGATTTGCTTCATTTCCTTCAAAATCCCTCAGATAATGCAGGACAACGCTTTTCAATGGTTCCCACTATAAGCGCTGCGTGTCTGAGTAAATGGGAACATGGTACACTTCAGAAATCATTGTAAAGAATTACTGTTTATCTGGATAAGGAAGGGTAGTCTTAAGACCTGATTATGCCTACTGATCCAAATGCATTGAAAACTCTGTTCTCATTTTCGCATTCCTCAAGTAGCAAAACTTGACATCTGTGCAAAAACTGTTCCACCGAACAAAAAATATGGCTGCTAGTGCCACTAAAAGGGCTAGAGTTTGTTGCTAATGAAACTTTCACCACATTTTTATCTGTCTTTCAGAGGAGTTTGTGGTTATTGTTTTTTTAAAGTTCCCACAGGAAATCTCTGCGGTTTTATCTGCACTTGGAGGGTCATGTAAAAGGCTGGGACATGTTTGAATGCTGAAGAAATTATTCAGAATGCAGATTTGTAAACTAGGGATGTTATTTACTCAGAACAATTGAGCCTGGGCATAAAAGCCAGGAAACACATATACAGTGAGAGGGCTAGACGCCAGCTCTACGTGCTCGCTGCCTATCTGTGGTTCTGAGCAGCACTGAGCATCTCTCAGTCAGTGACACTAATGAGGGATGAGGATTTTCAGCATCTCACAAGCTCTGAGTGCTGCAAGGGCTGTTTGGATGGACCATTCCAGAGTGTGCATGCCTGCTATAGTTCATGGAAATATGGCAGTGGGGATATATCAGCTTGCACCTGGACTTCTGCTCTAGCTTTAAACACATGGCACTGGTTCTGACTGCTGTTATTTGTTCATCTCGTTAACACTAGAACTGCCACAGTCACAGTTATCCTCTGTAATTTGATAGTATCCTGGCAACTATTTTAATTAAAGGACGACATCACCAAATATTCCTAAACAGTCTTTCCATGCTGTAAAACACGCCTGATGCATCCCTGAAAGGTTTGTAGCTGTTTCATGGAGAGAAATGCTGAAGTCAATCATTTGGTCATTTGCGTACTGAAATCAGTTGTCGACTGTAGTAGGGAGCAGGCTGCAAATGGTGCTGATTTCATTATGCACAAAGAGCAGGTATTGAAATGATTCAGCATTCAGGCTCTGCCTCCTAAAGATTGCCCACCTCACAAAGCAGAGTAATATAGTTAAGAACGGAGGGGTACATTTTCAGAGTGCTTTGCTCAGCAGTTTATTCTCCTGACTCTGATTAAAATTAATGGGAGTCATGCAGCTGAAACCCCATGGATTGCTCATGGTTTGATGACACAATGCAGCTGCAAACGAAGGCAGGATTGTGAAGAGTCAGGTACAAAATGGCAATTTTTGCTCCATTTAACCATAATCTCTTTTCCAGCTCTCAGCACATTAACCACTTTTCTGCTGATCATGTCTGAAATGTCTAAAACTAAGCGGTGCTCTTTAGAGTGCCCTATTTCAGCAGTAAAACTGAGACCTTGTCAATATAGCCACTAGTACCTATGGTAACACCTATACTGTAACTCGTTCCCCAAAGTAGAAGGAATTTTACAATGCGGACTGATGCAGGATGCTTTTCATCCTTTTGCAGGCTGCTAATAATTCCTTACTAAGATATGTGAAGGATTAATTCCTGGGAATGCTCCACAGGTGCTACTGCTAAATCCTGTTTAGTGCATTGCTCAATTAACAAACAGTATTTTTCACTGTATGAAATAAACTTGTGTGATTTATGGATACAAAATAATTCTTGGCCAAACGTACACCATGAATGTTGTGAACAAGCTATAAACACACACTATTTAAAGGTAAAATTTGTAAAAGCTTACTTAATAAAGTACTTAACTTCCAAGAAATTTTGGTTAAGCCTTATTTCTCTTGAAAACTGAAAGACCAGAAACCTTGTGGTCTGTCCTTGTTATGTGTTCACCCCCAAAAGCTTCTCAAAGCCAAATAATTCAAACACTTCCTTCCCATTTTATAACAGACCGGTGTCTGCCACTTTCACTTTTATCCTGTAAATATCACCTTTAGACTACCTTGAACACAGCACTTAGGACACTCAGCCCAAAACCCACCATAGGCTGGCAGTGGAAAAACTTCTTGCACATGTTTTACAGACACATTTCATATGGAACTCTGTTTCCCAAGATGGAAAACAAAACAAAATAGTATATCCATATGATATTCTTTGAGGCATAGAAATCCCCATGCTGGAAGCTGAAGCTATGTGCTAACAGAAGATCTCTACTCGTAAATAACCAGGGATGAGGAACCATACTGCACTGCTGATCATCCACACAGTGTTCCTTCACTCACTGTCTCTGCTCTCCAAGCAGATTTCTTCAAGAATTAGTTATGAAAGAGCTGAGGATCTCTCACCAGTGTGTCAGTCTGTGTCATTTCAACTCAGCCCCATTCTTCTTGCAGTACACATAGTGCCAGTTTTTTTCCTGAGGGTTGCAGCAATGGATTTCTGTGATCTGCTTATGAATCCACCTCCATTCCCAGGAGGAACAAGTGCACTTACAAAGCCATTTATTTATGAATCTAACTACATTCAAATGCTTTTAGGAAGGTTGCTTTGCAACAAAAAGACATTCCTTGCTCATACTTCTCCATATAGAAACATGAAGAATTAACTGGATAAAAAAATTAACTGGATAAAAAAAATCAACAGACAATTTTTTTTGTCTTAAGGCTCTTATGCCATGACTATCACCCCAGATTCCAGACATCACTCCAGGGATCGGAATAAGAAAAATAATTGCCAACCTCCTTGAGCCTTTTTCTGTGCTACAGATGCACATCTGAATTTCTCTGGGCCACTTCACTTACAGCTGATACAAAGAGAAAAGCAGGAATTATTCTGAGCTACGGAAAAGAGAAAATACTTCCCATCTCCAGCAGAGAACAGATACACAGTTAAAGCCCCCAGGCCCTCAATAAGAAGACATCAAAGAATCACTTCCAAAACATAATCCGGTTGCCAAAGATTTGCACTAAGAAATCCCAGGAGCTGGTGATGCCAGGAACAATGCCATTCCTCATCCTGGATCCTGTCCTTCATGGCAAGGCATGGTGTGAAGCTGCACAGACTGCACCCACAAGTTTTTAAGGGAGTCCTATCGCTCAAAAGGGAAAAAAGTCTCAGACAAAAGCCCAGGTACACACACTTCTTTTGTCCTACAGAAACCTGACTGTCCCCCATTCTGGAAAGCTGCAGATTCTTCAAAGGAAGAGAAGCTATAAAAGGAATGTTTTGCAGATAAAGAGATCTTTCCCAACTTCTATCTAACTTTTCCTCCTTCCCCATTTTTAAAGGCATGGAATTTTAAATGAATATGAGGATTATTATTATATCTTCCATTCCTCACATTGAGGTTTCCAAGTTAAATTACCGCCAGTGAAAGACTGGGTGGCCCACAGAGGAAAACCACTTTGTAAAGAGCTAACCATTATTATTATTCCTATTTTAAAAGCCAAACTAATCTTTTCCTTTTTTCTAATCTTTAAAATATACCAAAATGGAGATGCAGAAAATCCTAAATCAAGCTGCATTTTATCACTCCAAACTTTTCTGAGTTCCAAAGACTCGGCATCTTTAATGTCACTGTTACTTGGGGGTATTTTTCATCACAATAAAACAATTCAGCAGAGAATGTTTCCATCCAAAATATTTCAAATTGCATTCCTGTCAAATGTATAAAATGTCCTGCATTATGCATAAGAAGGATTTGTACCTCAGCTTTGCTAACATAAAACAGTATTTCCAGCATAGGCAACTAATAGAACAGGTTAATGCTCTGAGATCTGTTCATAATACAGATGATAATGATTTGAACAGCCTGTGTGTGTGCTTCCCACATAAACATCAAGAACCTGAGCTCTTTTCATCAATCTTTCCAACAATGATCTTATATCACACGGACAATGGCAGCAATCTTCCATTACCTCGGTCTTTCCGGAGTATTCTTTGGCCCTCCCTGATTACAGGTCAGCAGCTAATTAATTGAGTCACGCAGATGCATGTAAAATGAGCCAACAACCCAGTAGGATAGCCAAACTGCAGCTCACTAGGAAAAGGCACAAAATTTATTCCCACCCCCAGCTGCAGAGTGTCCAGCACTGAGGAAGTCACCTGTCAATGCACCCACACCACACCGCGCTGAAGGGGGGCTCATCAGGAATTTCTAAACAAGCTGGGTCATTCCTGTGGCAGAGTGCTTGCACTCTGGAAGCCAGTTAGCCACATTAGCATAGCCTGCTAGCCAAGTGCTCATGTTAGCATCTGCTAGAACAGCTATCCTGTTCTTCAGCTTCAAGAATCTGCCTATTCTGCCAAATGAAAGACAGCAAAGAGGATTCTGTCCTTGGTCCAAAAGGCACTGGCAACTTTGCATCATCACAGCTGAGTGACTCAAGTGTCACTGTAAGGATTTGCACTGCAGGGCATAGACATGTCTGCAGCTCCCCACGTAAAGCTGTGAGAGACCTGAGCTTCTCACAGGAGGATGCAGAACAACCAACAAACACACTGAGCCAGCCAGAAGAAAATGCCAAAGAATGAAATCTCCCAGCAAGCTGGCACTGCAACACTAGGAGTCAGAGCCAAGCCCCATACAAATCCACATATCCTTCAACTCTCATTACAGCAAAGAAGGGAATAATACAGGTGCTGGGGTTTGGGTGAAAATTCTCCATTTCCCCTCTGAAAACTGTATTACTGTGCAAGCAGGAATGCAATATCCCTGGGCCCTAAGGGATAATGACTGCCCAATTCTTCTGCACTTCTCTGAGGAAGAAGTGCTAGGCTGGGTCCTCTGCGGGGCAGCTTCTGTGTATCTCATGCACACCATTCATGAACATCCAGTGCAGGAGGCAGGCCATGGGACCCTCCATGTTCAGGATATTGCTTGGGCTAGGGTATTAGCCCTATCTTCTTGGGTTTTTTTCTCTTTACAGCTCCTTAATACTTTCTTTTCAAATCAGATTGGGCCAAAACTCATCAGTAATAGAAAAGATGGTGCCAGTTCAAAGTGCTGTAAACTATGAGATTACAGGTCCATTCTCCTAAAAGATGATTAAAGGAGTTGTAGGTCAACTGAAATGAGAATCAACACACATTTTATAAGGTTTAGAAAACTTGACCAAGGTGGAAGAGGCAGGAAACAGGACTTTCTTTATCTACAAAAGAGAAGATATTGTAGCTTTATAAAAAGCATTATCCACTACAAAAATGGTTCTTACACAGAAGAGAATTAAGAGAGTTGTGCTTTGAACATCTTCCAGACAGACCAACAAAACATTCACAAACTTCAGGCTACAGAAGTCCAGTGGCAGGATTATCACTGCATCCTTGTCCTGTTGCTGTACACTTCTGTGAGGCCTCTGTTACTGTGTAGAGATGCTAGGGCAGCTGAGCCTTTGGTCTCAGCAACATAGTCATGCTTATCTCCTTAAATCCACTTAATTTTCAGCAGAGAAGGTTTATGAAAAATTTCCTACTTGTGAGGGTAGTTAAGTGCCAAAAGAGGCCACTAGGGAGACTGTGAAATCTCCATCATTAGAGATTTTAAAGAACAGATTACACAAACAGCTGTCAAAGGCAGCTCAGACATAACATGCTCCTACTTTCGAGCAGAGGGGTACACAAGGAGATCTCCTGGGACCTGAGTCTGGGATTCTGCCCTTTTGCACAGCTCTAGCCAAAAGCAGTACACTCAAATGTCTTCTTCCAGAGACACTTCCTGCCATCAGCAGATGCACTAGCTGTACAGCACTGTTGTCCAACACCTCTCTCCAGCATAACACATGGACCCAAGGCAGAGAGATGTACGTGGGATATGGCTGCGTCCAGTTACTCTATAGGAATCACACTTAGCAGGCAGAAGTTAAGGAAGTTTAGGAGCTGCTGAGCTGGGGACTGGGCCACCAATTTCCAACCTCATTGCTGAGGAAGAGCAATGGTTTAAAGCCAGATTTGTCTCCACATGTGTTCCAAGGACAAGTACAGCCAACCTGGCTGAACATACTGGAGAATGTAGGCCAGTGGCAGGAGCCATTCCCTGAAGGCCTGAAAGAAAGGTTGTCCATGCATCCTCCCTCCCTCCATTTGCTTCCCTGTACATGGCTGACAGCTTGCAAACTGGCAGCAACCCAGAAAGCAGAGGGGAAGACACACACATTCACCCTCACACGTGCTCACTCTTACAAACCATTGTGTTGTAAGTCCTTAATTCTCATCTCTCCAAACCCAGCTCACCAACAAAGCAAGCATTTTGTCCTATTAGGAGAACTCCTAGTCCTGCAAAACGACAGGTTGTTTGGCAGTATGAAACAGGTTGTGGCTGCAGACTCTGCACATGGCTCGCATTTGTGCCATTGCTTTGTGGCTTTCAGGGAGCAACTGTTGTGCAGCGACAAAAAAAGCAAAGAAAGAAGGGAAAGAAACCAAATATTTACAGGAGAAAAAGTGATTCTACCCCACATGGTACAAATTTAGGGATGCATTGTAGCTACAGCGTGTGCTATAGCTACTGAAACAGTTTCCAACAGAATGTTTACACTGTTGTCTGGAAGCATATTGTTTGTCTACTTTTCAAAGCCAATTTATATGCAGCACACATCGCAGCATGCACGAAAATTCAGACAAAAACACAGATGCATGCAACAATCCCTGGCCAGCTCTTGTTGTTCCTCATTGTTTGTTTCTCAGAAGCACCCAGGAAAGAGGAGGAAGGTAGTAGCCCATTATGCTGGGTACTGTACTACCCCAAACTCAAAGACAGGTATTTCACTTGAGCAACATGCAGTCTCTGTTTAAGACAAGATATAACAAGTAAATGTAACACAGAGTGAGGGAGTGACATACGGGAATGAATAATAAGAGAGTTTCTGTGCGCCAGCTTTATGCGCTCATGTGCCAGCTAATTGGATACACGATGCATATAAATACCAGTCTATTGAAGGCAACAAGTTAACTGTAGCCAGTTAGCAATTTATCAGGAGCTTCAAAGAGAAATTAATGAGGAATTTGAAGAAGTCCAGGCAAGGGCATCCCAGAGAAAAGTGTCAGGTGGGATAAACAGAAGGGTATGTAACAAGGGAGCAGGAGGATGAAGGAGGTGGGCATTGTTGCATTGTTTAGACAGCAAAGCAAGGAGGCTCGGGTAATTTGGTTGCTGAGAGGAAAGGATGTGGAAGTCTTGGATCGAAGAATAGAGAGTTTATATCTAACCCATAAAAGGAATAGTGGGACCAAGGAGGACCACAAAAGGCAAAAAAAGGATGTCATTGCACTTTGACTAGACCAGGCAGAACAAGGTCAGTGAGGGCAGGAAGGTCTGAGTGAAAAGGGTCAGACTCCAACTCCTGTCATTGCAGGCAAAAGCCTCCTCAAGAAACAGTGTAGAGCCACCAAACCAGTAAGAGTCCGTGCTGGGAAGTATGGGGTAGGGTCTTCTCCACATCCAAGGAAAAAGGAAAGGAGGGAGCACTTCCTAAGCAAAGCAGAGCTAGCACCAGCAACTGGAGAGGGGGCAACAGGGCCAGCGAGTGAGGCCAGCCCAAGGCTGTGCGCCATGCCCGGCTCAAGAGCACACCTTAATTTTAACAGCCAGCTCTACTGAACCACCTTCAGCCAAGACCTGAAAGGACAAGTCTAAGAGAAGAAGTGAAAAGATGTATTACTTCCACTTCTTGAAGTGCTCCTTTGCAGAAGATCCCCTCTCCCCACATGCCATCAATGCATGGATCAGAGCCAAGTCTCCCACCTTAGGTGTCTTGAGATAGGTGGTGTGAAAACCACTCATCAGCAAAATTACCTCTAGGTCCCTGTACTGCAGTTCCTGTGTCACCACACAGACAAATGTCCTCTCCACCTGCCTCTGTGGCAGGAACTATTTATGTTCAATATTGTTTATAGACCCCAAAACCTCCATGGGGAGATGCCAAGTCAATAGGCTAAGAGCTGAAATAAAGTCATTTTGTGCTTTTATTTTTTCTGCTTTTAAAAGGACAGTGACCTTTTTGCAACTCTGCAAAGCCTCTTATTAACAGAAGCGCTGCCAGTGCCCCAGGGGCACTTATGTACCTCACTTCCCACCATGCCCACTCACTGTGGGTCCCCCCACCCTGACCTGGACCCCATGTCAGCACCCAGGGCCATCAGCCCCCAGCCAGTGATGCCACATCCAGCTCCCCACAGCGCTGTCCTGCCCAGCTTTGGACTGTCCCCAGAGGAGGGCCCAGTGCCTGGGGCTGCCCTGAGCCTGGCAGGGGCAGTGGGATGGTCCCTGGCTGCCTGGCCTGCCCTGACAGACCCATGGGGAGTCCCCACTGCACCCTGGCACCTGCCACTGAGAAGTGTTAGCGCAGGACAAAAATCTAAGGACAAGCTGAGCCTTACCAGCACCAAAACATCCCAACCCAGCCCCTCAACACAACATATTTTGAAGTTTTGAAAGTGCAGGGATGTTTCTGCTTTCTTTCTGGTACTGAACTACCAAGGGCCAACCCAGCTGTGCTTTATCTACTCTGCAGTGACATTGAGAGGCATCCTGAAGAGATGGCTGCTGTCACAATCTTCCCCTCTCAGTGGTCACAGTTGGAGCCTGGTGCCAAGCCACACAGGTCAGGGCCACACTACAACTGAACACGGTGGGCAGCCAGAGCATCCCCACCTCCAGATCACCATGGCAGCCTCCAGTCCAGGCCAAATGTGGTTTCCAAAGGGGAGAAAGCTGTCCCCAGGAATCATAGAATGATAGAATCATAAAATAGTTTGGGTTGGAAGAGACCTTAAAGATCTTCTAGTTCCAACCCCTCTGCCACAGGCAAGGACACCTTCCACTTGACCACAGCCTGGTTTTGAACACTTCCAGAGATGGGGCATCCACAGCCTCTCTGGGCAACCTGTTCCAGCACCTCACCTCACTCTCACATAAAGAATTTCTTCCTAATACCCAAAGCTGAAAGCCATTGAAACAATAAAGACCTTGAAGGAAGGACTTGAGAACCACAACCAATTCATGGGAATCTATTACTTGCATTTTAATATCAACTCCCTCCCTAAAAGATGGTGAGCTGAGGAGCCTCAAGGCCCATGCTGATGACATTTCTTGATAATAAGTGAAGAGTTAGTCACATTCCGTGACACACACACAGATGAAGAGTGGATTTTTATTTTTTTTTTCAGTATTTTCTTCTTTCTTTCTCAGCTAAACCCTTATTTGGTCTGTTGTAGATTATTCACACAGCAGCCCTGCCTGTACTTCCTGATCTGATTACTGCACCAACGCCTCCATGGCTTTCAAATTCATTTCACAGGTTTCCAAGAAACAGATGCTGATACCTGATAAGTGGCAGCACCTGGATTCAAAACATGTTATCAGTTCATCTGCCTCCAATATCTTGAGTAACATCTCAGCTTGGTGAAGAAGTGTTGCCCTAACCAGCTAACATATTTCCATGCAGGGAAATAAAGCTCCTCTTCCATACTTGTTGACATACAGATTCACACCTTTCATTGCTCCTACTTAAGCACACAGAGCCCAAGTGAGTGCAGTGATCCTGTTTCAAATATTTGGTGCCCAGGTTTCCTGTTTCATCACAGAAATTACCTATTTGTCACACATAACTTTAAATGGCTCTATAGAACAACTGAGATTCTTTGAAACAGTTTTTTATTAAAACAAAAGCAATCATTTGCATACATGTTGATTTTGATTATCAGAGGACACAGACACAGTTGCATATGTAACAGAAGAAAATTAATCACATGAACTGCTTTCTTTGTCATTTCTAAGCTCTGAATTTCAGTGTTTTGGCTTGCTTTCTGATGTGATGAAAATAAGACATTGTTACAGTGCACATATTCAGAAACTATCACACAATAGCCATTTAAGAAAATGAAAACTCTATCATATATTCAACTAGTTTGAAAAGACTTATGTTTTCCACAAGACCTCTTACCTTGCTGTGAGACAGAATTACCCAGGGAACAAATAGGAGCCTAGATTAATGAGGCTCTCAGGAATCTAATAACAGAATGGCAAAAATGTTGAAAAGAGGCACATCAAATAACATGTCTGTTATTCTATGGCAGTGCGTTATACACACCAAGTGCCACTCGTGGCCAATAAAGTCAATGGGAGGATTTGCATAAACTTAGAAGAACATAAAGAAAAGGAAAACAGCGTTCTTTGCACTGCACTGGCTGGAAAATGGAGTATATGGCTAGATTATAGTAAGACCATTTGTAGGGCCAGGTTTAGACACACAAAATTAATAAGGGAAGCAGAATGAGACAGAAGGAACATTGATGAAAACCATACTGCCAGTTTTGCCTCCACAAGCACTCCAATAAGGCAGCCTGGTAGTGTGGCAGCTTGGGAGTGTAAACTGCTTGGAGGCAGCCAGAGTTGGGGGCCAGGGGCCAGTGTCCCACTGCATCAGGGCTATCGAGGGCAGGGAGCCCTGTCCCTTCCACAATGCCTTCCCTTCCTGCGGTAGCCCCTACACAGCAAAGGGCATTTTTACCCTCCCTCCTAAAGCCTTAAGCCAGATACCACTGCTTCCAACTAACAAATGGATTGCTGTCTTCCAACCAAGTCTACTTCCTAATCTATTTTAATCCTTGAATTAATTTCTCTGAGGCCTCATTTCACTCTGATGAAGATCAGTGGAAATTCATTCTGTTTCTGAGTGCCTTGCTTGTGTTACTCTGACAAATGCAAATCAGTGGGTAATTAGCTACTCGGTCACCAGATAGTCTGCACCCAGCTATTTCTGCAAACAAAAAGCACTGAATCTAACCCCCAGAAAATGGACAATTGAAAAGCACTGAGCACCAATAAACACCAAGAAAAACCTAAGAAACTCCATAATGCCAACTGCTGGCAGCAATATTAGTGGTCATAGTGGGCAATTCCTTTAAAGAGTATAAGTACCTGTAAGACACCCCCACATAAAGATCACCAGGCTAGATGAACTCTGAACTGACAGTAGCATTGTCTAAAGGTCCATTGGATCTCTCACACTGGCTGCTGCCAGTTTTGTCATATGTGAATGTCCCTGAGGTACTAAGGCTGAAAAGTCACATCGTATCTTACAAGGTAACTATCACTGTAAACATACAGTTTCTGATCTATGGGGCTGTAATCAATACTCTGGATTGTATCTAACTTTTTATCCATGATGATACTCAATCTGTTTTCTTGGCCAGTACTTGTGTCATACATGTAGAAGATCTCCTCTTTCTTAGTGTTCAACGGCCTTGTGGCGTAAAGAACACCACATACTATGAAAGCATTGGAAACAGATGGCTTGTACTGTCTCGTCTGCCAAGTATTTAGCACATCAAGTGTGGTCTCATTGAGCTTGCTAATCACAATGTTGCCCACGTTATTTTCAGTTGAATATATTACCCATAACCCACTTTCATCCACGGCAAAATCTATGTCCTGCCATGCTACGCCTGCATAAGAGAAACGGTTACCAATAACAGCATTTGGAAGCTCCTTCCTCAAAACCTCAGTGTTTGTGTTTATATTGTGCTTCACCATATATCTGGAACCATAATAATGATAGTACAAATAATTTTTATAAAGGGCAGCACCACTTCCTTCCCCATACGTTACTCTCCTTTCATACGTGTATTTAAACAGCAGCAAATCATCAAAAGAATTATAAATTCTAAAGTATTCTAAGTATCTACCATCGGTGTTCAATGGTGCAACCCAATAGACGTCATTCTCTGGGTTAGAGGGATCATAATCTCTACCCCAGGAACCATATTTGTAGGAAAATCCTCTCCAGTTCAGCTTGGCAACATAAGGCTGGCTAACATTCATCGGTCCACGGTGAACACAGGTACCTGTAAGTAAAGAGGAAAAAAAAGAAAAACAAACAGGTTTTCCAAATGTCGTTACTTGGGAAGAGGTTTTGCAGACCGTAGCCTCTAGACTGTGCTTAGAAGGGAATAGCTTTGTGACAAAGCACACCCCTAAATGCACAGCTTTGCGTGTAAAAGGATCCTTTTGGGCTAAGGTCAGCAACAGGATGGCACCCAGTGTTCCAAGATGACTCAAAAACTCAGAAAAAAAAATTCAGTCCATATAATGACGCTTATTTTAAAGGGGAGGTGGGGAATTAATTCACAGAAAGTAGGTGCTCGCTGTGCTGTTCCATACAAGGGACAGACTTCTGTTTCTACCCATTTGAGGCAACCTGGTGCATTAGGAAATCCCCTGGAAAATACAATTTCAGAAGCATTTTAGGTTATTTTCTACCTCAGTGGAACTGAAAGCATGGGAGTTGGGGGAAAAAAAAGAATGAGGAGCATCTGATTTCTGTGTATTTCACTGTGAAGGGGAAGCGAGGAGCAGAAGCAGCAGTAATTCCAGAGTCACATTTCAGATTAGCATTCTGCTGTCAGAATCACAGCTTTACAACTGTGTGTCACAGCCACATGGTGCCTTCCACCTCAGGCCCTCAAAGAAATGTGCAGACATTAACAACCACAGCCCAGGAAATGCACACTGATATTACTCTGACTTGTCATGTGGGGCAACTCTAAAGAAAATATGACTTCAAGCTGAACCAGACACATATCAATTGCAAAACCATTTTCAGCATCATGGAAAAAATAATATAAATACAAAAAAAAAGTTTCCTTTTACTCATGCTGAATTAGTGACATTCCTGTTTCCTGATAAATTCTCAATATTGTAAGTCACTTGTAGGGAAAAAAACTCCACTCAGAAATGTCCCTGGGCTTCTGATGAGTGTGAAGCTGCCACTGGCAAAAACCAGCATGCACTTTTCCAAGTGTTAACATTAGCTTTTTGTATTACTGCCACAAAAGTGTCCCAGATTTTTCTCTGTAAGGTTATCTTCACCTGAGGTACTGGAGACAGAGATATCAAGTGGCTGGCACCAGCTCACAAGCTTAGTGGTACTCCAATATGACCCAGTTCAACAGGATGTTCAAGCCACTAGACAGCCTTCCTTATTAAAGATGGAGTACTCTATGAATAGACCCAAGTCTCACATGTAAGTTAGTGAATAAATTAATGGCCAGAAATTTTGGTGTTAATAATACCTCCCTCAAAACAGGAACTCTGTGCTCTGACAGCTATGGTGGTGATGAAAGTCAAGACTAACTTTTGAGGTTTTAATACTTGGAGTGGGAACTACGTCATGATTTCTTGCAGCTTCTATGACAAGAATAGGTCATAAACTCAGTCATATGAAGGGATGTCTGGCATACAAATAACCTCTGTTTTAGCACAAAGAATAAAGAGTAAAAACAGAGAAAGATTTTTTCCTTTTGCCCTCAAAGCTGACCATCCCTAAGCATGGCCAGACAATACTTATAGAGATGAATTGGAAATTCCTGAAACCACTGACAGGAAAAGTCTATGAAATATTTTGTTCTCAAAGGCTTTGCAGTCTACCTCACAGAAAGAAGGAAAATTAAAGGCAGACCAATCTGAAGTATTCTACTTGGAATAAGACTGGGAAACAAGATAATTAGCGAAAGAAATGCTCAGTTGCAAAAGCAGAGAAATTTTTTCTAATCCGCTTTGCCGAGGAGAAAGGTACTCTGCCTGTGGGACTAGAAAACCTGTGTCCCAAATGTTAGTAGTGTCCAAACACTGACATTTGTGCCAATGTGTAAAGGTGGTTTGGGCAGTGAAGCTCTGCGTGTCTCCCCCTTGCTCAAAATGTATTATTTCTCTGCTTCTGCTTCATACCACCTTCACTCCTCACAGTTTTGCACTGTCTTATGCTAGTGACTGTGACCTGAGGGACATGTGATTCACCTGCAGCCTTCTCAACATATGTGAGGAAGGCGGGGAGCAGTTTTATATTAAATATAAATCACTGTAATGAGATAAGACCCTACGTCCCCAGGCCATGTTGGCAACTTCCTTGGGGGCAGTAGTGCCCATGGGAGTAGCTCCTCATCACTGAGTCTCCATCTCATCTCTGATAGCAGAGAAGGTGGCACAAATGGTAAACATTCCCATCTCCTCCCCCAAGATACTTGTGTCCTGGGTTTCTTGCAGCTGAAACATGGCATGACCCTGGTTGAATGCTGCTTTCCTTCATGCCACCAAGAATCCATTCGAATCAGCATTCCTGGCTTGGAGCAGATGAGCATTTAAGCATGCACTTAAGTGCTTTACAAAGGATGAGGCCCTGGAGCAGAAACCTCATTTCCAAATATAGCACAAGGCAGGCACTGCTGGATGGCTGGCCAGGCTGGATCTCTGGAAATGGCACATAGCACGTCTAGTAACATGGCCTCAGCACTTGGCACAGCTACCAGCATTTGGAGGTGCTTGCACCTCAGCTCATGCAAGGGAAGAAAGCTAAGGCAGCCAGTGCAAAATGGCTTGCAGCCTGCCAACTTCATAAATCAATTTGAACTGGTTTTTTCTCATATCTCTAATATGTATTGTTACCTCTGGCATGAGGACTTCTTTAAAGCTGGCAACATATTGAATATATTACTGTGCTTAAATCACAATAAACTTATCTCAGAATTAAGTGGTTATTAAATGTTCTAAAACTCTTCATTTGTTTAAAAAAATGTAGCACCAAAGCTTGCAGGTAGTGAAGCACTGCTAAGCTCATCTATATGCGACCTCGAATAATTTTTCATGTCATTAAGCAGAACACAATTCCAGATTTATTTCAATAATTTATATATTGTTTCATAAATAAAAAACAAACGTGTGTTCAGCAGAGAGACCTTTTTTTACAAAAGAAATAATAAATTATTATTTCTTCTTCTTAAAGAGATCTCTCTGCTGAACACTTGTTTGGTTTTTATTTATGAAACAATGAATTATTAAAATAAAGTTAGAAGTGTGTTCCGTTTTAATGACATCAAAAATTGTCTGAGGTTTCTATAGAGTGTATGCTTGATTTTTATTTCCTTGAAAATTCTCCCATAATTATTATTTTTTTTAACAAAAATCCTCTGTGGTAGTTGGGGGTGATCTGTCTTTCACACAGGTTCAGAAGAATTCATTGTTGTTTATTTAATCTAAACTTGCCTCCCTGTCTAGATCTTGTGGGAAAAAATGCACAAAGGAAACAAAGTGTCATGTAATTTTGTAAATATTAGAAGGTACTTGAAATAAATCCATATGCATTATTCAAACTTCCAAGTTTTTAACTCCTTTCTCCATTGTTTTGGGCCACAGATAAATGACGTCCTGGTATTTCTGCCTTCCTTTGTCTCGTGCTTATGTAGCAAACAGAGAAGAGAAGGACTAGCACAGGTACATACACACATGCTTGTCCCCACAAAAAGAACCAGTATCTCAGCTCAATTATACACCAATCCTTCTGATTCATCAGAAAAGAGCTGACACAGAGTTGTCAGGACTGCAGGGAGCCTGACTTGCTTGGCCAACAGGCTGCAGACTGAGCATGAAGCACACGCTGCTGGGTCTCGCTTTGCCCACTTCACTGGGAAGCACTGGCAGAGCACATCAGCTTCTTACTCCAACAATGCAGGAAAACACTCCAGCAGCCTCCTCCCACCAGGCAGCTGTGTCTGATTGCAGAAGAGAAGGGACCACCCTTGGCCTATGCAGACAAAGGTCACAGGACAAGGTGGGACCCACATTGGAAGGAACTCCCACGAGGGGCACAGACACCAGAAGCAGGCTGGTGCTACATTCTCACACAGGCTCCCAAGCACCAGATGTGCACCCTCCCCCCATCAGATCAACCACTGCATCCAGATGTGGGAGCTGTTTCCTAGCTTTACTGGGGCTTGAGATACAAAAGACTGAGCTCTAAAGGAAAGGCTCATCCTGGCTCCTTCTGTCTCACTGACACAGAAAGACACACAAAGACACTCCAGTCTTCCTCCAGTGTCATGGGGGACAGAGGCAGGCTTGCAGCTGCACAAAAGACCTGTGTGGGCAACATCTAATAGGGGATGGGGTTGAGGGAGGGCATCAGCTCCCTCCAATGCCAATGGATAAATGCTTGTGTCTCCAGGGGTAGTTCAGGGAGTTCTGGGGAGGACAACCGGACAGCTCTTTTCAGGTGCCCCTAGGCATATCTCTCTCTTTGTGTATGGATGCATTCACTTCAAAACACAACCCAAATATTCAAAAAAACACAGACAGCTTAGGTCCATAAGAGGTAAAGCATAAGCTAAGAGTGAAACCACTGTAAGACTCCAATAAGATTGCCTAAGTTTCAGCATTAGGCTACTCCAGGCACTCCTCTTGCTGAGACCTACTCACCAGTAGCTTGAAACCCTAATTTCTGAGTGTATAAAATACAGGAATAAAAAAAACAATTATTTTCCTTTCTTTCCATTTTGCCTTTGAATTTCACCTGACTCACTTCTCCCTGCTTCCTCTCTCAGATCATTTCAGCAAGGTGCAACACAGCATCTGCTGAAGAGTCCTCAAAAGACCATCCTGGGGTCTTTTCTGTCTATACCTACCCAATGCTGCCACATGAGATCAGCCCAAAGGGAAACTAATGGATAAATATTTCTTCCCACTGGAGTGGTGGGGAGAGAGATGCCATGAACCACTGCAGACAGAAAAGCCAGTGACACTTATGGGGATGACTACCTAGATATCAGACACTCAGACACACACCTCTTCAGTCAGGGTAAGGCAAATGGAAACCAGTGATTTCTTTCTGCTATGTTATTTGAGAACAGGCCTGCTCACTCGAAGAAATACAGCAGCAAAAGCCTTGGGGTACAGAGTCAGAGGGGCTGCATACTACAGCAGTGTGAAGCAAGAAGCTTTAATTAAACTTGCATTTAGACTCATGATCTTAGACAGCTTAGGGATTAGCCAAGCTCTCTCTAGTTCATGCTGCCAACCCAAAATATGCAGGAGAGAGGATGAAGGGGGGAAGAAAAAGCAATCTGAAAACAGGACAAAGAGTGAGTTTAATACAAACATAATAAATATAATATGAACTAAAATCAGGGCAAGGCCAAGAGGTTTGGCAGGAATTCAAGACATTCAAGCTTGCAGAGAAAACATACTGAAATTGTATTCAAACACACAAATGGGTGCTAGAAAGCTCCAGAGGCTTAGCTGTGAGAGTCTATGCAGCACCTCCAAAATGACCAGGAGATACAGCTTTCTCACATACTTACTCCATCTTCCCAAGAAAAAATATCTTACTGCTTTTAAGTGTTTTCAGGTACAGTCTGCAGGACATGTAGTTGCTCTACAAAGTCCTCTGCACAGATGATAACTGCACCCCATGAGTCACACAAAGTCACAATATGCTAGTCCTCTGTGAATTAGCAGGGATCTGAGCACAACACCTAGGTTCATCTCCCAGCATGAAGAAAACTTGCCAGCATACAACAGTTTCTCTGCCAGTTCTTTCTGCCATCCTCAGAGACCACACTCACCCTAAAGGAGGCCATGTGCTAACACACCCACACACATCCTCCAACCCCTCCCAGGTTCCTACCTCTGGACAGAAAAACTCTCAGGTGACACCAAAGGTTGTCCTCAGCTGATGTCAGTGCTGGTAACTCTCTGGAAGTTGTTACACCAAGCAGGGCTTTTACCTCCTTCATTCTTTTCTGCTACAGGGCAGTGTTGCCTTATGCAAAGGTGCCTGAGCTGTCTGACCAGTCCAGAATGAGGCAATGCTGAAGCAATACCATTTTGGGACCAGATAAAGTCTACCCATCTCCCTGCTGTGCCCTGAGAAATAATGCTGAATAAGTCTATTTCAGTCACAATTCCATGCAGTTCCATTTACGCACCCCAGAGCTACCATCCTGCTCTAGACCATGACTTACCTTTCCCTGCATGGAGCTGCTCTCCAAGCGGTTTCCCCTTTCGTACACAGTGAAAGCTGCTATGCCCCACAGACACAACAACCACCCAGGTGATAAAAGCAGCCCTCTCCTCCATCACTCATGGAAGGAAAAAGTATTCTTGTTGTGGAGCTCAGGACTTTCTCACCAAAACAAAAGCTTGCTGTAGGCTTGAAGAGAAAGAGGTTGTTTCTTTCCACACACCATCACCCTCAATAAATCAGTGAGATGCCCTTCAAGTACTTCTAAAAGATTGTGCAGTTTTTTTCATTGAAATATTTCAAGCCCTTCCTTAAGGAGCAGAGAAAGGCCTTGAGTTGTTTTTTTTTTACTGCAGGTTTTTGTTATGGATTCCTCTCCTGTCTGATTCCCAGACAAGGTGTTACTCACGCATTCTGTCAGAGAAACACAGCAACTGCTTGCATCGCCATGAAGCCCTAAGGAGGGACTGCTCACCCCAAGGGAAGCTTGTATTTCTGCCTCTCACCTTTCAAATGAGATGTTTGAATTAGCTGACCTCAAGGTGATGAGAGCTAAATGCTGGTAGGGCAAATCTGTGCTCCTTAAAAGCAGGACACAGCTCCTCCTTTGCTATAGGCTCCTCTAGCTGATTGTTAACCAGCTTATGGGGAAGAGCAATAATCTTCCCCTGGGTATTGTACACAACACAGCACTTTTGCTCTTACAATACTCTGGCTAAAGGATGCCCCTGCGTATAAAACACTCAAGGGACCAACCCGGTTTTACAAATCCTCCTGTCTGTTAGCAACTGGGATTCTTGACCTGGCGTATCCAATCTAGTGCTCCCTAAATGTTTTGCTCCAGTGTGTCATATCTGACTCTCAAAATCTCTCAGACTATGATTCACTCACAATGTGATTTTTCAAACTGAACACAATGCCCAGACAAAAGTTCTTTCAGTTATAAACTAATTACCACACACCCTGTAACTCAACACCATTATATGAACACTGCTCTCTGAAAGCCATTGATCCAGGCCCCAGAATAAAACCTTTCCTAGTTAAGAAAACTGTAAATTCTTAGTTCCATTGAACTCAGTAATACAGCTCCTCCTTATCTTCCTGAGATCAGAGTTTTCCCCCAGGTCCCTTGACCACCTGTTTTAGAAGGATCTTTTGATTGTCAAGCAAAAGTAATCTTCATGCAAAGCTCTTCTCTGGAGCTTACACATCTACAGCTTTAATACATCAACAGTTGCTCATACATTTTCCAAGCAGCATTAGAGCAATATTGCCATGAACACAGGTCACTTTCATAGGAACTACTGAAATCAAAGCTAATTAGTAAAAAGATGACATTTGCCACAGGTAATTGTTCTGAAAAAAAAAAAAAAGGCAAGAGGGATAGAATAGAGATTCGCTTTTCAAACTATAGGTAAGAAGAAGACTGAAACTCCTTCTAGCTGTAAACAGCTACTGTGTTTGTAAGAATTTGAGTCCTGCCTTCATTTTCCTTTTGTACCATTCATGAAACATTAGGAGCTGTCAGCTCAATTTTTCAAGAGCTAAGGAGTATCCTTACAATTGTATTTAATATTAACAAAGGGAAGTCTCTGCATTTACCGTTCTAACCATGTATTATATTACCTCTTATGTGTTCCCCAACAGAAACGCTTACCTGGTGGGAAATAAGGAGGTGGTGTAGTTCTGGTTGCGTTCTCTTCACACTCTTTCAACCGATTCTGCAGGGACACAATTTGTCGACGAATTGCAAGGACATTGTTTTTGTCCAGTGACTCTAGTTCATTTACCAGTATAGTCAGATTGGTGATCTAGAGGGGGAAAAAAGACAGCAAGTTTAATGCCAGTGTTATTTTACAGATATTTGCAGGCAGGGCTGACCACAGAAGACGCTACAGAAAATGGTTCTAAGAAATAGGCCTCATGCTCATAGCCTCATCTTGACATTTCCAGCAGAGCACATAGCCACAAGGATAAGCTTTAAGTTGTGTAACAGTGTGCAAAAATAGTGTTATTTTAGTCATAGTGTAAAACTACGCAGTGAGTCTTGGGCGCGTAGCTGTTAAACATAAAAAGTACTTATTCCAGCCTTACAAAGGTATCTGCAAATTTTATTTGCAAGGATAAATAGTTTTCTTAATCACCTGCTTGATGATACAGAGGACATTGGAGCAAATGAGATTTCACTTTCCATCTTAAGTAATCATTCTCTCTAGGTGAGTGATTAACTACAGTTTTGAAAATGTGATTTATAGTCTGCTAGGAAGGTGATAGTCTTTCCCACTTCTTGATTTCTTATTGATTGAGCCACTGCCTTAGCAACCAGAAGCTAATTTTTTAATTATCTAAATTAAAGTGCAGAGGGTTTCAAGCATGGGGGTCTGAAAATTAATATTTATTATAATAATTTAATCAGCTTGTGCATTTAACACTATGCAAAACTTTTAATTTTCAGGCAGATATTTGGCAAAACCAGAATGGACTCCATTTGCTTTGGGATTGCTTTACTTTTCTGTGCTCTATACCAAGGAATAAGATGTTAATACATTTAAGGTCAAGTTTTCTTTTAATTTATGCTGATGAAATGCTAAAATAATTCCACTAGCTGCAGTAGAGACAGACTGCATTTCTGAGTAGAGACTCAACTAAACACTAAAGAGAGAATGGACTATCTGTGTACTTCAACCCTCTGTGGCTAATCAAAACCTTGGCAATACCTCCAAATATATTTGCTCAACGATGGCATTGCTTCCAACAAGGCTGGGTTTCAGCTGAGTGACCAGCTTCTCCAGGTCACTGATTTCCACTTTCAGTAACTGGAAGTCCAGCTCCGTGTAAGATACACTGCCCATCTCCACTTGCTGCACTCTGATGGTTAAATTGAGGATTTGCTGCTGATACAGTTCAATTCTTTTTGAGTACTCCCTAACCTGAAAGAAAGAAAAAAAAAAAAAGAGATACATATTCATGTTAGCAAACAAGACAAGGCTAGCTGACACCCTTATTGTATTTCTGAGAAATAGATATATAAAATAGATATATTTCTGAGTACCCTATGCATATCTTCCACATACTTGTCATATATATTATTCACATAAACTGCATAAATGTAATTCTCATCACATACATTAAAAAATATAAAATTTAACCCACATTTATTGTCAGCAGACTCAAAAGATCCCCTCAGAAATGCCTGGGGATAACTGAAGGCAAAATTTTACTCACAGTCTTCCATTTTTTTAATTCATTGCCAATATTGTCTCTGTGAGCTAATTTTATCCTCAGTATGCCAAGAACTTACATTGGTGAAAATTTTATTAGGAAATCCACAGTGTATTATCTCTCAAAAGCAACCAGAGAAGGCTGCAAAATGCAATAAAGGATCCCCAAGTTTTTCAACTTCATTTCCTATTAACTCTGAATCCAAATAGGACTTTACCCTGTGTACATTTGAATTGTGTCAAACATTGGCAGAACTGATTTGATGCTTTTCTTTGGGCAGGGAGGAAACATTTAAACACAGTGTTAAAAATCAAATCTGGTTTAAATGAAAGTGTTAAATTTATGGCAGGCGTTAGCTGGAGTAATTTATATAGCAGCCTTTTCAGTCTTTGAAGCATTAAATAGTTGTCCAGATAAATATATTTTCACACATATATCTGCTGAGATAAAGGTCACAGCACAAGTATTGTGAAGCAGAATGTTAAGAATATTATATGGATTTGGGACTTCCCTTAGAAATGTTAGTTCCTTGAAATTTAACGCTTTGGTAAAGGCACATAATTTCTCTCCCATATGCTTCATATATCATTATATCACAAAGATAAGTAGGAATAAATGTAAATAGCTTGTTGCACTAGTAACTTCATATTTATACCCTCAGATGGTATTTGTGCCTCTATCTACAGCACTGTAATTTCCATTACTATTATTTCTTCAGCTGAAAGACTTACCCTACATCTTCGCATGCATTCTTGCATTATCTTAACATTAAAATAAAGTCAACACTTCTTTCCCATTGTCTGAAATCCTGCCATGGTGTGAAGACAACACACTCCCTGTTTTTCTGCTCTGGCAGTAGCCCTTGAGACATGGACCCAGGAAAAAAAACACATTTCTCAAATAATTCCTTTCAATCCTGCTTGAATCCCTTGGGTACCAAAGAGGAGGTATGGGAGCTCATGGCATGGAAATGTATAAGTTTTATAGTGATGTGGATTAAGGAGGAGAAGCATAAGAGTAAATCCTCTGTTCAGAAGTATAATTATCAATAATGTCACAACTACACCATTAATCTTAAGCCACTACAAAAACCCTGCATGGACATACATAGTATACACCAAAACCAGCATGCTCAGTTCCATGTATTTAAATCTGAGTTTGAAACAGATCTTCTGTTCTAAATGCATGCAGCCAGGCTTCAAGCTGCTCAAAACTGTCGAGTTTCCACAAGCTGTAGCAGAAGCACCCTGGCTCACAGCACTGGATGCTCTACATCTCCCAGATCAAGCCAGGATAACTTCAAGTCATTGATTTAGGAATCAAAACTTATATAATTCAAGTTACACAATTAAGAATCAAAAAATAACAGCCTGAAAGAGCTAGACCTAGTTCCTTGTTACTGGCTAGCAACAGTGATAGCTGGGATCCCTTGCCATAGCTGCCACCATCATCTGGTAGGGAATAGCAAGAAGAACCAATCCTTTTGGAAAAGTCAGCAGTTCTTGGACCTCACACTTTCAATGATCACAAAAATGAATTTGGTGTTGAAATGATCACAAAAATGAGTTTGGTGTTGAAAGACAACCTGTAAAAAATCATTTGGAAAAATTATTCAAAGGTGAATGTTTAGACTGTGGGTCTAGGGTTTGCTCAACAACAAAAACAACAACAACAAATGTTAGGATATTATTCCAGCCTGAGAAGTATGAAGCAAATCCATTTTTGAGCAAAATTGCACTGCTGTGTGAAGCTATGTCTATCACAGAGGTATCTGGAAATCTGTCCAGGTATTAATAACCTTTCTCACAGTAATACTGGAAATAATTAATGAACTTTCTCACAGTAATACTGGTAATAATAATGCAATACAGATCAAATCTACAAACCACTGAAACAGGCTGCTGGAATTAATGATGGCTACTCATTAGTGAGCAACCTGTGAATTTGAAATTTTCTCCAGGGTTTTCAGAGCCTGGACAAAATGCTGAGGGCTGGAACAAGGCATACATAGTTATTTCAGCCCTGACTGCAGAATGCAGACCTCAAGTTCTCCTCCCATATTAGAGGATTTTCACTCAGTCAACCATCTAGGTCATTTAAGGACACGTCAACAGCATCCAGCAGAGTATAGCTGAGCCTGAACCAGCACCATCGCTCTGCAGTGCTCTGCACAGCCACACCAGCGTCACAGAGAGCTTAAGCTAATAGCTCCCCTGGCGAATTATAGGACAAATAAAATTTTCTCAGCAGTGCTGCACTAACAGGTCTACACTGCTTCTGCAGATAAATCCAGCACATATGTTAAACACTGCAATGCTCTGTGTGGAGATTCCTGCCTGCTCAGATCTGGTTTAGGAGTTTCTGCGGGTTAGAAATATCAGTTGAAAAAAGAACACAATATTGCTCTGTTGATTGGCAGATAGATTTAAGCAGCTTGTAATCCCTGCTCTTCTACTGCACCTACCTGCTAGAGACTGCCTGTAGTGTCTTGACAGGCTGGCACAGAATTTCTGTGCATATCCTATTTTTAGGGATACAGATCAATAACTAGTAGTGATTGCTGCTGCATTTGTCATAAAAGCCTCAAGTAGGGTATGATGAGTGCATAGGGCCTTGATTAGCCCCTTATGGGAAGAAAATTGAACCATGTGAGGAACACGTAAGGGGGAAAATCCTCAGTTTCAGTTTTTCCTCATTCCAAGCATTGTCACTTTCGTTTAATGAAAAGGGCAGGAAAAATCTGCAATGCTCATTTAGTGTGTCATTTACCTGCAACTGGTATTTATCAAAACAGGTTTTGCAGCATGCAAGCAGACACTTCCCCAGCACACATTTGGAGAGTACAGAAGGGGGAACAAAGGTGCAAGATGAAGATGTAAAAGAAAAAATGTGAGAGGAATGAGGGAAAATAAGAAAGAAATTACAAACCCAGCAACTTTCTAAAATCATTCAGCCCAGGACACTCGCTTAGAGCAGGTTTGACCTCTACAGATCCATAAGGAGCAAGGCTGGCAGTCTGCCTTCTGAGATGGAGAAGAATTCCATTGCAGGTCCTGTTTTGAAAAGCAGGGAGTTTTGCCCCTGTTTCTGTTAAGTCAGAATGTTGTGGCCATTGTGAACCATGTTCTGAGGCACATTCTCTCCTTGTGATCGTGTACTGACCCACCCCTGTTACAGAATTGTCCTCTCCCCCTTCCTATTGAGAGGAACAGCCAATTCCCACTTTGCTTTAAAAGGTTAATTTTCTTCTGTAATCATAATTATGCTGGCAAAGGTTGATGCGACAGAGGAAAAATTAGTCTGGTATTTTCAGCCTACAGTTTGTACTCACTTGGCACATGAGAGCATCTCTTTATCTGCAAGCTTCCTTGCCTGCTGATTCTATAAAAGGACCCCCTTGCTTTTTGAATTAGCCAACAATCAGGCAAAAGGTTAATGATTCAATCAGGTTGTTTATCTGGGACTTTTAGCACATGGAAAGCATCCTTAAAAGGGTCCAATCCTGCACCTCCAATCCCAGAAAAGTTCCCATGAGTTTCAGAGGGCATTTTAGCAGAGCAACAAAAGCATGGATTCTCAGAGCCAAAAAAGGAAGAATTCAGTAGAAACTCCCACTTCTGTAGTGAGCTGGGTTATGTCTGAATGCAATTCCTTAGGGATTTGCTCAGGATCATTTCTAATAATGATCAATATTGAAAGTTTGGGTTTCCTCCATTTCATTATTTCCTGGTCTCTATAAGTATAATCATGACTGAATTAAGATACAGGATTGCATAAGAATCATTTTTATACAATTTGAGAGGTAAAGAATTTTTGAGCATGGAGATTTATGCATGACGGGATCTCAGAATACTTAAGTTCAGATATCAATAAGGCAATGCTCAAAAACTCTCTTCTTTCTATAAAAGAATAGAACATTATAACTGAGAAATCTTACACACATCAATTTACACCAAAATTCAATTTCTGACATAAAGTGTCTCTGTGCCCATATCAAACCAAAGTATATGTCACACTTCAACTAGATGCATTGTAACACTGCTTGGCTGATTGGTCTCGACAGGATGAAATTCAGTGAAGCCTGAGTTAGGTCAGGAATTTTCACTGTCTGCAGCAAGAATTGCAAGTCAAGGTCAGTGTCTACACTGCAGTACACTGCTGGGCATGGAGGGGTGACAACAGCCACAGCAGCTGACACCAGCTGGAAACCTAGACATTAAAGTCTAGGGTGGGGCTGAGTGCTTGCCCTGAATTTGGAGATGAGTTCCAGGTACAAATCTGGACACCTTATTTTAGGTATCTATAGCAGTAACTTGTGTTTTTATATGAGCAAGATGTCTGAATTCATTGGAGAGCTGAGGTTGTTCACACAGAGAGGTCAAGCAGCACTTGAGGTGCTCTCATATCTGCCTGGCACTAGCCTAAAGGGAACATGCACCATTCTGAGTAAAATACCAGTAAGAGATAGGTTACAACAGCACAAGAGACTGGGAAAGGTGGTACACAACCACCTCAAAGAATCATGCCAATGATTCTTTAGCTAGGAATCATGTCCCTCATCCTATTCCCCAGCACAATTACTTTCAAATGCTTGCACTGACCACAGTGAGAACAGTATGGGGGCCTGAAATCTCAGGGGTTTTCATGGCTCATTAACCCTGAGCTGCACTTCCATGCTTCAAGGGATCAGGTAACTCCTGCGCTTGGAGGCAGCAGGACTTATGTCAGTTTGTCCTTCATATGCCTGCTGACAGCTGAATGTGTTTCACTGTTAGCTCCAGCTCTTTCAAAACAAACTATTTGAACTGAAAGATCTTACCACAGAATCCTACGCCTGTTGTTGTGGGTTTTATGCACAACTTCTTATCTGTTCTTGATTATGCCAGAGAAGGGTTATGAATATTTATGATTAGAATTTATAATTTAATGCTTTGCCTTTTCTGCTGATTAATTCAAGGACACTTCGTTTCTTAAGATGCTTGGTTTCCAAAGAAAACACTTTCTGCTGGACACCCAATCTGAATCCTGAATATTCATCTACCATAAAAAGTCAAAAGCAGACTCCTGTCTTCACAGGCAGCTTCACCCAGTGCACTTCAGCATGTGTAGGTTTGCCCGAGTTCCTCAAAAAATGGATCTCAATTCATGCAGCAAGCAACCAAACAGTGTTTGTCTTCAACAGAAATGCATAATTCAGCAGTCTCACTGCCACAGCATCAGATGTTGAAAAGAATGATTTTTTAAATTTTTTTTATTTTTCCCTGTGAGAGAAGAAGCAGTGAAGGGGCAATTATTCACCTACTTCTTCACTCTGGACTGCGATGACCTTTCTCCTCTTTCCCTTCACTGCCTTCTCACAATCTGGCTGGCTTGATACAAATAATAACACATGAAAGAGCAGGAGGCTTGGCTTCCTATAGCATCGTGTAGCAATCACAAACTAATAGAACTGAGCCAAAAGAGGAAAACATAACCATTCTTCCAAAACATACCATATGCCTCTAGCTGAAAAGGCCTAGAAAAGAGACCTGAGAATATTCAAATGTATGACATGTTACAATGTCAAAGATTAGAGATTTAGTCACCTTTCTCCTTGTTCTTACGGAGCTCTCTTTCCCACTCTTTTAAAGACACACCACAGAAAAATGCTCACTGCTGTACTTTTTGTGTAGGCAGCCATTCTTAAGAAAAGATGCAAATGTTATTTTTAAGACAAAAGAACACCTTACTTTAGAAAGCTCTGCCTCAAACTTCTCCGAGAGCGTTGTGGCTATAATTTCCAGTTGCTCAGCCTTCTGCACTGGAAAGGTGGTATCTGGCAAGTACACAGAGCACTGACAAGTTCCCTCATCATTCACAGAGCCGGACACGTTGGCAAAGAGCTGCAAAAACAAAAACAAATCGGTAAGAAAAAATGTGTTAATACTCTTCTCTAGAATCAGTACATATTAATGTCTAGCAATAATATGAGTTGTGTCAATCATGAGATCAACAATTTCTTTATTAGTCATCTTTCACCTTTTTCTTCCAAGGAACTCAAAATATCCAGCAATTTTTATTACTCATCCTTACAAATCTCTCTAAAAATAGTTAAATATTGCTTTAAAGATTTTACCATTGGAAAAATGGAGACATATAATAGTCCTTACTTTCCCAATCTTATGAACAATGTTCCTAAGATAATGAAATAACTTTTCCAGCATATAGAAAAGCAGGCAACAGTAGGAAAATAATAATGTAGTAAGTTAGGTCATACAGCTACTATTCTGTTCATATAAATTGGACGAATCATTTAGTCATTTACATCCATAGAGAAGAAAGCACTGAAATAGAACTTGTAACCGGGAATGTTAAAAAAAAAAAAAAATCATTCATTTGAAGATTTGCAGCCAGTCACAGCAAACAGACACATGCATTTAATTATACACCACTGAAAGGTGATGAATTAAATATGCAGGTTTGGCCTAGGGTAGAGATTTTTATTTTTCTACAAAATATTGCTCATAACACCCACACATCACAGCTCGCCCATCCATCCTCGTGGATAGTTGGCAAAGCTCCTGCCCATGAATTGCCTTGTCCCAGTTGTCTGCATGCTCACAGCATCATCACCAAGCAATGTGCATGAGGGACAGAAAGGTCAGGGCTGGCACCTCCTGATCTTGCCATAATTTGCAGCCAAGACACACTGTAGTCTATAAACACCAGGCTGAATACTGAGTGTGCTCAGAACAGTTCTTTTTGTTTGTACACAAAATGTTTCCAATTCATAAACCTATCACGAATTTATTAATAAAGATATTTGATGTTACTTTAAAATACTCTGGCACACACTTCAATGCAGCTGCATATTTTAAAGCTACAGACTTGCTCTTTAAAAACACTTCTTTCTATAATCTCTTCTGCCTTGCAGAAATCCCAGTGTTATTCATGTGTCTTCTCTTTTTCTTTCCCTCTTAAAAATGAAAAAGCAAACAACAAAACGATGTCCTGAGAGCTGACATTTCAACACTTCTTCCCTTGCTTTTTCACAGTTGCTTTCAACTAATGCTTTCACTGAAAAAACAGCCCAGGACACACACTGATGACCAGCACCAAAGTTGTCTTGATCTGCGAGCCCAAAACGAGACGAGCAGCAAGCAGGAATGCTCCCAGTTCACACTTCTGGCAACCTCTTTGCTGCAGCTACACAACATGCATCTCATTTTGAAAGAAAGCATAGAAAGACATTTTATCTGTGTTATTCAAGCACCATGGGTCTTAAAACTTCACTCCAACTGCTGAAGACATTTAACATGAAAGGAAGCAGAGAAGTATCTCATGGCATTCCAGAATGTCCCAGCACATAACTTGCATTGATTTCTCTGCCGGCAGGTTAACAAAGCACTTCTGAAAATCCCACTGAGAACACATTATGTCTAAGTTTCCACATATTTTTGAAGATATGGCTACCAGTATGTAAATTACTATGAAAAATTAGTTCCTATGTCACTTAGTCCTCAGTGATTCCTCAGTGCCTTGGCATGGTTGGGATGGCAGGCAGGTTGCTCAGCAATAAAAAAGGAACAGATAGGAAAGACCAAAAGAAGAAATAAATGTGGCTTAGTGACTATATGGGAGCTTCTTCAAGACTGTTGCATATTAGCATGCTAATTTTTGTGTGGAAGGTATTGTGTAACACAAATATGAGTACATGTCTACAAGAGAGAGTTTGCTATACATTATGTAGCAATAGTGTGTGGTGTACCTTTGTATGCATTATACATCCTGCTGTAAACTACAGTCTCAACTGTATTATACCAATCAGTTTTCTAGACTTAGCCTGCCTATTTCATGATCTAAAAAAATCATTCATAAATGTATTCAGATATATCCAAAAAAACCCCTTGAACTCGTGCTTTTAACCTCCCTGTGAAAAACAATCATTATATTTTAACATTTGAGTTAGGAGGGGGCTTTGAGTTGAAGGCAGAGCTTCACTGCAGTAAGTGCCACTTATATTGAAGCCAACAGTTTCCCCCAAAGAGTGGAAACAGCCTGGGCAGACAGAACTGCTTCCCTTCTTCCACTGACATTACAAACATTAGGATCATGATGTTGACATGACCAAGAAGCATTGTTTAGTTAAAAGCCCCTTGGGTCAATAAGTGCTTCAATCAAAATATAATACCAGCCAAATGACAAGCATGTAACAAAAATTTCTTTCGTCATCCTGTAGAAAAATACATGAGATAGACTGCTACTTTTGATGGAGTTGTACGGTTTTTAAAGTTTAATAATTTATACAGAACGCTCAAAAGAGAGCAAACTGTCCTAGCCTACAGCAAGGACTTGACAGCAACATTTCACTCTGCAAAATTGTTACATATACGCATTTGAAGCAATGAGAAATGCTCCTTCTCCACATCCCTTCAAATTAAGAAAGGGAGTAGGAGCGAGCAGTTACTGAAAATCAGGAAATCTGTAACTGTAGCCTAGTGATATGTGCAGCTCGAAATCAGCTATTTGCTCATCCCAAGACAAAGAATGGGATCCACAGAAAGAACATAGCAGGGCCACAGCAGGGACAGGAGCCACTTCAGCTGGGCAAGGAAATGGATAAAGTTTGGTTCCTGCTAACCAGACTCGGAAAGAGAGCCCTGACTCCATTTAACTTTTTAAGTGCTCTACTGGAGCCAGAGACTCAACTCTGTCTCAAAAGAGGTCCCTCCACACACCCCAAATGCCACACTGGGCTTGCCTGGACATAAAAAGATCTGCTGTGAAGCTGAATGTGTGCTTTAGACAAACTCTCCTTTTGACAACAATCTGCAGGACCATAGAGAGCAATTGTGACCCACTGAATCTGCTCCACAGTGAACATGTTATTGAACAGTCACTGATAGAATGAGAGAAAGAAACTGAATTCTGAAATCTGCAGACCATGAACTTAAGCACTGTACCAGAAGGCACAGAAATAAGATTCAGGTCCTTCTATCATCAAATAGCTAATAATATTTTAACTAGGTAAAACAGGGAGAATCAAGATTTTCTCACTCCCAGCAACCACAAGTGGGCACCCCTCAGAAGATACTTTCAAGGTTCTGTTCTGGTTTATGAGAGAAGACTTCCTTGGGGAGACTGCAATCACCAAACTGTTTGCCACATTGGCATTAAATCCCCAGGGCCCCATCTGTTTCAGGTCTGTGGTTCAGTTCAGTAGTTACAAGGTTAATGCCAAAGTTTTGGATCTGACTTAAGGCATTGAATGACATGGTAACAGCAGGGATAATTTTGGAGATTCACCACTTCCTTAAGTACTGGATACACAACACAAAAATGCTTCTTCCAGGCAGCACAACTGGTTTGCCTGTGTCAGAGTTAAATCACTTAGCAACTGTGTAGCATTAAAAAAAAAGTACCTAAGTTCCTAAATTCTGTCTTTTCTGGGCTATATTGAAGAATAGTAACGGTTATACCTTTGGGGAAGGGAGCAATTTGCCATTCGTATTCCCAGGCTGAGTCAGATATGGAAGCATCGTACTGAGATGACCAGTCTGAAAAGCAAAGGAAAGGTTGTTTTAGTGTGATTTTCTGCATATGGCACCATCCCTTCCCCACCAGATAGCCCCCATCCTGCAGCTCCAAAGCACTTTGGTTTTATTATGGGAGCTATCCTGAGCAACTGTAACATTTCTGATTTGCTGCTGAGGCGACAGTTTCCCTGGGCACGGTGTCACTTCACAGACACCTCTTCCCGAGGAAAGGCTCTGTGTGACCAGAGCAAGGCAGGGGACACTCAGCCTGTCCAGGAGGTGTGAGCTGAGGATGTGAAGGGCAGCTGTGGCAGATTGCATGGCAGTCTAAAAGGACAGTGCCATGCCCCTCCGCCCTAAATCCAGAGAATGCTGTCCTCCCAGCAGGAATGTCCCCTCCTCACCACCCAGCTCATGCCCCAGCCTCTAAGCAGAGGACTCACTGCCCCTTTCACACCAAGCTGTCAGGCTGTGAGCTGTGATGGCTGAGAAGCATGTTCCACTCTGCTACTAGCACCATGGAGGTGACAGCATCCCACTGTGGAGAGAGAGCACCGGGAGAAGACACCACACTGCCAAGGATACAGCCAGATCCACCCTGGGAGCTTTATAAGCAATAAGAATATACACATTCCCTTTAACTTCCATCTGTGGCTAATGCCTGCCTTCCTGCCACGGCAAGGACAGCAGCTGTCACCCTGGCATCGTACTGGGCGTTACCACGGCCCCACACAGTGTGAGGAGCACGGTGCATTGCTGTGATGCAGCACACTGTCACCCGTAATGGGATCTCACCAAAACCTGTGCCAAAATGGGAACTGGAGCAAGACACCCTCAATGTCAAATGGTGTAACAGAAGGAGCATCAAATGGGCTTCCCCTGCAACAGGACACTCGCTGCTGGATGTTTCTGCATTTCCAAAATCCCAGCTGGAACCCTGCTCCTGAGCCAGGGGATGGTGGGATATCCAAATGGCTGGCAAAGGGCAGCTCTATTAAGCAGTGTAAACAAGCTTTGTGGGACAATTTGTCAAATAAACCCTCTTGAACAGGTACTTACATGCTCATACAATTACACTGAGCATGATGGGCAGCTGGTAGCAATTAACAGTGTTAGGGCAGAGAGCATCCCAAATTGTGCAAATTACACAAACTCAGGACTACCTTAAAGCTAAGCAGACTAAGGAGGACTTTTTCCCTTTCTCCCCTATTAACTTTCTATCTTCAGCTTATCAACATATATTTACACCTCCATCTTGAATTTTGCAGCTTTTCATTCCTTGAGCAGATAAAAGCACCTTCCCAGGAGGTGCTAACTTCACTGCCTGCATCCACAACACTCCCAAACTTTAAAAAAAATGTAACTAGGGGCACACAGGAATTTTCTGGTTGGTGAATAAACCAGATAAATTAGAAAGAATTATCAGGAGCCAAAATGGGTTTTTTTCCCAAATTTCTAAATAATAAATACCAAAAAGGCAGTAATTTTTGATCAAACAAAACCAAAATGCTTTGCTTCATTTGAAAAATTTCTTAAGATATTCACAAACTCTTTTCTTGAAAAACTGAAGCCCCATTTTGAATTTGAAAAAAAAAAAAAAAGGACAGTACAAAATCAAAACTCTCTTTCATAAATATAATTTTTTGCTTTTAAAAAACCATTTTTCAAAGTTTTCTCCTTCCCCCCTGAATTTGATGCAGCTTTTGGTTGGAGATTATTGTGGGGTTTTTTTCTGATTGATTTGGTCTCCTTTGAATTTCTCTCTTGCCCATCCAGATACAGTTTTTTAGGGAAGAGGGAGAGCATCCAACAATAACCAAATAATATGGCTTTCATGTGCCTGGTCACAGAGTATGACAGCAATCATGCAACTGGGAAAGCTCCCACCTCCCCGTTCCTTCCACATCAAAGATGAGGATCTGTTCCTGCTATAACCCCTTGCTAATTAATTAGAAGCTACACAGAGCATTTAATATCCACTCAGATCCTCACTGGGAGTTGCACTCATCTAACCAAAGGCAGAATTTGACTCTGACTTTAAACCTGTACCTCACTTTTACATTTATTACCCAGTCCCTATACATTAGCTGGGGGGAGGATAGAGGAATACTTTAAACTTTCTCTATTCAGAGACCTCAACATTTGTAAAATAATTTTCCAGAAACCTTAAAATAATTTTCATCAATCTAAACTAGGTGAGAAGACAAGAAGGCACCATAGTTCAGGTTATGAGACCCCTGTCTTACCACTCCTGTTGCTGCTGTCGTCTCAGCCAGAGCACTCGCGCCCTGCATGAGGAAAAGCACAGCCACCAGTGTGTGCTTCATCTTCCCAGCCTGCAGATATGACAGCAAAGGGAGAAAGGGTGCCTTTTATAGTACAATCTGGGGATTTCCCCAACCAAACCTTAAGGAACTTGTACAATATTTTTACAGGTTTTGGATAAATGATGTCATAAGCTCATATAATAACCAAATTACTAACGTACAAAGAACATCAGTTACCATCATAAATTAACTCTATCCAATTTTCTAACAGGAAATCTTTTCCATGGGGTACAGTATCTGATCTTAATCTTGATTCTATAGAACATCAGGTGCTTATTTGCTATGAGAGGTAAACAGACATTCCCCTTACAGTGACTCAGTCATAAAAATCCTTGTAGATTATTTGAAGATTCCTTCAAAGTTGTGCAGACAATACACATCATTGTGGTATTACTTCTTACATGTACAGAAAAGAGCAGGTCAGGCTAGACTGCTCACAAACCAGAATCATGTTTCTCTTGCCCCATAGGTCAACAGACCTTTGCCAATAAGTAAAATACACTGAGGTCTCTACAGCTTTTCAGTTCCCTTAACTCTCACATAGCACAGGTGGGACACAGACTACCTCTCATTTCGTTCCCAGCAAGTTTGTGAGTCATATATTAACACTATCTGCCCATTAATGCTTACTAGTGCATTAACACTGTGTACCCATCTATGCTTACTCCCCTGCTCTCTTTTCACCTGACCACAATGATTCACTGTCCTGTCTCCAGAGCACTGATCCAGAGAGATGAAAAAAGGTCACACGCAATTAGCATGGCCCCCACACTCCCCAGCTGTGACACACCACCCTATGAGAGCCAGCAAGCTGCCTGCAGTTCCCACAGCACCCAACCCACTGTGGGAATTCTCCACTTCCAACAAGCTACTGCCTTGATAGAGTCAGTTGCAAACCTCCGGTGCAGAAGAAACTAAAATTTCTCTGCTGGGTTCTTTGGATCACTGGGAAAATGAGTTTGGTGTTTGGAAGAAAGGTTCTAGTTGGGACTAAGGGAATGGCTACATCTATGCACTTATAAAAGTCAAGAAGTCTCTAGACCAAAACATGACCATGACAAAACATCATTTTCCTTTTCCTTCTTCATTCTGTCAGGCTTAGTTGTTCTACTGAGTCAGCAACAAAAGGCTGCAGCTGTGCCAAAGTGAAGAAAGGGGTTAGGAGACTCTTACTCCTTTCCAAAGTTGGTGGGCAGAGGTCAGGGCAGGAGCAGCAGTACTTCTGTGCTGCCTCATATGAAACTCACGTCCCTGGTGAGGAGCTCTTAGGGCTTCCTTGAACTACCATAGCATTATCATCTCCAGGTGGCAATGGGAAAGCTGAGGCTTAGGGCAAATCCATACTAGAAAATTCTTGAGAGAAGCCATGTCCATTGGAGTAAGTAACATGTTTTTTAACCACAGCTTTGCATAAGCATAAGCTTCCTGACATATTCACAAGGCTGGCAGCAGCATCTTGCAGGGTAAGGATATAATAACTTCTTGCAAAGACATTTTTTCACAGTAGAAGCTGCATCTCTACTGGTGAATTTCATGGCTAATAATTCAATATAAGATAGACAAGACCTGGAAGGCATGCGATAATGTGTAAGCAAAAAGAACCAGAGCCATGCTGGTAGAGCAAGAAAATGAATCCAGGCTTCTTCCTCTCAGGTTACAGCAGTGTGCTTTCCTGTGTAAATCACAGTGCTGTCAAGGGAAGGGAGAGACTGATGCTCTAAGTACAATCAGGAATAAAGCCCTCAGCTCCAAGAGAAGCAGATTGGCCTGTCAGAGCAGCTGAAGGCTGTGAAATATCCTTTACAATATTAAAAAAACTCTTTGGCCACACCAGAGCAGAGTTCAGGTGCAAACCAGCACATACATGTTGCAGACAACTGGTAAGCCTACGCTGCCCACCGGAGTAGCTCCTCTCCCAGGGTGTGATAGCCTGATATTGCAGAATTGCCACTTCCTTCCCAGAGTTTGGGGGGCTTTTTTGAGTGCACCAACTGATCTCCATACAAAACCAAAGGAAACTCTGGAAACAGATCACTCCCAAAAGGTGTCATTGATGAGGGTTTGTTCCTTATCAGCCCCCATCAACTCTCCAACTCCTAACATCAGCCCTTCTATCACATTCACTTGTTATGAAAATGCCACCCTGATAGTTTTCAATCCATCCCTCAGGTTCTTTCTGATGCTCCAAACAAAAAGAAAGACCCACACCAAAAAGACCTACACAAACCCACACAGAAAAGTAGAGATCAAATCTTAGCACCAGAGGAGCTCTAAGAGGACAAGTGTTTCACCATGTGGATACAAGGGAAACCACTGGGCTGTTGCAAGGGAGCAAGCTATGAGCAGCATACCAACAGGCCGCTTTTCCTGAGGCCCAGGCATTATTCCAAGGGGTGAATGCATTTAGCATGATAGATGAAGCAGCAAGGGAAAGCACAACACGGAGACACAGGTAAATCGAGCTGACAGTGCAGATACATCTGTGTATACAAAGACTCCAGGTTAGTAGCAGGCTCCATGCTCCTTGTCAGCTTGCAAACTGCCTGAAGGCAGCTGCCCATGGCACCTACAACCCCACTGGCCTTGCTAAGGCACCACAAGTCCCGCTGGCTACAGAGAGGGCAACTTGGCAGCACACACGGCCACACTCACAGGCTCCACTGCGTAGCAAGCAAGTGGAATTTTCTAGGCAGCTTTGTGCTGTCAGCATAGACAGAGCACAGAGTTCAGAGCCTGATATCTAATCAGGATAAAAACCTGTTTTCTGAGCAGAACAGTGAGTCTCTGTTCTTTCCAGAGGCTGGGACTGCAAATCACCCACAAAACATGAAAGTTTCTCAATAGCTTTATGTTTAAAAGGCAATTCCAAGACAGGAAGCAAATATTGGCTAAGTAATGACAGTTAATCTGTTGCTTTGGCATTTTCCGCAATATTTGTGTTTGCACATGACCTTGCAGAGACAATGGGGACCTACATTTTTATTCCTAATTGAAGAGTAATTAATACTAAATAAAAGTACTTTCTCTGGATCTGTGTAGAACTCCTAATCTGAAAAAATAACTTAGATTCATTTTCTACATTTTAGAGGCGAGAAACTTTATTTATATGTCATATAGGAAAGTTGCACTTAGGAATTTCCACTTGGGAAAACAGGGAAATAAAAGGAGTTTCTCTTGGTAGAGCTGCACCCTCACCAGTACTTCCTTGTTTGCGACTGTCCTAGTGGGCAATTCAGGACAAAGCCCCTTCTTTTAGAACAGACCTTGTCTTCGATTTCAGTGGGAGGTATACAAAAAATGCCTTCTCAAAAAGCACACTTATGCCTCCCAGACACCTGTTCAGCAGAGCCCTTCACAGGGCTAACTTATCACTAAACCAGCCTAACTTATCACTACTTTTATTACAGCACAGGTTATCATTATTATTATTTAACAGAGAGATAGGTGATTTATATAATTTGCTCTCTAAAGCTCAACCCAAAGTCAGGGAGTCAAGTATTACTTGATCATGCTTGGTGGTATGAACACGACCTTTTACATCTCAGTTTCCCATCAACATTTGGAAAAGATAGTATTTCCCTGCCTTAGAGCCATGTTTTGCAATCATACACATTAATAAGACTGAGAGGCATTCAACTATTAGAGAACAGGGACCACATTAAACATGCAAAAATGCCGGCCAAAAAAAAGATACTTGTCCCAGTTTATTAGGCCAAAAGCAGGATGAATTGAATGTAGGTTATGTATCTTGGTGGTTCTATCTATCAAGTCAGCATCCACATATATGTTTATCCTAGCTGATGTCACAACATCAGATTCTTTCTGAATTGTTTACTACATTCCCAGGACGGGTGTATGGCCTGCACTTTCTTAAAACAAGAAAATAAAAACCAGTGGCTCCGAAGTGGAATATAACACCTCACTGTGTTAACTTGCCAGAATGGTTCAGACAGCAAGTACTGCACTGCACATTACATTTTGCAAGTCTAATGTAAAAGAATTTCTCCTGTTTGCCTGCAGACGCGATAAGACTCCGAGCCTCGTGGAATCAGCATTTCAGTGCATGTCGTCCAGTACCCTCTATACTGTGGATTTAGCAAAGCTTGCCTAAAGCTTGTTAAATCCCTCCTCCCACCAAACCACGTATTCCTGAAGTAAAGCCAAAAATATGGAGAAAATGTTAATTCAAATTCATCCTATGATACAAGAACATAGCAGCTAATATTCTTTTTATTTTCTGAAGGTGTTTCTTTCTGGAAATAATGAGTCTGGCCTTCTTTGACTATAGGATCATCCTGTAGTGAAATAAGGAGGTTAGGGGGGTCAGCTTTCTTCACTAAGGTGTTGAGGAAAAATTGTCATCATGAAATCCATTTATTTCATGATACCAATGTTCAACATAGACCTGTTTTACTCTGCTAATCCCTTTACAAATTGCTTGCACTTTTTCCCTCTCCAAGTGATTCACATTTTTATGCAATATATTTTGGTGTCATCTATCATAAAGCTCATCTATTTGGAAGACATTATGCAAATACTTTCATTTAATCCCTTTATCAGTAGAATGTCAGGTTAGTGTTTTAAAAAACATCCCTCTGGGCCATGTTCAAAATAAGAAAGTGTATGGGAAAATATTAACACCTAGTTTAAAAAATATGTTGGTAAGGGTGAACCTCCATTTTCTGACACTGTAGGAAAGGGGCATCTTCCTGGAGCAGAATGAGAAACAGAATAGAATTTGCAGAAAGGGTGAAATTTGATTTGTGTCAAATCAATCTTAAAAAAACCACAGACACCAACTGGGCTGATTCATCCACCAAAAAAGAAAGAAAAAATTAACCAAAATGTCAAAAAAAAAAAAGACCATCACTAAGAAAGATATAAGACCACGACAACAGCAGCTGAGATGCCACCAGCCAGAACAACGACAGATTATTAACCACAGATTCTGTGGCTTGGCAAAAGAGCTTTTGTCTCTGAAACAAAGCAATCCAGAGAATCTGGATAATCTGCCTGAGTTCAAAGCCAAAATGCACCAAGAAAGTATAGTCCTGGTCTGGAAGAACAGGAAGACAACAGGCAGAATGGAGAGTGGATGCAAAATGGTAAGAGCATACATGAAAACTGGCATATTTTGTTAGAGAACATCAAAATGCATGAAAAGCAAAATCTAGAAGAGTAGTATAAGGGTGTATATATGAAACACTGACAGCAGTATCAAAATATGCTGGGGTGGTGAGTGAGAATCAATTCCCATTCAAGGATGCTTAAGAAGAAATAATTAATTCCTCAAAAGAAATGAGAGCAAACCCAGAGAATAGTGTATATTCATACAGGATGGCAAAGGAAGGCAGAAGAAAACATCCAGGAGAAGGAGTGTTAGAGGACATTTGCGTTACAAAAGAAGTATACGGCTGCCTTGGGATTATGATAGATTTTCATGGACAGCTAGCCACATGTATAAAGGCAGGAGAAACCTGCATGCAAATTTTTTTTAAAGAAGAAGGAATAATTGCTTAACAACAACCTGGGGCAATGACAAGGCAGGGGACATGTTACTGCTGACAACAGAAAACTGCTCCTTCAAAAGGCATCTTAGAAACAGACCTAGCATGACATTGAAAGAAATTATTTACTTTGCTATTATGCTGGGGATAAATAGTTTTCAAAAATAAAAGTTGACACACAATTAGAAAAGACCTCAAACTAATAATGGTTTTCTTCTCATCTGAGCAGCTATTTGTTCAGCACTTCAGTACACTGCAGTTCAAACTCCCAGAGTCTTACACTCATTTCTGTCCCTTCTCCCTGAAAATGTATCCAGTGAAGAGAATTCTTACTCTCTCAAAAAAAAATTTGTTCTTCATACATCTGTCCCTGTCCCAAGGAACACAGGAACATGGCCTGGATGTAATCTGAGTCACTAATATGAACCCAAACACTTACTAGCATCTATGTAATAAAGACGTAATACAGAAAGCTCCTTGAAACATCTGTTCCACACACCACCATATCACAAGTCCCAACAAAAATAAGATCTTTATTCAAAAAAGAAAAAGCCATTCCTCTAATGCCTACACATGCCTGTGGCTGGTGAATATAAATGCAGCCACTTGGCCAGAGGGAAAAGGTTCCCAGATGCTTTTCACAGCTTTGCACATGGCAGGCAAACTACTGCCTCTGTCAAGTTGCAGAGCAGCACCAGCAGCGCTGGCTGTTTTGTGACCAAGGAATGCGGCTCCAGCCCAGCCTGGAGGTAGCAAGTGTTAGCAACCCCTCTGCACCTCGATATGCAGAGCTAAGGGACAAGAAATAAAGAGAATCTTCTCCCTCACAACAACCCCATGTCTGAAAGCTGTGGCACTATCCTTTTTTTACTCCTCCTACTCATCTGGAATCTTAGATCAGGGTTGTCTTGACCAGTCTAAGGAGGTAATGAGAGAAATGTGTTTTCACGATAGTTCTATGAATAGTTGCCTTCCAACAGATACAAAGAGACTCTCTTCTCTCTCTATAGGCAAAACAATGTCACATTCATTCTATTCAGTCACACAAAAACATTAATGAACACCTTCTCTTCAATTGACAAAACCTGGGCTTGGCATGGTTGCAAAAAAAGTCCTCCTTCAGGTTTTCATCTTCAGCCAGATATCACAACGAAGACAACATGGAAAATATCTGAGATGAAATAAGAGATGAGGAAACCTATAGACCATCAGCTGGATACAGCTGCAGCCTTGTTTAGCCTTTAGCATAGTGAATATTTTCACATTAATATTAGATATCCCTAAAGAGGCCTGTAGCATGCATTTCAAAGGCCTCTGATCCCAGGCAAGGAGAATATTCTCATCTCTTTCCTGTGGCATGCACACAAAAGTTAAACCAATCCAACACCTACTCACTCACCCTCCTCGGAGCACTGCATCACCATGGCATTATTACAACCAGGATCAAGGTGTGACCATTTTATCTTCAAACTGCCCAACACTGTGGCACAGACCTGATCTATTCATGTCAGATGGGCTTGGTTATACAAATAGACCAGACCAGCAGCTATTCTCTTGACTAGTCCCTTCATTTCAGCCACATTCATCATTCAGGGAAAAGAAAGCTAACACCCTAATAACACTTGACGCTGGAAAAGCAAGTCATCATTTGGTTTTATAAGCTATTCAAATGTTCTGTTTTGCAGTACCTGTAGACATGGACATGTGCTCTGGGCTTTGCAATGGACACAATAATACATTCTGACTAGATACATAATTTACATAATGCTAACTGTAAGCAATGCCAAAACAGCCCTGGTTTCCCAGAAATAAATAGATGGACCACACAAGAATGTGCTTCTTGGGCAGCACAAAGGGGAGTCATGCTCAGAGGTATTCTCTGCAGCTGATTGACCAAACTGTAAATATAGTGGCATGCTAGATTTCTGCAAACCTCAGGATGGCATAGGCACTGTGTCACCTGCAGCTGCTTTTATGCAACTCAGATTACTTCTCAGAACAAATTAACATACCAGCTCTCAACTTTTCAGACAACTGAAGGAAATAGAGTCGCCCAAACAGCCCTGGGGACCCTGGAGCAAGGCAAGCTTTCCTCCAATAACGCTCACACTATAACACACACCCTGATTGCTTTCTCCACTGTTGACTACTGCAGACTTTCTGTGGGCTCCAGAGTTTATTAGTCCAATCCATCCTCAGCTGCAGTGGGTTTAATCCAGTCACAGAGAGAGCACAGGTAATGACCCCTCTATTAAGACATTTACTAGGGCAAATGTCTCATTTTCAGTCCTTTGTAATACAGCCAAATTTCAAGTGTCTGAGCTCAGTGCCTGCCTTAATGATTTTTTAAGGCTCCGGGGGACCAGAACAATTTTTTGTTGCTGTTGCTTTGAGAACAAGGTTAAAGGAGAACAGGCAGTTCTTCTGCATGCTATTTTTTAGCAGAATTCTGAACAGCCTCGCTGGCATCCAGAGGAATCTGATATTCAAATGAACCTAGAGCAGGGGCTGAAAAACCCTGCTTGTTGACCCCAAGAAAAACCTGATTCCTCTATAGAAAAATATCAAAGACACCATGAAAGATCACCTCTACAAGGAAGATGAAAGAATATGAGTCTATAGTGCTCAGATCCCAGGTGAGGCACTGAGCCACACCACCTCTCAGGCACCTTGACAAAGTGCTGCACCTCGTTAATGTCACTCCAGCAGTGCCTATGTTGCATCCATCTTCTGCCCTGCAACAGCTTAGCAACCCCAAAATGAGAGTCAAAAACCCAGAACTGCATCCTCAATCACATTTCACTTCATAGTCCAGTGTAACTCATGAGTGAATCCAGGTTTGTGCGGAGAGAGTACACTTCTCACTGGAACTTGAATGAGCTGGTGCTTGACATCTGCCACCCTGGCAGGAACTTCTGATGGACCAACTGTGATAAACAGCAGAGAAGTTGGGAAGTGATAACATCTTGAATTGCTATAGGTTGAATTGCACGTGAATGTGAGTTGGAGTGCTCACAAGAGCTTGCAAATGTAATTCAAAACATATGGTATGCTCTCCTGGGCTTGTTTACACCACAAAGTGTGTTTAAACTGAGATAGTGTCAGCTTTGAAGAAAACTAAGTTTTGCCTCCAAATTTGAATAGGCTCTCTTATTTCAAAATAGGTTTAGTCTGAAATAGTTTAAATCCATACCTACTGGAGTTAAGCTAACTTAAAAACAAGACAATCAGTGGAAGTAGTGCATCTGCCAAGAGAATGCATTGCTGTTAACAGATACAGACAAGCCTAAAGAAATTTCTAAAAACACATATCAAAAACAGGTAAGACTAGAGCATCAGATGAAATTATGGCCAAAAGAAAAGAAGTAGGGAAAAATCAAAGTTGATTTTAAAAAAAGGAATTATAATGATGTTCAGTTATTTAAGCATTAATTTCTAGAACCACACTTCGTGTACCATTCTGAATAGTCAAAACAAATCTGAAAAAAAAAATATTTTTTTTTTCCCCACAGATCCAACCTCTGGAATCTATTTTTTCTTTACAGTCTGGATTTCAGCTTCTCCCTGAAGGTAAATGAGTGTCACACCATAAACTTGACAAGGACCCATCTGCATGTCTATGTACTAAAAACTCAGTCCTCTTCCCATTAGACTCACAACGGCTGTTTTAGCAGTACAGCAGCTAATTTCCCATAGCCTGTGGAAGTTTGCCATTGGGTTTGAAATTTCCTGCCAGTTTGTGACAGTATTTATGCAGCTCTATCATTATGGTATCACCAGGAGTCTGAAACAATAGTAAAATGTATTTACACAGAAACACACTTTACCTTGTTTCCTCAAAAATACACATTATATCAAAATAGTTCAATTAGTCCACAAGAAAATGATTTTATCTTCCATCATGAATGATTCTGTGCATTCCTTTATAATAATCATAAATTAATCCTCTATATTTTTCATCAGCAGTTTTTAAAGAACAGCATTAGCATCCTAGTCAACTAGGATCTCAGTTCTGATCTCTTCAGTTGTTTAATTAAAAAGTAGATCTTCACCCTTCTTATATATTAAGTTATAGACTCAAAATGAAAGTAGAAAGTCTGCCCCTCCTTTAAAATGCAATTAAAGTTTCTCAACTCATTAGTTTTCATTTTAATTGAAGTAACATTGCTCCCTGGGTTGTTTAAAAACAGGAATGAAACATCCATCCATCTTCTTACACCACTTGTTCAGTTTCTGCCCATCTGGACTCTGTTCTCATTATCAGAGGCATGTCAACAGAGCTTGCTCAGTGCAAGTCTGGGGAGAAAGGAGAAAAACTCTACCATTTTTATACACCAAGACAAGCTGAAATCTGAGAGGCAAGTTGTGGCCATTCTTGGCATGACATTTACACAGGTTCTGCCTCCAATTGTCCCCTGCATCACTCTGCTGGCAGTACCAACATGGCAACTCAGCAGAAAATGTGACCCTCTCCAAGTCTTCTGTGCCCATATCTCAGCATCTCAGCTTTAATGGCTGGAGGAGGCAGAGTCTGCATGCAGGATGGGTTAACCTTTTCTTGCTGCCTCTTTGGTTTGGAGGGGGGAAGGAGAGCCTCAGGCAGGATCAGGATGAAGAACTGACAAGGACTGCAACGCCTCCCGCGTGGCTGAAAGCAGCGGCCCCAAGCTTCTAAGAAACAGGGTGTGCAAGGTGGAATGGGAGAACCTGAGGCAACACAGCTCTGAGGAACAAAGCATAGTGTGAAATGAGTCTCAGAAGGGGACTCGCTTCCCCAGTTGGTTCAGCCACCCAGCCTGAGGGTGAGGTCATCTCTGCAAGCCCAGTAACGGGGCTGTCTGATGGCAGAGTGTGTGACAGGTCTCAGACCGTACCATGGGAATACCATGGCTGAGAGATGCTTCCTGTTTCCCTGCTACACTCACTCCAAATGTGCTATAGATATTATACAAGTAGCTCCCTTCCGTTGGATTTGCTTGCACCTGTTATAATCTAATTAGGAGGAAATTGGACTTCCTTTGCTAGCATCATAAGAAGAGGCAACATAAACATATAAATCTTTCTCTCAAATTCCTTTTTCTTCTTTTTGAAATGCCAGAAAACTGCCCTGTGAACCCAATGTGCAATTCTATTTTGCATAACACATTGAATAATAGATCAAGTTTATGTCTACCACAGATGAAAATCATGCTTTTTCTGAAGTCCATTCACTGCTTCATGAACCCCAAATCCTCTAGGTGCTATACATTTCAACTGTCATAAATCCATGCAATGCTCCTGTGCATGGCACTATTCATTTAGACCACCAATTTAGTTAAATTGACAGATGTGAAAAAAACACATGTAACCAAACAGCTCCCCAGTGATCACACAGCTGCTGATACTGAAGGGACTGCATGCTTAATTCAGTGACAGTCAGGCACTTCCACCCACATTTGCCACCTGCTGTCAATACAATGTCAGGCGGAGCTGTGTCACTCTCAGTAAGCTTACTTCTATTCAACATTCCCAAAAGCTTTCACAAGCAAATTAAGTGCAGTAGGTGGGATCCTGCACCCAGTTTCCCTTTGGCTCATAAGAATCTCCCCGCTGGTTTGATCAGGGCCCAAAGACCTGCTCTTAAAGACGAGGAAAACAAGCATTTGGTCCACTTTCACTTTCTTTGCAAAACACCCTTGTGTGCATCAAAAATAACTCAATGAGAAAACAGAAAACATGCTGAGCAAAGGGAATTTATTGCCCTTATCTTTGAAATCTAGATCCTGCCACTCACACTACACTTCAACAGTGCAGTAGACTCTGCTTGGAGCTCTGGGCACTCTTAAAGTAGTTTAGGGACCTTCTCAAACTAAGCCAGACAAGGTATATCAAAGCAGATTATGAGGCCCCAATTCAGCAATGTCTTTAAGCAAATCCTTATGGGCCCTTAATGTAAGTAGCCAAGAGCTTTGACAGCTCAGGTCTTCAAACAGCAAGGAAGCCACATTTTAAAGCAGCACCACATATCTCTAAAATGACCATATGGCTCTTAATGTTTTCTGAAAGGCTTTTGTTTCACAATATGCATCAATTTATTGTGCAGCATCCAGTTTTCCACAATTTTTAGCACAATGAAAGTCATCAGGAAAAACTAAGTTTGCTTTTCAATAGAATGAACGAAATGTGTTCAGATTAGGTTTCATTTTGGCATACAACAAAGAACAAATGGAGGATGCGCTTTCTTCACACAGAATTCACCATTGTCTCTCTCCAAGTGGGAGAAATGCCTGCTTTTATGTTCAAATCACTATAAATCAGCTTTCATCATGAACTTTCTGCATAATGTTAGCCTGCCCAACCACGTAAATAAATAAATGAATCAATGTAACATTGTTTTTATATGGCATATTGTCATCATTCATTAGTAATTTAATTCTGCATGTGTTCTGCAGTTTGATAGACAAGTTGTGCATGGGAAAAAAACCAACATTCTTAAGACTTTGGCACCTACAGCAAAGCTATTAAATTCATATTAATGCATCAAAATAAGTAATCAGCAACTCTGAAATCAGGTCATTCATTTTTGTGCCTAAATTTAGATCTAGATGATTAACTTTAGGCATTCACAGTTGAAAAATGTTCATCCAAATGTGTCATCAGGGAGGGTTGAATAGATTTCTAGAAGAAACACTTGAGAGAAAAATTCTAAACGATAACAATTTAGATGATAAACAGTATTATAATTTATTATTCATATAGTTCTATTGGTGTGCCTGGCATTCTAAAGGCAAGAGAAGAAATACAGCTAAATATGTTATTCTAAATATACTTTAAAGGCTAGAACTAAGGCTATAAAGATTTAGAACACAATTACTGGTGTTTAGCTGATTGTAGTATTTTTCAAAGGAAAGGATTTAAATAAGAGATTTTTCTCCTCTGCCCTTTGAAAAGGTAAAATAATACTTGTGAACCTAAACATCATAAAACAAAGTTTTCCAGCTTTGACCTATATCCATAAAGATATTTAGATGCTCAATTTCTATGTCAACATCCAGCTTCACCTTGGTATCAAGGGATAAACAACCGGAAACAGGGATGGGATTCATCTCTAAAATAAGTAAACAGCAAAGTAATTCCAAGGAATTACATACATTAGTGTTCTAAGGCAAGGGCCTTGGAAAGATTTATGATATGGCTCTTTCTGTTAATCAGAGAGGAAGACAGATAGCTAGTTTCAACTGGACTTCTGACTTTCAGAGGTGAAATAAATCCTTTTATTGGTGCCTACACCAAAGCTGGTATTCTTTCACAAAGATTTATTGATTTTGGATTGAAGCACACAAAAACTCCATTTCTAGATGCTGAAATTTAGGAATATTCAGTATTCAAAATACCATGGTTTTGCATAAAAATTCATGATGTCTCAAGGCCAATAATAAAGTATTTTAGTAGAGACTTTATAAGTGTCAACAAACTTTTTCAATGGGAGCAGTCACACTCTTGACAAAGCAAAAAGCAAGTGTTCACTTGAACAGAGGGGAGAAGACATGAGCACCAAGAAAAGATGTGCTTCTTTTTAAAGATGTGTTAACTCACATTCCTGGTGAATCCCACTCCTAGCAGGCAGGCAGTGACCAATTGAGTTTCACTCTGTGACAGCTTCTGTGTCTGGCATCCCAGCCAGTTAGTACAATGGATTGCTCTTCCTAAGGATCTAACAGTACTAATGAAGAGGTACTGAACAAGTCTAAATGCAAAAGAAAATGCATTATAGCAGGGGCATTCACAGAAATAACTTAATAAAAACTGCCCATTTTGCAAAGGGGAAGATGGATGTTGTCTTTTTGTCCGTAAAACATTCACTTCTATCCCTCTAGCAAAATGTGTCACTGTATGTTACAGAGAACTCTTTCCTTTTGTGTCTAGGGACAAAACAGTTGCAGTGTAAAATTTCCCCATGAAGACAGTAATGAGCCCAGAACCTGGAAAGCACTTTAAATGTGCACACCTGGATTACAGACAAGAAGAAATGCTTACAGATTCAAATCCCTCCTTGCTACCCCTCCCTGAGATGACACAAGCAGCAAATGACCTCTTAAATCTACCTTTAGCAGGGACACTTGATTTCTTGTGGAGTGTTGCAGTGTTGGACAGAAGACATTTTCAGTCAGTACACATGGCAAAGGTGTGGCAGGGTGAGGCTCAGGAATCTGTTAACTATCAATGATGAAGCCACCAAATCCTTTCATAAATGGGGGAAGCATGAGCTGGTTCAGAGAGGATCAAGTCTGTATAAAACAGGCTAGCTGGATTAACTCTCTCTCTCCCCCCACTGGCAGTGGAGTCTAGAGGCAAGATATCTACTTACAGGCTAGACACCTAACTTTTGGACAGTAATATTTAGGTAAGACCAGTGCAGTAAAAAGCCTGTAGCAACTTTAAATTAGGGTAGATTAAGGGTATGTTTTGCTGAAACAAAAGTAATTCTCATAATCCGCTTTCTGAAACAAGGAAAGTAATAAAAACACAAGCAAACTTCAAGCAGTAGCAGAGCAAACCTATCTATGACAACCACACACTTCTCACATCACCACAAAACAGCATGTAAAGGCCTGCTACCCTCACAGCACAGCTAAACAAGCCAGGGATCAGCTGGTTGCCAAATCAGAAAAGCACAAGCTGTCAGAACTTTCCTGACAGCTCCCAACTCCTGCAGGACTCCTCCCATGCCAGCAGAGCCTGTCTTTGCACAGTGCATTTCCCACCAGCAGGTCATACAGCAGTACAGTGGGGAGGGTGCCATGGATACAATGCCAGCTCCTGATCACCCCATCAGAACAAAACTGACTACTCTTCCAGTGCTCCCAAGCAGCCTCTGATGAGGAACGCCTACTGGGAGTTGTCATTTTGATAGAAGGCATCAATGACCCACCTTCTCTGACTGACACCTCTGGCAGAGGTCCCACTCTTCCCTCCATTGTCTTGCACATCTTTGATGAGAATTATTAAACTCTCACATCCTCAGAGTCCTTCCCACTCAGGCCCTCCTTGCAGCAGAAGGAAACAGCCATAGTGAGACTGAATAAATCTGACGCAGTGAATATCACTTTTCTTAGAACTGGTCCAGAGAAAACACAAAAAATAGCTTTTCATTAGTAGTCTCCATAAATATTTTTTGGGTCCAGCTAATCTAGGCCCAGGACAAGTATTTTGTGTCTAACTAGGCAAACCATGCTCTAAAATCAATATAATAAAAATTCATCTTAGAAACAGATAGCATTGCTTGAAATTTGTAGTGATATTTTACAGTAACTCTATTACAAAGAGCATAGAGAAGTAAAGTTTAATTATTCTATGTTTTAAACAATTTTTTACTAACTTTTGTAATTTTATGTAAATTTTTGACCACTTACAAAGGCAAATATTCTTCTTTAACCTACTCAGTGTTGATGGGAAAAGACAATAAAGAGGATGTTTGCAGTTTATGGCCACATCTGGTAATGCTGCAGCTCATGAGCCAAATTGATATTATTTAATTGAGTGTCATCTACCACCAGTTAAACACAATCCTCACAGTTCCCATGCTAAAGAGCTTCAAACTGGGCATATTTGAATCAGGGTTTTAAGTTTTGTCCTTCTTGCCTTTCCAGACATTTAAAAAGGAAATGGTAATTTCTAACCATAATGAGTAATTCTGCTGCTAAGCCCCTAGGATGGAAAGGAAGCAGTCTTCATACTTACAAGGCCTTCAGATAGTTAAGAGCATGTAACCCCAGTGACCTGCAACATTAAATGAGAAAACACAAGCTCAGTCTTCCAGCTTTTATTTTTATGCACTCTGAATCTACAATTAGCTCAATTCCAAGCATCTGGTCTTTTTAACCCCATACATTCAAAGGTCATTTGATCTTTTACCAGTCAAGGTTTGCTGATACGACAAACATTTCAAGTTTATTAAAAATGGAGACAAGTTAGTGACATGTAAAATTGACTATCACAGGGTTATATGTTTTTCTGATTCTTCCTGTTATTTGCAATTACACTGAAATGCTAAAAATAAAATTAAAAGTTCTGTCCATTTGCATGACACCTCTTCTAGCAAACATGCAATGGTGCATGAGAGTTTACACACTGATCAGGGTTAGCAATTTAGAAGTAGCTCCAGTGGTCTTTTGTCTTTCTTTCAAGCATCTATCATAGAGGTTAGCATGGAGTGGCTGGTTTGGTTTGAGCCACTGCTGCTTTTCTAACTCCATTAGGTGCTGGCACAGATGAAAGTAGGTCTCTGCTGCCACTGAAGGCAATAGCAGAGTTCTGTACTACAAATAATTGGTGGAGAGACAGTCATGATTCTATATTTTCATCCTAATATCAACCAATATCAAGTACAGTGCAACCACTTGGATCTCTGCTCAATATGAGTGAAAAAAAAAAACAGGTTTCAGTCAGAGATTTTTTGAATACAAAGCTTTTAAAACAAAGTCTGAGAATCTTAGTGTTTGAGATTCATTTGAGACATATCCTTAAATCTCCAATAGTATGAAAATATTTTTCTGACTGTTTCTAACACTAAATGAGCCAATCTGAACATTCATTCATCTCATCCAGAAACAAACTCTTCATTTTATACTACATAGCTGGTAACTATACAAGATCCATCTCCTTTAAGTACTTGGATTTCATTATCTACATCACGGAAGTTAAAGGGGCTGTTAGGTGCACACCTCAAAGCACTTGGGTTCAGCACCTTTTTTAGAAGGCTGTGAAAGAGATGAGGAAAAAAAATAATCAATTTCACTTAATTTGAGACAATGCACTGATGTAATAAGGTAATAAATAGGGAATTCAATAATCTTTAGTGATTTTATGCAATGGACAAAGCAAAGACAGTATCTCCAGAGAAGAATTCTTGTTAAATCACTCCTAACTAGCATTGTCACACTCCCAGCCAAATACTTCAGTGCAGGATTCATAAATAATACCAGAATCAAGCCATCTTTTTCAGCTGCTTCTAGATTACCATTCATACCAGAATTAGCATATCAAGGTAGGAAGAAATGCATGAATATTTATTATCTCCATTTCTACATGGAAGATTAAATGAAGAATTTGCAAGAATATGAGGGGCAGACCTACAAATATTATTTCTATGTTGAAGCAAAACCTTTGAGCTAAAATTCTGATGGTACAGTAATGACTTTGAAGGAGTGAAAAAGCTGTGTCTGTGAGCATGTTATTTCTGTGAGATATCACTGAAATAATGGCAACAATTACTCTAATTGGCTGTACTGACAATGAGTAGAATTCATGGAGCCCTTGAAAATAGGCAGCTAGAAACCAGAGGAAGAGCACAGCTGAAGGCAGCTGAGCTATGGCAGTGCACATAAGCCAGGCAATATTTTGGCACAGTGAGGGCACATGAACTCCCAGTCCTTTCTCCTTTTCATCCTTCAAATTTTCAGTGGCAAAACCTCCAACCACTGCCCAGCAGTTCCTCCTCATTGTCAAGCCCTCCTTTCCCCTTGCCAGTCACTGCCCTGAGGACCACAGGGAAAGCTCTACCACTGTCCATCCTGCTGTCAACAACCATCAGACTTTCCATGGAAAGGTTCAGGGTGGAAACCTCCTGTCTCCATTATCTCCCTCCAAGATGTCAGATAGCCATGGATAACTCTTTACACTGTCTCAATATCATGTGGCCCCTTCCCAGCCATTCCTGTATCTTAGAAAAGACTGGGAGATCTGGTGTACCACCATGAGACTCCATTTTCTTGAACAAAGAGGAAGATCTATAATCCAGGGGATTTGCAGATGTGCCCACTTTTCTCCACGGATTAAAGAGAAGGTGTCCCCTGCAGGGGGACAAGATTATCCCTTCCTCCCAGGTACAGGTAGCAAAAACATAGGCACATTTGTACTTAGGTTAGGTAAACACCATTGTAATAGCAAATCCCACCTCTAAATACTACAGAGGGATGCAATAATGTTTTATTACATCATTTATGACTGTCACATCACAGAAAATCCCTAGCTTATTCCTGCATTTTGCCTAGTAACCTGCCAATGGACTAAAAATAATGCTATGTATTCATCACATCAGAGCAGCTGGTCCACCTTAGACCAAGCAACATCTGTTTTGGTTTCAATAGTGGAGAGAGCATGAGAAAAGGGAGCTTTGCAGGAAGGAGCAAGAAGGGAAAGACAGGGAACAGAGACAGCAAAAACAGAACAAGGAGGGGGAAATGAGAAAGAGCATCACTGAAAGCAACTTTTACTGCAGTTTAAGATTAATGACTGCTCATCCACAGGCACTCTACAGTCTGAAGTAAGTGGAAGAAACTGGAGCTGCTACTCAATAGCTAGTGTAGCCCTTTGCAGACATAAAAAGCAGTACACTGATGTTCCCACTCAGACATATAAAACCAATGTGATGTATGTAGCTTTTAAGTGTTGGTGCAGCATAAAAGTTTTATTGCTGCTTTGGCTTGAAGAAAGCTTCAAACCTCAGTTTAGAAATTGCAAGCCCCTGTAAAAATGGTTATGAAAGGCATTTTTCCTAATCACGTTAGCAAACCCTTCTCTCCATTTTCCCTCTCATTAAAAAGCTTAAATATTTTACAGCTATAGTGTGCAGGCTTATGTCCAGATTACCCTTCATTAAATGACTTTTACAGTAACTGGATACAAGCCTTTTCTATTATTACACAGCAGCTAATTATGTCTCCTTTGTTTTCATTTCATCGTTTTAAACAAAGCTTTTAGGGACCCAGCTACTCTGTGAGAGGTGTTGCCAAGCTGAACACATTTCCAGCAAATCCCAGCTGGGCTGCATTCATTTCATCTGATGATCTTTGCAACATGAAGTAGCTTTTTGGAAAAGAGAAAAAAGGGGAAAAAAAAAAAAAGAAGAGGTAGACAGGAAGGAAGGAGAAGAAAAATAACATCCAACCTATAGTGCTCTTACACTGCTTTAGTGCAAAGACAACTCACTGGGGAAAAATCCATCAGGATGTTAGCGAAGAATGAAATATGATGTACAGCAATTCTAAACATCATAGCTAAGCTATGTGAATGATCAGTTCTATCAGGCATTTTCTGAATTCTGACAGCATTGCTGTTTTCAGATTACCACAGTAATGTTTCCAAAGTGTATTATTACATTCACTGCAAGAAAAGAAGGGGAGGAGGCCTGAAAATTACTTCCCTTCTGGCAATGAATTGTCATTCATGTCCCACATTGAGCCAGCTCCTCACATTGCCTGGGAAGCCAAGGGAACCAACAAAAAGATATGATTTCCCCAGAGATAGGGAGCCAAGGGAAATGATCAGGCATCTGAAGACTCCCTAGGGTGCAAAGAGCAATAGCAAAAGGCTTTGCTAAAGAGATAGTTTTCAGTATCTGTGCAAATAAAATCTACATTTAGATTTTATTTTAATTGCTCCTTCTCATCCATGATACACTGAATAATCAAAGTAATTATATCAGAAATTTTAAGATTTGTTACGTGTGTTGCCATGTACAAGGGTGTATATTGTGCCTCCTGAACAGTGTGCAAGATGACTGGCCCTTGCTCCACAGAGCCTTAAGGACCCGTAAGTGTACAATTCTTCTTTTCTCCTCATGGGCATTTCATAACACTCCTTTAACTTCTTTTTAATTGTTCTTTCATCCTTTTAAGCCTTCCTTGACCAGGGAGCTTTCTAGCCCTTCTTGAGCAGATGGTATTCAACTAGCCCTCGAGGGGAAGCTTTGCATCTTCCTGCTACCAACCCTCTTTGGGCCTGTGCATCCCACACTTCACTCGCTATATATTTGCAGTTTAGGTCACATGTAAATCTTTCTAGGATTTAGGGGGTATAAAATCCCAAAAGACATTAAACTTGAAGATCTTCTATTGCTATGAGTCTAGAAGTTGATAGGATTCTTCAAGAAAAGTTAACCTTTCTAAAAGGTTCCCAAAAGATGTCACTGTAAGGAACTCAGTAGGAAACTGAAAAGACTGAACACTTGACCTTACCTCTACTGAACAGAGTAGATGGTTCACAAAATATGTGATGCTTTTCAGTGACTTACAGTGCCACCACATATTTTCACTCCCAATACCAATGGGGAACCAATCCTTCTTTGCCCCCAGAGCACTCTCTCATGTAGACAGGGGAAGAAATGAGCAGCCAAAGGCAGTATATATAACAGCCCTTCTTCAACCTTCACATCTTGTAAAGAGGGTATGCATGGATGGTTTTGCTCATGCCGTCCCATCTTAAGTCTTTCTTCAGCTAAATAGGAGCCAGGCTGGCTAACCCCTCTTCCCAAAAATCACCTCTAGCTACCTAAATAGTCCACTATAGCCCTTCATCCCAAATATTGCCAGAGCAATATGACCAGCTCAAGAGATCATTGGTCAGTGTAAAGGATGCACTCTACACCAGGAAAGCCCCTCTCTCCACCCACTCTTACTAACACCAAACTTCATGGATTCTTTCAGAAAGACCCATGAAGTGAGAAGGCACCTTTATCTTCCACTGACAGAAGGCAGAAAGCTGCCTCCTGCTCTATTAATCCACAGACCTCCAACCCCATTTGTTTTATACAACAGCTAAGAGGCACAATTCCCTCCCCTTGTTTCAGATGCAGGAAATGAAATAGGAAAATGAAAAATGGTTTAGCAAAAATGTAGCTCTGCAAGATCCTTAACGAGGTTACCTTTCCAAATCATGTTTGTTTTCCAGAGATATTTATTCATGGAATGGAAAAAATATGGAAAACACCCCATCTGCCCACATGGGTGTGGCCTTCATTTTCCTCTTAAAAAACCCTGACGTTTTTCTCCCTTTTCAGACCAAAAGGAGAGGGCTAATCACATAAGGAGAGCCCCAAAGCCTGTCTCCTCGTTGCTGTTCCACTGCATGGGCTTTGGCAGAGACACAGCAGGGGTCCGATGCAGCTGTTGGAGAGCCGGCCCCGCTCTGCCTCTGCTCCTGCTATTCTGCTACTATATAAGCTGTATAAATACAAAAAAGAAAAGCCTGTCAGGCAGACCATTTCCCATTATTTGGAAATTAGCAAGCTTTATACTGTTTCTAAAACTAATTGTTTCCATTATCAAAACACTGCAATGCCGTATGCATCCATAAGAAATCATCACACAAATGTATTTCTTTCTTCAATATACTGGGTTTGTTTTCTTCCTGTGAACAGTTTTCCTCCCTTTTTTCTGAGATTTCATTCAAGAGAAATATAATAAAAAATCAAGTACAAACAGACTGTTGGAAACTATTTGCTTGTGCCTTTCAGTACAAGAAAATTTGTTCTCCCTAATTTCAAAAGAGAGCAACAATTAATTTAGCTAATGAGAATTACAGAGGGAAAAAAAAAAACAAACACGTACTTCAAACGATTTCTAACCTATAAAAAAAATCTTATTTTGGTCCTGATGCTAAAAAAAAAGTTTTTGCATAAATACTCTTACTGAAGCATAATCTTTGAAAACTTATTCCCAGGATGTGCATTTGGCAAATGCAGGCTTCAAATTGCTGTTGTATTGATGAACTGATTTGCTTGCAAAGTCCTTTTTTAAGGAAGGTATTGTTACCAAGCTAAATGCTAAGACACAAGCCCATGACACTACCCAGGAGCAAATGGGGCAAATGTTTGTACTTTCTGACAACAGCACACAGACTTAGACTTTTTGACTGTCACTTTACTAAGGAGAAGAAGAAAAAAGAAGTGCATTTGCTGGTTCAAACATCCCCCTTCGCAGAAAAAGGCCTGCAGGGAAAAGAAAACATATAAAAATGCATTGAAGCAAAGTAATGCTCCTTGAAGCTGGCTGTGCCCCTAAACTATGCTCCTGAGATTATATCCCGAGGCAGCAGGGGGCATGGTTAAGAGCAATTCTCCCCGGCTCTGAAAGAATGAAAGCAAGTGTCAGCACTGCCATAAAATCAATGCACGGATGATTGCTCCCAGGATGACTCGAAGCAGGAGTGACATGAGTCTGGACATGGTGCTGGTAAGGAATCAGCCCTAATGGCTTCCCATCTGATCCCTGGCTGCAGGGGTCAGTTCAGCTGCACGGGGCTGAAAAGAGAGGTCACAGATCCGATGAGTCCGCGCGCAGCCAGCTCGTGACACTTGTTGAGCTGTAAAGACAAGATTGCCAAACAGGATGGTGGAGCTTAGGATACAACACAAATCTGGCAGGCTTCCTTGTACCCTGGTAATCCACTGTTCCTATACCTTACAGAGCCCTATTTAGTGAATTTTTCCTGGTTTTGAATTACATTATTTCCTGGTTCCTGAATTACAGCTTTTTCAATAGTTAGATGCTGTTAAGAAGGGACAGATTAACATGTACCATCATAATATAGGGGAACTTTTAACCTTTATAATATGGTGATGACCTTGGGCCTGATATTCTTTCCAGGATGTGCTAGCATGGTCTAGACAGCACAGACCAGAGTTACACACCACTAACAAACATCTCTCTGCTTACTGCCAAGGTGACTGTGTTCTTGCTCACAAGATTTGCACTGGTGCAATTAAAACTGTTTTTCAGATTGACTCAGCCTTGAGCCAGCACAGTTTCTTAGCATAGGGGCACTTTCATCAGTTTACCATCATGTTAGAGTAGCTAGCCCAGGCATCAGTCCCATGAAGCATTCAAGACTGCCCCGCTCACCAGCTACCATCTGTCAGCTGAACCATGACAACACATTATAAACCCATTCCTGGCCTGCCCCTAGTGTCTAATAAAATGCTGTTAAAAGCCCCACTCTCATTCCTCTGACTGGCTTTTCCAGACCACACAGCACCCTGGGGTATGTCAAGCATAGCTGGGTCCTCTCAACCCTGCTCTCAGAACCAACAGAGCAGCTCCCCTCATTCTGACAACAAGCTTAGTACCTTCAGCTCTTTTCCTCTTCACTGCACTATGCAACAGACCTGGAAATCAAGCCTTTGATGGATATCAGTGACTATTAAGAGTGAATGAGAATTCTAATTACAAGCACTCATATCATGAATGGGGTTAATTTCCCTACACTCCCTGAAGGACATCAGGAGGTGAAATGAAGGGAGACATATGCCCTGAAATCCCAAAATGGCAAAACAATTCCCTATCTTAATTGTATTCTGCCACTCTTCATGAAAGAGATGACAAGAATAGTATGACCACTGCTACAAATAAACTGGACTCAGCAGCAAGAGATATTCAGACCAGGTGTGTAAGCAGGAGACATGCCATGTGTGGGTAACAAGACTCCCACCCTTCTGATACTGCCATCTTTCTGTATTTTTCACTCTTCAGCTTCTTGCAGTTCCTCTGGCCACTCAGAGCAATCACTGGTGGCAGCTCAATAGCAGGCAGCAGTAGAAGTAACTCCAAGGGGGAATATCAGAGATGAGGGCGAGGCTGTTAGGGACAGACTGCACCATTTCTTCATCATTCACACATCACATTCCTCAGCACCTGAAGCCACCTCTGACATCCTGGCCTACCCTGGCCTAATGCCTGCACAGCAGCAGCAGCCAGAGGGACTGCTGGAGAGCAGGCAGAATAGGACAGCAGCAGCACATCCCATATGTGTGTGGGCTGAAGCAGATCTCAAAATTCAGCCACAGCAGCCCACAGCAGGGCAACTCCCAGGGGCACAAATAGCACCTGCCATAGGATGCCACACAGGACTGCAAGGGTACCTGCTGTCTCCAGCTGCACTCCATGGCTGCAATGGAGAGTTTGGAATCTTCCTGTAAATGCTCTGGGAAGTACCAATGTCAAACTAGAAAACTCATCCTGGTACACAATGGGTTATACTGAGGAAGGATCTATACTGGGATTGTAACATGATACCAGTTAAAATCAACAGAGACTTATTTTTATTTAAACAGTAGTAAGCACAGCTTAGAACCTGCGAGCTGTGAAATATGGATTTTAGTCACATGACTAGGTCCCATAGGGCTAAAAGGTCACACTTCCCACATATATCAGCAGAAACATTTCCATTAATTTTAGCTGTAATTTTTAAATAGCAGTACCTACAGACTAAGAACAGGATTTGTCCCTCTTAGTGCTGAATGTCTAAACCCAAGGTGTCTCATCTGAGCTCACTGCTCCAGGCTAGCCTAGTCAGTGGGAAGAGTTAAGCACATGCAGTTGGGCAAGTCATCTCTCATGGAGCAGGTGTTGAAAACATGCCCTTTAGTAGTGCTAGCTCACAAATAGACAGCATTTAAACTGCAGACTTCTTGAGGCAGGTGAGATGAACCCTGTGCCATACTTTTAAATAACTGGGCCTGAATTCTTTGAAAGCTACCCCTGTAGAATTAAACCTTTCTGTTTTGACACTTTCCAAAAGGACAAGCCAATATTAATGGTAAATAATTTATCTGGGGAATCATGTCAAGGTGCTATATTGAAATAAGAGATTTGCAGAGCAGCCACATCTACAGTAAGACCCACCTCAGTCCTACCCAAAGAGCCTCTATCAGAGAAACACCATACCTCATCAGAAGGCTTCTGGCATCTGCCCATACAGAGTAACACCTCACCCCTTCAGAAGGTTGCAAGCATCTGCCCCTCTTGGCCTTTAGCCTTTTATACCCCTGACTGTTCATGCATTGCACCTGTGTGCCCTCTGTTCCCTCCCCTGACTGGTCAGTACAGCCCCTGGCTCATTGCCTCCAATGCTCCTCACCTGCTTTTCACAGCTGTGGCCTATTGGGGATGAGGGTCAGTACAGCCCCTGGCTCATTGCCTCCAATGCTGCTCACCTGCCCTGCACAGCTGTGGCCCATCAGGGATGAGCTCGGCCACAGCCCCACTCCCAGTTACCACAAACTGTGTGCCTACACACCATGACCATTTCCTAAAAGGACAATAAGAAATGAAGGTCTTCTTCCAGGAATGCCAGAGAGAACATTTACCTTACTAAATCTACATCTGACAATCTACATCTGGTCTACTAAAACCACCAACTGGAGTAGTTTTCCCTTTCCCAGACATACAACAGCACCATAATGGGACAGCTTTATGTCAGCTAACTCTAGCTGCCAAAGAATGAAGCATCTGATGTAAGCCCGTTGCTCCCCAGGCTTCCTCCTCCAGAGTCACTGTGAAGATTTATTTCTTGGTGCTCACCAGAGGTCACTGGGTTTTGTGAACAGCTAAAGTTGGGTGAAATGAATTTCATCTGAAATTTGCAAAGCAATTCAGCAAGACTTACTAGAAAACCAGGAATAAATATGACATTTATTATAGTGTGTTCACTCATCTCCACATTAAAAAAAGACAAACCAATGTCCTCTCGTAGTTACAGAAAGTGGAGACCTTAAATAGGAATATAAAATGTTACATGAATACTTAAGACTGCCGTGTTTCTGCCCATTTTACCTAATCACTTATCATAAGATGTAATACTCAGAAATTCTCACTCTGTTCCCTGCATATGCCTGCTTTTGTTTCCTGTCCTTTTCAGGAACAGGAGGCTTTTCCATGCAAACAATTACTACAAGAAAAAAAAAATGGTTATTGCTAGGATGCTATATTAAATTTTTAGAGGGAATCTAATGTACTTAAGAGAAATAATGTTTTTATAATGTTGGAGGGGAAATTGTGATGCAAGTTTTTTTTAGGTCACAGTTTAAAGATCTGCAAGAAAAGAAAAGTAACACCAGGCAAGACACAACCCAACCTACCTGAATTTGCATTCTCCTCTGGTCACCTAACCTCTTACTCCTTAGAGAGAGGATCTGTAGCTCTGAGCCAGCCTAAGTGCAGCAGGAGGACTCCTGCAGTAGGAGATGAACCAAGCCACACTGAGCCTGGTGCTGCTGCCACTAGGCCAACACAAATCAGCCATTTCAAAGGCAACATAGGTCAATTTAGCTGCTTCAAAGGTAACTTAGGTATATCACAGGTACTATATTTGATGTCAACAAGCAATAAGTATATTTTTGGGGTTGCATTAAAAATCTTATTCCTCACAGTTACCTTTCCAGCTGAAGCTCACCAGCTAGAATTTAGCCCCTGATTAATTAATCCAATAAATTCCTTAAAATTGTTGAATAACTTTTAGCTTTAACAAGTTTGAGGACTTTCAAAGGACAGCAAGCTCCTTCTTGCTTTGTATTTTTAATTAGATTAGAGGTAATTTTAGTATTCAAATGAAGAGTAACAGATGTAGATCTGCGTGGTAATGCTGAATCAGAAAGTAATCTTCTAGTAAATAGTTAGGCTTTTTACCAATGTTGACTGTTCAAATCAAATTACAATACATGCATTTCTAAATTTCATTGCCTCAGTCCTCCTCTCCTTCATTTGAATATAAATATTCATCATGGATACTTAGATCATCTAGCTTTTGATATTTTGGCCGATTTTAAAATCTCCTAATGGAACTAGAAAAATTCACCTTTTCATGTAATGAGTAATATTTTCCTTATTTTTGCATTGAATTTTTGGACAATGGTTGTAATTAGGTGTTTCCACCTCAATTATGATTTTATTTATTTTTGGATCCAGTCCATTTCCAGAGTATTTAATTCCAAGCCAAGTTCTCTCCCCAGAAGCCTGCAACTGCATTTTGGCAAGTTTTTGACTGAAAAATACAGATAAACAAAGGCATTTGAATCCTGCTGGGTATGCTTGTTGAGGCACCAGATATTTAAATGGCACCTCGAATAGACAGCACAATCTGCAGGAAGAAATGCATTATCCTACTTTGCTTTCTTAGCATAATAAGTTTGTAGACAATACCATGAATATGTTCTGAAAGGGACTTTGATCAAATTTCAAGCATTCCAGTCGCAAACATTAAAGTTAATTGAAGCAAATGGAATTGCATAGATGAGGATTGAGGAGCAAACCGCAGTTTTGCTCCCAAGTCTCTTTTTTGCTCCCTCCTCTTACCAAGTTTCTTCTATTTATAGACTTGTTCCAAAGCTTGTCAAAAGCCAGTAAAAAGACCTCCACTTTCAGAGAATTCAAGAGAGAACCTAAATACATAGGTTACCATCTGCAAGAGATGTAAGTACACACTTGACTTCAAGTAAGGAAGTAGTGCCACTGCAGTCAGTAGAATTACTTAGAAACTTGAAGACTGACTTGTATTTTTATGCCTGACTGAATCAGGTCATCATTTCTAATTATGATCCTGATTATATTCTGAACTGAAGTCGGTGGGAATAAGAGCAGGGAAGTGTGTCTCTGGAGGGTCACGTCAACACAAGAATTAAATCAATACCAGCTCCACTCCAATGAAATCACTGGAGTTAACACCAGTAGAGACTGAAAGTGTACAGTGGTAAATCAGATCCAGAGCTTGTTACATGGTTTTGACACATCTTTCAGTTTTATCAGACATCCAAACACACAACTTAGCACTCTGAAACATCAGTGGATTTTTAGACACTCCCTGAAGGGCTTTGAGTACTGAAATCAATGAACGGATTGAAAAGGACTGACCTATAAATGTAGTTTTTCAGCTGTGACAAATGAAATATTGATAATGGTCTTCATTTTGCTTAACTCTTTCTCACTCTTTCAAAACATCATGTGTAATAGACCATAACAGAATGGAAATTACTTATAAAAATGTAACAGTGTTTCACAGAAAACAACAATGATTTTTATTTCCCAGAGAATCGTGCCTTATACCAAGAAATGCAGAAATATATACTACAAGAGACTGCAGCAATGATTGGGCCAGGGCAGGGATAACTGATGGGCTCTATCAATGCTAGTACATCTAATTAGGTTGAATTTAATGGATTTGGGGATTCATTATGATGGTGAGTATATGAGCCTTATCTAACCACAAGAGCTCTCTCACCTGGATGCCCCCCAGGGTCAGCATGGCTTTACATAGGGAGGCTCACAAGACAATGGAGGCCTTCCAGAAACACAAGTGCTACCAGCTGAGTCACTAAGGACTTGCCTAGCTCCCAAATAACCTAGTATCCTCAAGCATTCAAAACCTTATCATAAACAACTCCATATGTGTGCAAACAAACCTTCACAGCTAAATGGCTGAACTCAAGGTTTTCTGATCCCAAAGTCCCCCTGCTGCTGAACATGACAACATTACAACATCTTTGTGGACATCCTCCTGAGGGACCTATCCAAGACCATTCCTGCTAGATTCCAGAGGCATCTGTGAGATGAAGGAAATCAGATGTTTCAGAACAGAAATGACCATGAAAATCCATCACAACAGTATTAGGAAGTGCACCCTGGGTTGTTTAGTACACCCAAAACATAAGATGAGAAATACCTAACTACATCTAAACACTGTAGGCAGGATGTAGAGACAAATCCATAACCACAGTTTCAGAAAGAAAGAATAGCAAGCCTGAGGCATTGCCACAATGCCAGTCTCTGAGAAAAATGAGGTCGAATTCACAAGTTAACCAGGCATATCTTTAAAAGCATAAAATGGGATCCTTCATTACAGAATTACCAGGCTATCTCACACAACTATCACTCTCCTTCCACAGGCTATATCTCTTATTCTTTCAAAATAACTGGGCTGAGAAAGAAACTAGGAAATTAGAATAAAATAAATAAAAACCTAACAAAACTCTTCCTGATCATTTTCAAATATATTCCATTCACCTCTCCTTAACCCAGCAAGAAGTTTCATTGCCATCTCTCCAAAATATAAAAAGAATCGCCCAACATGAAGTAGCATAAGTAAAGTGGACAATTAGTGAAGAGCTGGCATGTTCTGAAACCCTATTCATCATTTGGCATGGATCTTTTTCTTTTTTTCTTTTTTTTTTTTCTTTTTTGGAATTGGCTTTCAAAACGTTTCCATGGAAAACAGAGAGGAAGGCAGCTATCACAAGCAACAACAGAGGCTACCCAGCAATGTGCTTTTTGGACCCTCCTTTTTCTCTCCCTCTTTTTTATTTTTTTTTTCTCCTCCTTTTCTTAAGCTCGTCCAGGCTTAAGTTGAACAGTTTGCACCAGCATATGGCAAAGGTTGAGGTCAGACAGATAAAACGTTTCATTGCACCAAAGAATGGTTAACAACACGTGAATGTAAATTCTAACACATCGTAAAACTGTTGCAGAGCAGGCTGAAAGGGGTCTTTAGTTATGGCAGGAAATCTGCTTCCCAGCCCCACCCCATCCCTTCCAGTTCATTTCAGGTATTGTGGAGCCCGGAGGGGCTTTGCACTCCCTTCCCCCGGCAATCTGCGCCCGGCCCCGCCAACAGATTTCTAATGACTTTCTGATGAAGATTTAGGAGGTTTCGTGTGGCGGAGCTGTGAAGGATTTCAGCCGGGCACTGCTCTCCGGCAGCCAGCCCCAGCCACCCCCTTTGTCCCCTGCTCGCTCCGCTGCTCCCCTGGCCCCGTGGCTTCCCCGCAGCCCGTCCGGGCGGGAGGGACCGTCCCCGGGGCCCCGCGCTGTCCCTCTCCCGGGCTCGCAGCCACGGCAATTTGTAGCCGTGCTGGTGGCTGGACCACCCCGCCGTGGGGCCCGGGCCCCGCCGGGGCTGTGGGACACGGCCTCGCCCCTCGGGCCGCCCCCGATGCCGCAGGGCCCTGGGGCTGCCCCGCTGCCGCAGCCTCCCCTCCGGGCCCGGGCCCAAAGGCCCTCTCGGCCTTGCTCCCCTCGGTTGCACCCCGCTCCCCAGATGGGTTTTCCTCGCTTAAACCAAAAGCAAAGAGGGGATGCGATGCCCCCACCCCACGCGGGGACGGGTCCTCCGGCTCTGGAGCCGCTGCTTTCTTTTTTTCCCTTGCGTTTACGTTCATTCTTTCCCCCCGCACCCCCGCCCCATTCCCACATTTTGTCACCATTATTACAATAAATACAAAGGTTCTGCGCCTAAAAAGAGACTACAAAAACATAAATGAATAAATAAATACTTAAATATCAAATGACATGTTTGTGTCAGACATTAGCGCAGGCTCTGGCTTGATGTTTTCGTTTATCATTTACTCTAAGTTCCTGCAGCTGAAAGAGATAAACCCCGGCTATTCAAAAAAGAAATGTATAAATCATAACAAAGCACCCAGTTAAAAAGCGCCTGTTAATTTTTTTTATTTTTTTTTTTTTTTTACTTCTCCAGAGATAAGCCACAAAAGCTTGGTGCTCAATTTTGTGAAACTATTGAGGTGGTGGTAGATCATATATATTGTAGCAATTACTGGAGAGTTTGTTGTTTGTTTGTGACACAGACATGGGCACACACTAACACGTGCACAGAGACACTGATCATCTTAATCCCCCAGGCCTCTCTAAACTGCACCTGACGTCCTACTTCCCTCTTCAGAGCTGTTCCAAGGCAAGACTGATTAATGCTCTTTTTTAATCTAGGTAGATGTTAAAAGTGTGAGGGACATTGAGTTCAATTATGAAATATGAAATGCTGAGAGGGTCAAGTCTACTCAAGCCCTGCAATGGAAGAAACACTCCCAGGAGACACTGATTTTTGGTCGGATGACTGATCGTCATGTCCTCAGAAAGAATTAAATTTTATTGCTGGCTTTTTGGCAGCATTTAGAGTTTAACGTGGCTAGAATTAAAGAGTGCTTAGTCTGATTTTGATTTCTAGCCCTTCTCTTTTTGTTCAAAAGCTACTCTATTTTTCTCACTGACTTGGAGGTGCCTGTTAGAGAAATGCAGGTGGCAAGTTATCTCTGGAGGGGCTGTACTGCCAGGATGTTATGCACAGCTCATATTTGCATAATCTCTTGTCTCCTCTTAAATCTTCTGTTTTATTCTCCTTCTCTTCTCGCTCCCTCAAGAAGCCCTCACAACAGTCTGGCGTGGATTTCTTTCCTTCCACGTGCCTCAGTAACACCGATTTTCTTATCAAGGGGTTGCAAGGCAGTGATCAGTCACACCTACCTTCCATTCAGAGAGACAAAAAACACTGCAGATTTTGTTTACTTTTAACATCTGCCAAGACTTTTAATGTCACAGTGCAAGGAAAGCCCCAAAGACAAATCCAAAAATGAGCATATTAATAATGGTTGGCAACCAGGATCCTGCAGGGAACCATCACTTTACCTTTTGGTGCTGTTTGCCCTTCCTTAAAGTTCTTTCTTGCCCTACATTATGAAAAGACTTCTGCTGGCTAAGAAGAAACTCACTGGTGTCATTGAGAAACCTGGTAGTAAATGTTAAAATGCTCAGTTTACCGTGCTGAAAGCATTAGTGAAAAATCAGCAGAAGGTTTGGGGCTAAACAGAGGGAATCCACATGCCCACTGCACAGTGAAGCCTTTACTTGGGAAGGAAAGGTCCAATCTTAATTTATTTCTTTTCAGTTTAAAAATGCATAATTCTTTTTGCTCTTCAAGATTCTGCAGTCTGTTCTGAAGTATGTAACTGCAAATGTAACCAAATTAAGTGAATACAACAGAAAATCGGAGAAAGACAAGAAGGGATAAGGAAAGGAAAGGAGAGAAAGTTATCAAGGTTATGACTTTGGATTCACTCTCACGTTGGATGCTCCCTCTGTCTGAGACCCAATCCAGTTATCAAAATATAGGCAGTTAGTGCTTTCTAAGTTACCCTCATGTCTGCTGAAACCCAGCTGCTCCTTCAGAAGAGAACAGGTCTTATGCCATATCTGCCTGCATCTTCAGATTTCCCTCTGGCCTCTTAGATGGGACAAGACACATCTCTGAGCCATCTGAGTCAAACCCCCATGGGCTATGCAATTAATTAATTCAGAGTACAGTGAGATTCCAGTGCTAACATCTAAATTGAGGTGTCTAAAAGTAGGTGTCTGTTCATTACAGTAAGTGGAGACTGATAAAATGCTCATATTTACATTTGGCCGAGCTGGATTGTTCTCCGTTCTCTGTGGAGTAAAATGGGATACAAAACACTTAAGACTCTTCTAGAAATCTAAACCTACAGTCTGGACCTGGGACTCCCAGACAGAGAAACTGGAACTAATCTGTGAATTCACTGACTTTGGTCCTTTACCATCTCAGGCATGGCATTGTGCTTTATTCCTTCATAACCATCCTGGAAGCAGTTAGCCCTTTGCCCTCTGATGGAAACACCGCTGCAGAACCTCCTGTGTCAACCATTAGGAGCATTCTCATAACTCCAAGGCTTTATACATCCATAGCAAGTCTATACCCATGTGGTTCTTGTGCCAACATCAATCTTTGCATAAGAAATAATTTTTTCATTGCTGGTGTTTAACCCCCTGCTCCACATAGAGCAGTTATGTCCTTCCTCAGTCTTCAGTTTTTGAGGGAAAACAAGTCAGGATTTTCTATTTTTTTCTATTTTTCTCTTATATGATAATCTCCTCCCTTACCCCAACCACTTGTGCGCAGGTTTGTCAGTTCCCAATCAGAAGTTACACAGGGTACTCCAGATGAGGTCTCACAGGAGCCTTGTACAGCTTTGTCATTGCTTTGCTATATCACTAAGACTGTTTAAAGTAGAGGAAAAGCTGTAGAAAGCCAGTAAAAATTGTGAGGGAAGTTTAATTCTGGGATGAAATTAATAAGAAATGACCATATAAAAATATAAAACAGAAAGGATATAGGGAAATATAAATTGTGAATTAATCGTCCACCATAACTAAGACAGCCACTGCATATCATAAGGCAACTATCAAAAATATCTCAGAAGACAGGAGCTGGCTGATTTTTAAAAGAACATAGACTTGTCCGAATAGTACCAACTCCTGCAATTACACTAGATAGAATTAGGGAAGAGGCCAAAAATCAGTGATTATTTTCTCACCATTGGTTCATGATATAGGCTAGAAATCTACCGACAGGGATACAAATAGGAAGGAATTTCTGTGAGCACATTTTGTTTGTTTAGCAGACCCTCCCAGCACTAAGAGCACCGTGGTGGTACTAGACAATGACCAGAAAAGACTGTGGATATAACAGCACTGCTGACTTGAGTTGGAAATTTCTGCCCGGGATTCTGATTTGAAAGTGTTGTGATGCTTCTGTAAGCTACTCACAGGACTGCTGTTCTAAAAAGTGACAAACTTATATAAACAGAAAATGTATTTCATATTAAGGGGCAACCAAATAGGATTTACATAAAATAGAAGGAAAAGTCCATCCACTGACTACCAGAGTCATAGTTTAACATGGCAGTTTTTGTGGGACAAGGCTGATTTCCTCCATCAATTTCACTTTCATGAAGAAGCCATAAAAATATACACAGCAGTAAGGGAATGTGGAGCAGCAACATCGTCATGCAAAATGCTGTCACCCCCATTTTCACAAAGCTGGCAATTATTCCCTGAGATCAAAGATTTACTTGCATATGATGGCTCCTCATTTTCCTTGAAAAACACTGTTATTGGGTGTGGTGAGATGATCAAGAACATTGTCATTTTCTTTGCTGCTTCCTACCAAATTCCTGACATTCCAGGTCCTTTATGCAAACAATACTCAAACTTATGAATTTACCAAATTCCTTTCCATCATAACTCAGCTTTACTATCTCCATCCAATATCAGGTTTTGTTTCTGCTTTAGAAGTGGCTCAGACAAAGCAGAAAATGGTAGTTACTTTCCATAAGAGTAGGAAAGAGATGCCAAACTGCCAGAACCTCATACTCTCCAATGTTATGTTTTCTGTGATGCTCATTTTCCTTTAAAAAATGGCAATGAATGAAATTTAAATAAATCTCTATGCTACTACTTAACACTTCAATAAGTAAATCCAATGTTACTTAAGATATTTTCAAGCAAAGATTGTTGGGGTGGGTTTTGGGTGGGCTTTTTTCCAGGAGAAAGAAAAAATGCTTTGTACAAATAAGAGGATACTGATGTGTTAAAATGCAGATTGGTTTGATTTTGAGATTCAAAAATGTGTTTTTCCACCGGGTGGAAATGCAAACGGTGAGCATGCACCATGTATTCCAGGCTTGTTGTTGGTAAGAACTTGTATTGCCCTGTGAGCAATAGGGGACAGTCGCATACATTTACAACAGAGGATGAGCCAGCCCTGATTTCCAGTCATGCCATGCCTGTGAGAATTCAGCTCCTTTGAATACCCTGCAGCTTTGAAACACAACCACCAGATCAGGATGACCTTACCACATGGAATGCATTGCAGCACTTGACACCATATTGGCCATGAAATATAAAAATAAGTAAATATTTGTGAGAGTCCTCAGATTAATGAGATGCTATTTTGTTAAAAACAAAAGAAACAAAAAAGGCTACGTGAAAATTCATGGATATGGAGGTAAACCTCTAGTTCTCCTAGATTACCCCTATGTAAATCTTTCACCCGCTGGACTTCAGTGCTCTTCAAAGGTAAGAGGCTCTTCTGGGTTAATTCCAACCCTCAACATACACTTCCCAGCTACCATCAACCTTCTCTATGGAAATGAAATTGTCCTTGAGAAATGTTCATATCCACAGCATATTGATTTTGCATAATTTAAATGGCTGAGTCTTCTAATGCAACTCATTTGTAGAAATCACGTGAAAACTTGCAGTATGTTTGGCACGAGTGATATCTTTTCCTTTTTTTCTTTTCCCATCCAGCCTCTAAAAATTCTGTACTGAGAACATCTCCACTGTGTTCTCCCTCCTTTGGAACCTTTCTTCTCTCAAAGTTCAGGGACAGGCAACAGGGGTAACAAATTTTACTCTTATGAGCTTGAAGTTTCACCTGAATGCATATAATTCTCCCAACATGATTTCACCCCGAAGGATACAGGATTGGATTGTCGATATTAAGACATATACCTTAAAGGTGAGAAGCAAACTTTCAAACCATATTTCCTAGAAGACTGTGAAGAAAAAAACCAGGCATACATCTTTCCTTGGCAGGAAGAGCACAATTTTGATTTATGGATAAAGATTATTCAGTCATATGTATAGTTTATGTTTGTTGCCTTCCTTATAAATCCCCACTCATTCACTCACTGGCCTGCGTCCCATCATATATAACCTCACCAGCATGACTAATTCATAAATGTTTCCATTTACTCAAGAGGAAGGGGTACTTAAAACTGCAGTTTGGGATTCAAGAAACACAAAACCAGATCCTGGCTTGGACACAGACTTCCTTTCTAACCTTTGAAAGCCAGTTTTCCTCTTATTCCTCACATCAGCGAAAAATAAAGTGACCCAAACCTATCCTTTGTGTGCTTCTCTAGATAGATGATTACTTGGGACAGAAAGTGTTCATGTGCAGGGGGCTTTATCAGCAGGGCATTAATCTTCCGAATTATAGTTGCAGAGATGATTGAATATGAAATTATCAAATGCTTGGTCAGCCTACAAAGAACCTGTGGCCATAAGGAAGGTACACTGGGCTCAGCAAAGGTACAAATACCAATCGACCTAAGACAGAATAACTAAACCCAAACTCTTCATGAGTGGCTTTCTCAAAGTGTCTGAACATCTCTTTCTTCTCTCTCTGTCTCTGCCAACCATCAAAGTGGTTTGTGCATCCTTCACAATCAAAGAGGAAAAAGATCTCTTTACAGTTTTCTGTGGCATGTTTTTACATTCTGCTCTGAGATCTGCTGACACTCACATGGATAAGTGGCATTCTGAATGATGATACAGACCTGAGTGATACATACCTTACTTATGTTTATTGCCATTTACAAATCTGCTGAGTGCTCAGCAGAAGTGGCAGGACTTACTTCTCTATGCTGTTTTCCAGGAAAACAATGGAGTTCTCATGTGAATATAGGCTTATCTGTGCAAGTAAAAACTATCCCTTATGAGACTGACTGTCCAGGAGAATAAAATCCAGGACAAAAGAACTTTCTTAGAACTTGCTAAGAACTTTTCTTACCAAATGTTTGGAATCCATTTGCACTCAGTAATAATTCACTATCTTTCATTAAATAGATGCAAAAACATTCATCATTTCCGTTTACTAGATTTGGTTGGGCTTGCTAAAAAACCAAGTCAAATAATCATGGAAAATATGCCCATTTGGGGTATGATGAAACTGGGACTTTCTGAGACTTATCTAAGGTATTTTTATTTACATGAACTTAAAAGCTGGCTAGAAATACTGAAGTTTTAATAAAGATATTGCTCCTTGTCTCTCTTAACAGAAGTTTCTTGAGATCCTGAGTCATCAGGGATATGTTATTCTGAGGATGGATAACCTAGCAAAGGCACAGCCTGTATCTTGAATGTTTAAATCAAAGTAAGACAAAGCTGTACCAAACAAGAAGAAGGAAAAGAAGACTTTAGGCAGTATTGATTGGAAGTTTCATAACACTGATGAAAAGGCAATGAAAAGGTACACCAAGTACTGTAATGCAATACAACCATGACACATTGCTAGCACTGGGAAGATGAGGAGAGTTTGAGGGGACAGGCATCAAAAACAGAGCAATTCTTTCCACCTTAGCTCATCTGATCCTGCTGGACAACAGAAGCAAAGACCAGTCTCCAGGACACTAGTTTGCAATGCAGAGTATCATCACAGGAACTTCCATGCCTCTCTAGGGGTTAATAAGACCCTCTTCTAAGCATGTCCTGAACACAGGCATAGTCCTGCAATGGGTTCACATACAGAGCAGCTCTGCCCTTCTGCACCTATTTGCTCTGAGATGGGATACAGAGAAGTAGGAGAAAAAGTTCATCTCCTGTTCTCAAAGTGGATTTTATAGGAGCCTGCAGGCAAGTGCCATTTCAGCTGCAAGACAGCAGAGGATAAAATGGACAGAGACAAGAGCAGAGCACAGGCAATGCAGCAGAGAGCCTGGCTGATGCTAGGAGTGTGCATTGCAAAGTGGCAGCACTGAATGATGTTACAGCTGTCTGGCACCACACAGAACAGCAGTATTATCTTGATACCTGCAGGCCAGCCCTGGTAAGATGAGACCTGCTAATACAAGAACAATCAGTGGTTATACCTGGCAGTACAGATGAAGTGCACTGTCAGCAAGTTTCAAGGTTTCGAGTGCAGGTTAGCTCAAGATTTACGGCACTTCTAGCTTTCGGATGGCATGGGAGTACCTTGAGAACAGCTTTTTTTGCTGTATTCAGCAAATCTGTTTCTATTCTGGCCACAGTCCAGAAATGCACAAGAAAAAAAATGTGAAAAATAAGGATAGGCAGTAACTAAATATTTCAGAATCATCACAAAGAATCAATTTGAGCAAGGCTTTAGAAAAGGGCAAAAGGCCAGTGGAGAAGTGGGGTGGGTTTTTTCTTCCAAAAACAATTTGCCCTTTCCCTATCATTTCAGTTAACCAAATTAAACAAGTACCTTCTTGTGCAAGGGTGCTTACAGTTTGAGTGACTTCTTTGTTTTATAAACTGTGATCCTTGTCCACAGCTTTTCCAGTGGCCATGTTCTCTTTTCTAAGTGGATTCTCTAGTTCCTGCTGCTTGGCTCTGCTCTCACTGCAGATTTTCCTTTGGTGGCCTCACTAATCTGCTTGTCTTTCCTCTACTTAGCTGCCTGTTTTCACAGAGGTTGCAGGACCACAATGTCCTAGAGCCTTTACTGCTGTCTTGAATTTGCTTTAAATGAGCATTTCAGTTCTTTGTTGAAGAGAATACAACAGTAAAGATCCCAAAGATGTGGGATCATGGGAGTCTAATTTCATTAGGAAGTCCAAGAATAACCAATAGCATTTCTTTGGAGCATGAACTCTTCCTGGTGCTGTATGAGTATCAGTAATTGAGTCCACAGAGCAGTTCATTTGGGTAGTTTATCTACACATAATCTTCACTCTGCAAAGGTGAATGAAGAAGCTAAGGGAATTAACTACCTAAGAGTGCAATGCATCTGTGGCAGACAAGCCCAGAGATTTCCCAGACAGCTTTGGGGATGAAACCCCAGCCTCACTGACACCAGGCAGGTCAGCACTCAGAAGGGTTTGCTGCACAGCCTCATATGCATCCTCCACAGACACAGCCACCCTAGCCCTCTGCACAAAACCATTGTCCGTACAAGAATCACATCAGACTCAAAATGTACACAAAGCCCTGCAGCTCTGTGAGGCGCAGTGATCCAGGAACACAAAGAAATGCAACTGAGCAGTGTCTGGATGGGGAGTCTGATGTGCTTGCCATGAGTGTACCAGTGGTCAAATTACAGAAAGGAAATCTTTGTAAGCTGACATCCAGGACTTATTTATTAATATAGTCTAAATGACTAATTTATGGCCACATATTTTTAGCCTTTAACAGAGCATCTATTTCATTATTTAAGGTGTTTAATTATGCACCTGTGTAATTAGTATCTGAAGAAAATAGGTTTCTTTATTACCCTATATCTTTAGTGAAGAGCAATAAATACTCATATGAAACAAAATCTCTTTTAGTACTGACAGTCTTTAAGTTGAAAATATTTAAGACCCTTCATGCCATGTCAAATAAGGGAGGCCTGATAGAAGAGTGATAGTTGCAAAAAACAAAGTAATTAAGCTGACCAGCAAAGCCATCAAAATTAATGGAAGTTATTTAGTTTCATATTTTGTAATTGTTCAGTTCAGTCCAGAAGACTGATTTCAATAGGAATTACATTTATACAAGTGGAACAATTTTGTTCGCTCACTGCAGGTGTGTCAGGTAAAAATCAATATTTTCACACAAAGAATCTCCTCTCAAGGTCTGCAGTTCTCTCTTTGGTGTGTCTTCTCAAATAGTTTTAGTGTAATACTGAGCTTTAAAAAAGAACAAAATGCTCCTGAACTGGAAAAATTCAGTTTCATCTTTAAAATGACAGATCAAATAGAATGACATATTTTTTTTAAATACAACATTTTATCATATCTAAAAAATAAGGGTTTGTGCTTTGTCTTAAATAAATGAGGCAAGCAATATTGGGCAGGATCGGGCTGTAAACCACATCTGTGGCTTTTTGAAGCTCTTCATTGGAGAGAGCCACAGCACAATGCAGAGAGCCCTACCTTGGTCAGAGCAGCCTCCTCAGGCTACTCTGTAAGGCACCACCTGTTTGAGCCCTGCAGGAACAACAAGGTACAGTCCCATCCCAGACACATGAGCCTGCTTATGGCTGCACAGACTTTGTCTTCCTTTGAACTAGAAGTGCACATGAAGGAATTCACAGGCACCAAACTGCCCAAAAGGAGAGAAGATAGGTTGTAATTTAGGTGGGGAAAAACAAGTACAAAACAAGCAGTAATTTTCTGCTATTTTCATGTTCATACTACAGAAAGAGAACCACTGTATTTGCCCATATACATTCACATGGTAGAGATAAATCCTGTCCTGAAAAGTTAAACCAGATTTTTCAACTGGCTGGATGTCAAGCTTTTCATCACAATTTTTTTTTCACTCTGCCCAGATGTAGCTCTTGGTCCTTTTGTGGATAACAACAAATGATGAACTCACAGCCACCTTTACTGCACATGATTTGAGGGCTACTGTTTATTTCCCACATCACACACATTATTTTTGCCAGGTGCCTGAGCCGAAAACACTCATCTCCATTTTATTTCAGAGCACCTGTTATGAGCCATTCACCAAGTCATTGTGTATCCAGGTGTGTGTATGGTTCTATAAAGGAAAAGTTAGGTCTGCTGATGCTTTTCATTTTGTGATTCTCTATAAATGGTGTGCATGCAACTGCCTGCCCTTGGTGCCAAGGTCTGGGAACTCACTGCATGAAGCATCTCCCACAGAACCAGCACCAGAACAAAGTGGCTTTAGCAAAGAATGACAATTGCTCAGCATCTTGGCAAGTCAGTTTTTTACATTCATTTTGTTTCAAAATAAGTTTTTAGAAGGCTTGAAAGTCAATATGACTGTTCAGCCTGTACAAAAAGTCCCTTCTCACTCATCCAGTTTGTTACTTAAAGGGTCCCTGTGGAAGCTGAACTAGCCCATGAAAATGGCAGAAAAGAAATCCAAAAGAAAATTGGTTTTGATAATTTTTTGATAATAAGAGGTTTTGATAATTTCAGCGATGTAGACTGGCTATCGGAAGGGTCTGGCAAACAGGAGTAGACACGAGGGAACCAGGCACGAGAGCAGAGGAGCTACAGAAACCTCACCATTTGGCAACAGCAAGTTGCTGCATGAGAATATTGTATGTTACATGATACCACAGCCTCAGTTTCTTTGTACACATCCTGGAAATATCTCATCACATGGACAGGATATTCTGGGGCAAGTGTGTCACTAAGAGGGAAGGGGGTGCAGCAGGTAAGGAGAAGAACATAGTCATCTGCACTGGTAAGGAAAAGGCAGTGGAGGGAAGGACATAAATTTTTTGTTAATATGATGGCCGTAATCCCAAACCTGTCTTCCCTTAGGCATGCCATTGGAAATATTGTGCTTTCATTCCTACCTCAGAGGACAGATTCTGCTGATGCAGACTGCTTGAAATTGCTGTTTCACTAGAAAAGGCACACGTGGTCCTTATCAGAGCTTGTGGTCTCAGTTTGAGTTCTTACAGAAAGAGATTCATTGATCTGTGCCAAGTCACTCCCTGACACGTCTGTTGCTTAGTGGGACAGTAATGTCTGCTTTGTGGGAAATCAGCCTTGTTCTCTGGGAACTGTGAGACCACTGAGACAACTTTCCACAGTCACATCCCTCAATCACTATCCTTCCACCAAGGCACATCCCACAATCTGCTTGTCCAGCTGCCAAGATTCAGTGCCTCTGCCAGCTCTCTCTTAGCAGAGACTTGAATGCCATATGTGATAGTGCACTGTCCCTGGTGACATTTCTCCTGCCTTTGAGGAGCTTCTGCTGCTGCAGCCAGTTGTGATGCAGTGAAAAACAGACCCTTCAGTGCAGGGGGGCCTGAGAGTCCCAGTGCTGTGTGTGCATTCCCTGAGCAGCAGCACAGGTTGGGTGGAGGAACCTGTGTGCTCAAACACTGAAACAGGGTTCACTTTGTGATAAGTACCAACTGCAAACTTTCCAATGTGCAAATAATCTATTTTGGCCTTGGACAAGTAAAAACAAAGTATCCAGAATTTACCTGTTTTTTATTTGGGTTGTTCTGCAACTCATAGAATACTAATGACCAGTTACTGGGTTGCTGACCAAGATTACTTTAAATATTTCATAGGCTATGGATGAATTCTGAAGCAACAATATTTATGCAAAGCACTATGTTATACATGGAGATTTGCAACTAGAATGAATGTTATACAAGGAGATTTGCAACTAGAAATTATTTTTTTTTTACTTGCCTTATTTGAAAACCTGTTCTTAATGGAAATTTAGGGTTGCTCATTCAAGCCTTTTTTGTTTTAAATAATGATAAAAGGTACATTATTTCATCATAAGCCAGGTACCTTTTATCTTCTTTACTGCATCATTACACATGCAGTTGCTCTCTTAAGAAAGGCCAGAGGCAGAAGGCTCTGAGAGAACAAACAAGAGTTTATTTTTTTTTATTTTTTTTCTGCTGAAGCACTTGCACGGGTTACCTAGAGAAGCTGTTGCTGCCCCATGCCTGGAAATGTTCAAAGCCAGGTCAGATGGAGTTTTCCACTAAAACAGCAAGCTGGTTTAGTGGAAGGTGTCCCTGTCCATGACAGAGGTTTGGAAACTAGATTATCTTTAATGTCACTTCCAATCCAAACCATCCTGTGATTCTACAATTCTATAATATTTTTTTATGCCAGCTGAACTGCAAAGAGATTACAGGCCTCAATTTCATTTTTGTTCCCTCTCACTCTCTGGCTTCAGCAAGTTTTTTGTTGGTTTGTGCTTTGAGAAGTCCTTCTACCATTTTCCAGGACAACAGTGAAGTCCCTGCCAAAGGCATTTTGCCCCTGACTAATCCCATTCCACCCTTTGCCCCAGTTTTGAACCAAGGTTTTTCAGCAATATGAGAGACCCAGGAGAATATAAACCTTCAGAAAAAAAAGATTAATGTCTCTTTCATTGTGTCAAACAGCATGCAGACAACGTTAAACTCTCTGTTTGCCTTCTCTGTGCTCAGGGCTGCCACATCTCCTTCCTTCTGCCTGGCCCTTCTTGGCTTTCCCCAGAGGCAACTTTAGTCTCTTGCTGACTTAAAGTTTTCATGGTCCCATTCCTCCTGTTCTCCTTCTCACCCTCCCATGCAAACACACCCCAGTCTCCTGTGCCTGCACAAGAACACCAGTGTCAGAGTAGCTCTCTGGGGAGCCATGCACATGTGCTCACCAATATAATGGAAGCCAAGAGAAGAGGCATCTCCAAAACAGCACTGTGGAGTCTGAAAGTAGGTCAGGCAGCGTCTGGGCACTGCGGTGACTGGGCAGCAGAGTTCAGGTCTGTGCCCCGAGCTGTCACAGCCAGCAAGCAGTGGGAGGTTGCTGCTGGAAGTGTGTTTGGACCAGCAGAGGAAATGCAGCATCCATGTGGGCACTGGGCCATCTGACCAGCTAGTTTAAATTGGCTGAGCTGTACTCCGGGTTATAGCTGGGCACACGTCAGCAGCCCTGCAGAGCACAAAGCAGTGCTAGGTGTGCTTGCCAAAGGGCATGATCCTGGCCCTGTGGAAATCAGATGGAGGATTGTCATCAACTCCAGCTGCAGCAGAGCTGTACCCTACATTGTCACTACAATTATTTCAGGTCTACTTCATATGGATTTTAGCAAAAAAATCCCCTCAGGAATACTCCTTGTTTACAAAATCGCCTCCTGCTCTGACTGAAACATTTGTATCTCAGTTGTTAGCCACAATAATGAGTTGACAATTTCCTCCAATTGGCACATTTCATTCAAGACACATTATTGTAACCACAGCTGCCTAACATATACAAAGCCAGGTTCACCAAAAGTGCTGTTTACTGACACATGAACAAAAAAGCCTCCAAGTCCATTGTTGTCTTCTTGCCTTTTGACTAGGAATGATGTTTCCTAGGCAGGTGGGGGAAAAATTCTTTAAATATACAGGAGGATGCAATGTTATGGGGTCTCTGGTGTGTGTGTTTCCAGCCCAGCTTCAGAAGCAGTTTCAGCAGTTGGCACAGACTAGGGTGAGATGTCTCACAACCCTTACAGAGCATTCCTAGCTCAGAGGAAGGCTGGATCCCCAACAGAACATGATCACTGTGAAAGAATAGAAAGAAAATCACTGGACTCCATTTCATTTTCCCAAAGGGTCAGGAAGGTGAAAGGGGAGGGGTGAAGAACTCCAACTGCAGAGATTTAAATCTATTTTAATAATGTCTCTGCCTTGCGGTATACATGAAAGACAATGGGCGTGTACAATTAATAATGATTAGTTTGCCATTACAGTGATGAATAACTTTAAGTAGCTCTTTAGAGCAATGTTTAGGGCCTTCCTTTCCCTCTTTTTTCTCTTTTTTTTTTTTTTTTTTGGTGGCAGATGGTGTAAAATCCCTGGGCCCTTTGGACCTTGACCTCCTGCAGATGTTGGGATGGGACAAAATGGTCCTCAGGATGGTAGAAAGGGAAAGAAAATGAAAACCCTTCTAATGTACCGTATCAGGGCTATCAGTGGGGTGGACCACTAACTGCTTTTTTATTACTGTCACTTACCAGTCCCAATTCTTCTGTACTTAAAGAGTTATGTCAGCAATTGTGAGGTATCTGAAAAGGAGAGTGGATGCATGTGGTGGTGAAGTATTATTGGAAATCAGACCAATAGAGGATGAATGAAAGATTATGAGAGGGGCAAACTACCATAGTTAGCAATGCTGCAACAAACTAGACATTGATATATTGTCCTCTTGGAGATATTCTGACAGCCTATTATATTCCCTTAATGAGGTTGTCATGCATTTCTCTTTTTGTAGCTATTAAAATCTTGTCTACATCTGCTGAGGTTTGCTTCAAAGAGGTGGAGGAGGGGACCCTTGATATTTTGTAGTCTGCCCTTGTTTAGCCAGGGTCATACTTGACCTAGCAGCAGAGAGAGATATTTAAGTTGTCCAAGATGCAAAAGTTCAGTGGATTTTCAAAGGAAGAATGTGAAAGAAACATCTCCATGGTTGTGTCCTCACAGTGAGCTGAAAGAATGATGGATGTTAATATGACTAATGGGAACTTTCTACAATTCCCAGATCCACGCAGATGGTGAGACAATGTGGTATGTGAGTCTCATTAAGTATAAAAATCCTGCACATCACCTCTGAATTACAATGTTAGCAAACTGCACTGCTATGTGCACTAGCAAGGGTAATCTGACTGTCTCCAAAATAAGGAATGAAAATACTCCCTTAATGGTTTTCTTCAAAATAATCAATGATTCCCATTTGTAATATGCATGAAGATAAGTAAATAGCTGGATAAGTAGGTAGATGAGTAGACATGGCAGATGTGTGAGTATCATGTAGGTCGTAGGAAGCAAAACTTCCACTCTTGAACAGCTTTCTTTCACAAGGAAGACAGATAGAATTTGAAACATGAACTTTTTCCCTCTAAGGCACTGACTGTTTTGCCTTTGGGTCTAACTTTGGATCTATCTTCTGGCTGTCTCAGGAGAGTGTGATGTACATGAGGGGCCTCCAAGCAGAGTTTTAACTCAGATCCTTGCATATGTTTTGTTAATTCAGTTCTCTGATACAAGGTCAGTCTCTAGGAGTGAATAGGGGAAGGGTATCTATGGCTGATATATGCAATTGGGGAATCTCCAAGGGCTCGGAAAGTTGCCTGCATCTGAATAGAGCTGGTTCAGGGCCACCAGCTTCCAGCTGCAGGGCATAAAGCAGCCATTCCTTCTTGCATGCCCTGAACCTTGATATTAACATTTAAGGACTTTCAGATTCATTTTGAATGAAAACTCTTTGTCCCATAAACATTTTCTACTAAAACATGATACACTAGAAAATTTAATACATCAAATCAGATGCAGCAAGTTAATTTCCTGCAATTAGAAATGATACAGTTGGGTAATTGCTCCACAGGGCCAAATGATTTATTCTAAAGCCTCTTGGAAAATGTTCTAATACATCCAGTTTGTACATCTTTATTGTCGTTTAATAAACAGAAAGCGCACAATATGTGCTGTAATGGCAAATCAGACAGCCAGTATATAAAATCATTTGGGATTTGATGTCTAAGTCATCATTAAACTAGGATTTGTAATGAATATGTCAGATGTCTTCACACTGCTCCACAAGCGGTATAGAAAACAAGCTCCCCCTGCTCTAATGAGGCAGAGCGAAATGGGTGAATACATTTTGATACACAATGCATCAGTGTCTGGTTTGTTTTAGTGAAACAGTAACCTCTCTCCCTTTTTCTGGGTAAATGCAGTACAATAGACTAACGCCACATGAATCTATTATGTCTTATAGGGCTTTTAGCAGGAGTATGACTGTTTAACCAGGCAGTGACACGAGAAGAATTACTATCCGACACTCCAGCTGAAAGTAGAGATTTTATTGATTCACTGCACTGGCCTGCCATTTTAGCTTTGATTGAGAGTCTTTCATGAATCCAAAAAGGTAACACTCCTTCATTGAAAACAACAGCAGGCAGTCCAGCCCGGACTCAAACCATCTGCCAGCTTAAAAGAAAGATGAAGGTGTTTCCCAAAGCATCTACTAGCCTAGATCTATCCAGTAGATCTATCACTCCAACTAGCACATATCCAGGCTGACATACAAGAAATGCTTGTGAAGTCTTTGACTGGAGGTTTCATGTAGATCTAATTATCAAAAGTGATATAATCTGGAAGCTAATTACACCCAGCAGCACAGCAGCTACAACTTCCCTTATTCAATCTCACACGTCTGAAATCTTCACATCCCAGAAATTAAAGGATATCCTTTTCTTTCCCTTTTTTTTTCCAAAACCACTTTTGAAAAATTTTGTCTTTCTTTGTTGTAGATCAGCTGTTTCAATTAAATATTTTCCTTAAAGCAGGATATTCTTTTTTAGACAAAAGAGATTTGCATTCCCAAGCAAGTCTGAGTCCAGAGTGTCATGTGAACAATCTGCTCGTTTACACTTCAGTAGATATTCATGTAATCCTGGTTCCATGTGCTGCCATTCCAGGCAAACCCGAACTCACAGAATAGACACCATTTGATACCTGTAGCTTACCCTTTTCAGACCTTACCCTTCCTTAGCTTTTTAAGATCACAACTAAAACCACTGTTATATAACATAAAAAAACCCCAAACAAACAAAAAAAGAAAACCTAGAAAATTAAATGTAAAGTCAGTGCAAAGAAATCTAAAGCCAAATGCAGTAACCGACAGGATTTTGGAGTCCCACTGTCACCTGACATTAGCCTGAAGCAAATTCCATATAAAAGCTACCAAAAATAAGTGTGTTCAGCAGCACTTACTTGGAAACTTTTCTTTTAAATGAAACAATTATTTTCAAATCAGGATCAGGACACTGAGGAATTTCAAATCCTGAACATGAACAATTTGGCTATTTGTTACCTATTATCAGACAAAAAAATATGTTCTTTCTCTGTTTTCAGAAAAATGGAAATTTAAAATATCAAAAGCCCTGGAGACAGTTTGGAAAATATACATGCTGGGGAAGAAAGCATGGAGAAACCCTGTGTGATTCCCTGGGAAAACCAGGACCTGGCACAGACCCAGAGCCTCATTGTTCCTGGAGTATCTCCCTACACCCTTCCCCAAGATGCAGAATTTCTGGACAATTTGTTAACTTGGATAAGTGTCACTGTCCCAGCAAGCTGGCGCACTGGGTGACACAGGATGTATTTTCTTGGCACTTTGACCCCAGGTATCAGATTAATACTTTATTAAGCATTAATAGGAACTTTATTAAGCATTAATTACCTGAGTTACTCATGGACAAAATGAAGTTTTGGTAACACCTTTTCCCAGCCCTGAGCCAAAAGGAATAAACCCTGGAACTGTGCAGAGTTTATGCAGTCAAAGCAGCACTCTAGCATGGTCACAGGGCTTGCTTTCAGCTCTGAGTGCAGGCAGAATGAGACCGAGCCCACTCAAAATGCAGGCAGAGCAAGCTCACCTCATTGCAAAGCACTGCCAAGTGTGAGCTCACACCTGCAGAGTACAAGCAAATCTGGAGCCTTTTCAGGAGCCACCGTGGTTCCAGCAAACTGTACAGGAAAATAAACCAGGGCCAGGGTGAGGGCTTGTGCCCTACTCCACAGTTATCTATTCAAGGTAATTCTTAGCACATTCCCTGGTAATGTTTTGCCCCATAACAATTTATTGTCTCCCACACAATGCCTTTATTGTCTCCCACACAATGCCAAGGCACCTTCAAGAGACTAGCACAGACCTTGGATTTTCCTAAATGTACAGCTTGCACCAGGCTGCTTTGTTTTGGTGAGAAGAGGTCCGTGGACACAAGCCACGTTGTGTCACTTCTCCTCGGACCCTGTCCTTGGGTTCTGTCTAATTTAATAGCAGAGCTGAGATGACCATTTCGTGTGGGGCTTAGCTCCATGCAGAGCCACACACAGGCTCCCACCGTTCCCAGGGCATGGGCACACAGTTCCCACAGGCCTGGACTGCCTGCAGTGCACAGGCATAGCCTCAATAGTGCAAAAGTGACTAAAATGCTTCCCTAGCCCTGCTGGGCAAGGAAAGGGTATAGCCTTGCTCTGCCACTGCTGTGTCTGAAAGAATAAGCCACACGAGCCGAACTAGTTATGCTCAGAGTCAGCCATGGTGGATCTGCACCCACACATGACCAGTCCTCAGGCTGCAGACGTGAAGCACTGAGGGATAAGTGTACAGCTCTGCAGGAATTAGCCTCAAGGGCTTACAACAACTGCAAGACAATTTAGAATGACAGAAAAATGTTCCGAGAGACACGATAGCTGCACAAAATTTGAAGGTCCCAAAAAGATCCCAGGAATCAGAAATAGCAGGAAATTACTCAATGCATTTGCCCTTTTTTCTTCTCAGCCAAGTTTCAGACCAGGGTAGTTACAGCAGGCTTATTTCTTGGGCACGAGAAAAAAGAAAATCCAGGTTTGAAATAAGATCAACTCTTTGGGTTCAGTCCTGCAAATCTGCACTCGGACAAAAATCTAGTAATACTTTGGAAGCTGGATAACAAACATGGGGACAACTGTGCCTGGCTGGAGGCACCAGTGGATCCCGCCTCTCCAGGCCCTTTGTTCACACAGGCTCACTGTTTCAGGGTTCTGAGAATAGCCCACTGTGGATGCGTTACCAGACTTCCAGGGATGCATGTCGTTCCTTTACATTCCACTTGCTGAAAATCACAAGCTACTGTCAGATACACAGAGTATGTAATCTGAGAAAATGCCACAAATAGCAAACTGTCAGCTCAGGAAAGATTAAGCCAAATGCTCTTCTGTGCCTTGCTGCAGAAATAGAAGCAATGACATGACTGGGGATCTCAGCATCACAGACAGGACAGAGAAGGCTCCCCAGTGTATGTTCATAAGTGATTGGGCTCCTCAGAGGGTGTCAGTGCTGGTAAGTGGAAAGCAGTAACTTTATATCCATGGGAGTGACATGCTGTGTTGTATTTCAGTTGTGGTGTGTTATGGAGTGGAAATGTCTTTGAGAGAGAAGTCTCTTGTCCCTTTTCTGTTTCCTCAGCTTCTTATGGAGATGCAGTCCCTATGTTTGTTAGTTCCATATGGCCTGTCTTCAAGCTGTTTCAAACATCACAGAGGTACAGCCGACTCGAAGTTCCTGTAAATGGCTCTAGTAGAGACATTAATGGCACCATGTAGGAAACTCTGCTGAGTGAGGTAAGCTCCTATTAGACTCTAGGTATGTGGGACGTGTGTTTATGAATGTCTTAATCACAAAGTCACAGTAAGGTTTGTGCTACAACAGAAAAAACCCCTTGGGATTTTCAAGGGAATCCTTGAGAAATCCTGTCGCAGTCAAGGCAGGTGGATCCTCTGGTGTCACACCACAGTTCTCTTTAAAAAGTCACCCAACCACAAAGCAGTACAGAACAAACCACAAGCTGGGGCTGTGCTGCATCCTGGGCTCACGCATCTCTTGCTTCTTTTGTAATGAAGGTAAGCAGACGGGGAAATAGACTGGAGCAGTTTTCTGCTGCATGACAGATATTGCAGGTGACATTTCCCACTGAAGGCTGGCAGGCAGAGTGTGGCACACATTTCAGTCTTGGGCAGTTGTCCTCTGTCCATGCAAATACACCGTCAGCCTTGCCCAGGTGCTGTACAGGGGCACAAGCAGGCCCCCACAGGCTCAGCCCCCAGAGCCCAGAGAAGTGCCCAGGTCTGAGCTTCTCCCATTATCTCCTAAGGAGAGCTTCAGTTAATGGAACACAACAATGAGAAGAAATACAACATTTGTTGCTATTAAGGACAAGAGATACCTCCGTGTTTGTCATTGCAATCAAGCTAATGAAGCTCTAAAGAAACCACACATGTGACCCAATATCACAGACTGTACAAAAGAAATGCAGTTTATCAGGCTCCATTGTGGTGGATTTGGCTGCTCTGTCATCTGAGTTCAGCTTTCAGTCATTCTGCAACAGCGAATGCTCACAATGCCACAACTCAGCCACGGACTTAGTGGGAGGCTGCTATCGCCAGCTGGATGAGAGATTCACAGCTATCCAGACTATGCTAAAATATGCTGAGAGCAGCTCAACACCAGCCACTCTTCCTGTCATCCTTTCACCTCCTTGTTTGTTTCTTTTTCTTATGCTTTATATGTCAGACCATGCCCTTCAGGGACAAGCACTTCAATTTCCTCTGCATTTCTCCTGTGTCTGTGGTAATGCAGGTCCCACCCCAGCGGAGCATCTATGCACTGCCACAATGTAAGTGTTGGTGTGAGACAACAAAACTGTCTTGTTATTTCACTGTTTTCAAACATCCAGCTCATAAGTATTCCAGTATCGCAGCAATACCTAAAAGGGATCCTGTTACCGCAGTTAAATTTGTTGAAATTCATTTCACTTAAAAAAGGTACTAAGACTGTCTTCGTTCAGCCATAGCCTCACTTTCATTAATCACCGTCTCGTTTTCAGGCTGTGTTTTATACACTCAATTATTCAGTTTTGCCCTGATAATAAGTAATGTACTATTGTAGGAGAGAAGTAAAATGATTCTGCACAATCCCTCCATTCCTAATGGATTCTCTGTTTGTTTACATTATACTGTAATAGCTATTGATCTTCACACGATTATGGAATCCAGACAGCATTAGAAAATTCATTAATGATGACTATAGAAGCTTTAACCCTGTTTAAAATGTTCTTCACTTTCAGGCTATTCTACATGAATGACAACATCTATTATGGACAAAGGCACTGTAACCACCCCTAATTTGCAAAGCATATTATCTGTGATCAATACTGAATGATAAAGCACAGCTGACTGAAAAGGCCAATTTTGGAATTCAAGTGACATATGGTTTAAATCCCACAGTAACCACCCCGCACTAACTAAACAATGGGGACACACAATATCCAGGATTTCTAACGCAGTGCTCCACAGTTAACAGAGCTCTTCCCTCGGGACTAATGCCACTATTTACATTTTTAGTTTTCAAGGGCAGAAGAAAGGGTTTGCTGTTTCCTTCATCACATGTGACAAGGTGTAATGCATAATGAACAAAATGCCATAATTGCTTACTAAAGGAACTTTATTAAGCATACAGAGTAACTTTATTAAAAAAAAAAGGAAAAACACTTCAACTAACATTTTGTTCTAACAAGATACTGCTTTCAGGGTTTTTTCTGAAGAAATAAACATTATCAACAAAATTACCCTATATACAATTGTTTCACAGGGCTCCTTCCTATAGCACTGGTCTTGTATGTCTTAATAATACCTTCCAGGAAGTCTGTTTGTTTTAGGGCTAGCCTACTTTGAAAGATAGATAATGAGGAAGACTTAAAAGTGACAAGCTTACTGCTTCATTTAGATTCCACGACTGTTGTCCCAGCTCTTTCAAGTTATGTATTAATGACAAAGGGTTATGAAAAGATTTTATTAAACCTTAAGAACCTTGGCAATGTAACTAAAGGCATAAACTACTGCAACCTACATGACAATTACATATTGCAGCTCTAAAAAAAGGAAGCATTTAATAATTTTGGCTTTATATAATTCTGATAACTATAAAAATTCTGGATGAAACTCACCCCAAGTGTAACTCACTGGGCATATAACAAGGATGAACTTAGTGTTGTGCATTCATGGGGATAGCTTTGCCTGTAAGAAACCAATACATTTTTCAGCAAGCCACATAATAGGGGCTGACCTGAGCCAAATAATTCACATTTTCATTCCCATGCAAACTTCCACAGAAGAAACTAGATGCATAGCTCTGCTTTGGAGAGTACACAGTACAGCCCCACATCTCCCAGTAAAACCTCTCCATAGAGACCTCCTGAGTTTATACAGCTTGTCTCCCAAATTGTAAGAAAGGTCATTCAATATGTGTGCACAGCAATGAGCCAGACAGGTGTCCAGGGGCGTTTAGTTTTTCTCCACCATGAGGTATCGATGACATACATATGAACTAATTCCATGTGCCATGGTTATATGTTGTAGTTTAGATTGTGATCTGCCCCCTGTCATGCCCTGGTCAGTAGAGTCTGGACAGTTGTGCCTACATCTGGAATAACAGCTCAAACCTGCTGTGATGCTGAAGCTGGGCCAGCTGAACCCCACCCAGCTGAGAGTGTAGGTATTAAATACATTATATGCACCATGGCAGCTCTTTCTGTATCGAGATCCATTCATAAGATGGGGGGTCAGTGAAGAGGCAGGTGCAGGAGGAAGGGGCAGGCTGCCACTATACAGAAATTGGGACACAGAAGGGGCTGCTCAACATCAAGTGTCCATCCCACCACCTCAACAGGCAGAACACAGACATGCTCTGTAACCAGAACCAGCAGCCAGGGAGAATTAGGTGCCACCAGTGCTTGGATATAAGCACTGTACACCAAGAGAGGAGTCTTTACACCCTCACCTCACCTTTACACGGTGCATGCAATAAGTGTCACTCACTCCATCTGGTGGCCTGGGCCTCAGTTTGCCCACACAGGACTGGGGCTGTCAGATGAGAAGCACTGGGAGTTTTGGAAGGTGAAGCTGAAGGTGCTGAGACAGCAGTGGTGAGACCTGCACTGACAGATATCCATGTGTTTCTACAGCTATTGTTCTGTGTATCAATTGCAATTTACATGCATGCAATTTCTGAATTAAGAACAAATTCCCACATTATCCACAAACACATGCATGTGAACTAAGAGCACTCTCCCACATCACTGTCTTTAGCAAAGACGGTGATTTGCTACCCCTTAAATACAGACATTTTACCCCTTATATACAACCAAAGCAGCCCAAATTCAAAATTATGAACCTAAAGTAAAATTTGTTGGAAAACAGCCACTGAGCAATCCAAGAGCTGAAATATATTAGCTTATATATAAGCTTTTAGTACACAGAAATTTGTATAAAGTCTCCAGTCTGCTTAAAGATCACAGATTTACAGAAGAAAGCACAAATTCCACTCAATCAAAAGGAGAGCAAAGAAAAACCTAAGGGAAGAAGAAAATACCATAAAAAGAGCGGTCAAAAGTGATCAAAGCTGAACTGATCTGAACTGAAAAAATCTTGCCAAAAACCTCAGCTCCAAACAAGACATATCTAGAAGCTCTAGGAATAGGAAACTGTTTCCTAGACAAATTTTAGTCCAATCTAAGTGACATTGCTGTGTAAAGCAATCTAAGCAACTTCATGAGTCCAGGAGGATAGCAGAAAAAAAGATAAGTACTTAGCAATTTCAGCCTTAATGTAGCATCAACCACATCAGCAATCATAGCCTTCAACTACCTTGATATGCAAGGTAAGCCACTAAGAAGAGAAACTCATACATGGTGCAGATAATGAGGTTAATTTTTCTGTGAGTTATCATGGACATTATTATAGTAGCTATCTGTACTTTGCTTAAATTTTTCTCAGTATGGAAATCAATCTTCCCTTCTTGGCTAGAGCATAAAGGCTGAGATTTATAAAGCCTTTTAAGGTGCCTCTAAAATTAATGGGAATTGGATGTCCTCATTACCTACATGCTTTGAAAAACTCAGCCAAAATGCATAAAATGCATAGACAGTGGCTATCATTAAAACCTATCCAATTCTGCCTTTGAAAGTGGATAAGGATATCATCATGTTCAAATGATTCCCTGTAAAGGATTTAGCACCGGGAATATTTAGCAAACTCTACAGTGCTCACTGTAAATTACTTTCAAAGGCATGTGCAAAGACTTTATTGGTGCCTGCACAAACAACTGCATGAAGTAATTCAGTGGAGTGAATCTCTGGGGATGAGTTGCCAGAACTGCAGTCCTGAAGGTGTGGAATTTACTGCATGTCCTAAGCAGCCACATTGTTGCGCATTGTTGGGAAAGGTCTGCTGACATGAGGCTGTATATCCTCAGAACTAATTGTGTGCTGGTGTGCAGAGTGCAGCACAAAGGCACCAGTGCAGTGGAGCTGTTCCCACCGGTTCTGTTGAGCACGTTGTCAAAATCATGCCTAGCTCCCCTCCACCAGAAAACCTCAATGAGCCATCTCCATTTCACCATTGCCACCCTTGTAGGCAAAAGCCATGTTGTTCTAGATCAGCTCTCCCTCTTAGTCCTTTTTCCCCATATTCTGAGTAACAGGGGCATCCTTGCCAGCTGCCTTCTTCCCCAGTCTTGACCATGACTCCTTTCTCACCCCAGCTGGCTGGTAAATAAAAGTGGAACTAAATCCTCTCTCTGAAGTGTTACAGTGAGGGTCATGCAAGCTCTGGGTGAAGTTTTTGCTGCTGTTGCTACCTCTCTAGCAGAACCCAGATGGACTGGTTTATATCTATCTCTGGCACTGATATCATAAACATAAGCAGTGCAATCACATTCCACAGTGGAGTGCAGATGAGAAAAACCAAAGGAGAAAAGCTTCAGCCTTGTGTAATTTCCATGATTAAAATCAACAGCAATGTTTGACTAATTGGCCCACCAAGGCCCTTGCATTGGCATAATTTGAATAAGCTTAAAAACAGAACAAGGTTAAAAAAACAGCACCAATCACCTACCAATAGGGCTGCACAGTCTCTTCACTGAGTTTGTGTTACAAAAGGCTTGCTTCCCTCTGCAGGAGCCCCACAAAGCCTCCCAAGGTTTTTGGTGGAGTGCCCCACTGAAAAGTGAGACTGAGCATCGGGTTCACTGTCAGCATCACCAGCCACTACACCTCTGAACAGGGGCACCGCATCATTAAGGGACTGCCAGAAGAGGATGGAAACACACATTTTCCTTCTCCTGCTCCATGTCACTGCCTTATCTTCATGTATGTTCTACACATTTACATGGAGACAGGAAAACCAGCAGTTTCCCTGTTTAAATCACTAAAAGCAATGTGTGTTATATGACCTCATGCATCGCGGAAAAGTGGCCGCATCCCCATGCATTCATTCACAGGGCAGATGGAGCTTTTCCTGCATCTGCTTTCAAATTAGTTTCAAAGTATTCAAATGAAGTCCTGGGAAGGCTGAGGACCAGGTAGATATTTCTTTCAAAACCATTGGTGAGATCTCTATTGAGACAGTCCTGGGTCATGAGGTAGGCACTAGCCTCCTCAAAAGACCCCCTGTGAGACCTTATCTGCATCTGCCCAGCTTCATCTGATGGAAATAATAATCCAGAAAACCGAGATTTAGGTGAACTTTGTTATATAACTGTCGCTGAATTCACATTTGGGGCGGCAGGCCAGCGGGTGACAGAAACCACTCTGGCAACTGCTAATTGGCCTTAGTAAGTCAGAGAGATTGGCCTGGGGCAATGTAATTAGCAAAGTCATTGGCAGCTTATGCCAACAGTCTAATTTAGAAAGTAATAAATAGTTAAAAACAGCAGTCTCCTGGGGGCAGGAGAACGTATGCACTAGGACAGCTGACACAGTAAAGCAGCTATTGCCCCAGGTGGAACCACCCCGTGTAGGGGGCCGAGCTGCCAGCGAGGAGCTGACAGTCCCCCTGTCAGAGCAAACATCTGCCCCCTGGGTTCTGAGGTGCTGCTCTAGACTGGAGTGAGGCTGGGGGTCTGATTCATGTGTGTTGTACATCCGTATGTTATAGAATGGAATTCCTGGAATAAAAACATCACTTTCCACCCCCTAAACTCACCTTGCGAAGTAAATGAAGTTTTAGATGGTGCACCACTGAGTGGTGTGTGTCTGTTCCTGTGGCCATCCCATCCATGCCCTCACTTCAGTGGATTTGACTGTGACTAAAATTGAGGAGCTGCACAAGAAAAGAGGAACTTCCAGGTTGTGCCTTGCCCAGGCTCATTTCACCATGCATCCAGAAGGATGAAAACCGGTGGGCATGGGCCCATCTGTCAGCTCACAGAGCTGGGGGCTGCAGGGAGGGGGAAGCAGCAGCGAGGGAATAAAGAGAAGCGGGGAATGGGCTCTGCTCCCAAACACCTTGCTCAGCACAAGGCTTGATGTAATATGCTGCCCATAGATTAACAGTGAATTATTGTCCCCTGCAGCAAAGCTGAGGCAGGGAGGTGTGCAAGAGGCACAGCGTTTCCCAGAGCAGTTCCTGAGACGAGGCAGCTACCCAGCTTCTGCATTGCTCAGAGCAAAGCCTTGAGATGCATAGTAGCCCAAAGTAATGAGCCTGGCTCTGGCAATAAAGCGATTGTGGCAGTAAAGTGAAACAGCCATTATGTACTTGGCAACGGCTCTAGCCTTGAGATAACCTGATTTTTAATTGAGCTGAGGAATGTTTTCATTCTTTCTCAAGTTGCATATTATTTATGGGTACAATGTGTAATAATAAAAATTACATCTCTTGGAAAAAACAATGAGCAGAGAGTCAGCTGGAAGAACACTACACAGCGGGCGTATATTTTCTAGAGAGGTAGTCATCTATTTTAAGTACCATTGTGCTCTGTTTCTCTGTGGCAAACCTGCACAGAAAGCAGCAGAACACTAGCGATGTTTTTGCATGTACAAAGAAACGCTGTTTAAAAGCACAACCTCTAGGCATGTGCTGTAAAGTACCTCACCTCTGAGTTCCATGCACTCGTCTTTTCACAGACCTCTCCCAGTCTGTATTCCAGCAAAGATGCTGGTGGAGGGAATGGTCACAGAAGGTACACCCCACGCCACTGCTCTGAAGTGTTGATTCTCAGCAGAGCATCGTCCCTCTCCTCCATAAAGGGAGGAGCAAAAATTGCTCCCAATTTCCTTCCATGCTTTAACGTGCTGAGTACCAGCACCACTGACAATTGGGGGAAGGGGGAGGAATCCACTGCCTTTATCCATTTTTAATTGCTGGAGACCGTAAAGTTGATCTTCGGGAAATAAATACTTTACTACTTTCCTCTCCCCCTCTCAGCACGCCAGCACATTTGGTTTATCGATGGGCATTTAATAATAACTTTCAATACCGGAATTTTCTCAATTGCTTCTTCAGGTTTTTGCTCCAAACCACTGTGGTTGGATTACTCATGGGAAAAGCTGAGCAAATGGATTTTATGTAGTGTGTGTCTGCACGGAGAGAGAGTGAGAGAGCACAGAACCACTTAAATGATAAATCAAATTTTTTTTAAAGTATTTTCCTTTGTGCAATAACCTTTTATTACAACCCTGCTGTCACAAATAAGCTGTTTAACGCTTTGTGCCCTGTCATCCTCTGGTGAACAGCAGAAGCAGGACTGTGCTGCACACATTATCTTAAAAAATGTTTGCAGCCAATAGATCTTGAATTTTAAATGGGAACAGGGCTGCCTACAGGTTTGTTAGCCCGACATCTACTTGTCTTTGGGCCTAGAAACCAAACATGGGGAGAACTGACTGAGGAAAATTAAAAAAAGGTTGAAAAAGAGAAAGAAAAGGAAAGAATGCTGTACCTATAATGTAAATCTCATGTTTAATTAGGAGGGCTGAAGAATTGTGGCCAGGAAAAACATGTTTCTCTGTAAGTGGTTTTGAATAGCACTGAAGATGAATATAATAAGTCTGACAAATACACCTTGGAGGGTGACTGCAAGAATAAAATCGATTTATTTAATAATTTAGAAATTGCTTCCAGCCATAACGCCCATTAAAATCTGAAGGCCATTGTATTCTGCATTTCTTTGGTCTTTTTTCTCCACTTTAGTTATGCTCCACCAGCTTTAATAAATAAGTAATACATGGGGGGAAAAACACTTATCTCGAGTGCTTCGCCACAACCCTGTAGGGCTCTTTGATTCTTTCTAACTCTAAATAGATCAAGTCAGGAGCAATCATTTCCCTGGAGAAGAATGATGTTTCAGAGTTAATACTTTAAATATCAGCATGGAAGTCCAAAAATTAAAATTAAAATTGTATTAACGACTGTCGAAGATCAAAGCAGGTAAGCAACATATTAAACACATATTCTACTTCCCAAAACAAAAGGAAAAATCACCTAGATATGTAAACAGCAGTCAGGAGCCAGATGTTCTTATGTAGAATGGGAAGGGAAATGGAAAATGAGGCATAATGAGAGTAAAAATTAATCCATGGACAACATTTTTTATTCTATCACCCATTTTGAAGTTTTCTATTTATAAATGTTTCTGCAGCTCAAGCCTCCTGAGATTTTTCTTCTGGGGGTGTTTTGACCTTACTTGTTACAGATTCTTGTTTTATACTGTGCATTTTAGAAAGAAAATATATTGGACAGTCCTGCTTGTTAATCAATTAAACATTAAGTACTCACCACTTTACTCATGCAAAAGCAAATATAGTCCAGGCACAATTCTTCTGCAACTATTTTATGCAAAATTCATGGTGTGAATTCCATAAACAATTTATAAAGTCAAGAATGAGTTTGATATAGGTGCATATCAGCAATGTAGGCCAACTTCATTTACACTGGGAAGTTAAACAAAAGCACAGAAAACGCCTTTCTGCCCACTTGAGTTTGATGATAAAGCAAGCTGCATGGTCAGAGGGACCTTCCTTGTCTGCTCTGGCAGTTTAATGCTTTCACTTGCAAGACCAATAGAAAAGCTGAACTGTTCTGTAGCAATAGCTATAACAATATTCATTAATTCTTTTCATTCAAGTACTTCCATTTTCCCCTAATATTGTTCATTTTAGCCATTCTAAAACTAAATAAAATGGAGAAAGGCATGAGAAAAGAGCACACACTAGAAGCCACTATAAAAGAACTGGCTGAATGGATGTCTTTCAATTGATGTCATCAGACTTCAGATAAATAAATGCTAAATTTCGTTAACGTGTTCTTACTTTTCCCAAAATACCAACAAAAAGTAGCTTTAGAAAGGGCTTACATAATAGCCCATGTAGCTTTCCTTCAGCAGCTCGGCAAGGCAGCACTCCCCGCCTCAAACTGCTGTTTGGTAAGCCATGAGTGGGCCAAGGGAGCAGAGCCAGTGGTTCTGATCTGTGACAAAATGGATTCAGATGGGATTCAGGTCTGATCCACACCCCTTCTCCAAACACCTTAGCTTCTCATTTCCATACCTTGACAGTTCTCAGACCCTCTTCCCATAGCCTTGGTGGCACGTGGCATTGTCCACACATGGCTGGGGGAGAAACCAGTTTGTCTAGCTGCTTGCCAGCACGGCCTGGTGAGTCTGAGAAAGAAGCTGACTCCAGAGATCCCACACTAAAACACTCACAGCTTTTCTGGCTGCACATGGGCAAAAGCCTGCTGACTGGATGAAATGATGCCTGAGTTTCTGGGGCAATTGCCAGAGCATGGGTGAAATTTTCCCACATCAGGAACCTGTGGGTGAGAAGAACAACATGAGGGGAGAAAACCAAACACAGCCCCTTTGCACCCTCATCACCCATAAAGAGGCAGACATGTATCCCTTTGGCACTGGATGTTTTCAGCTTCCCTCCTTAAGGTTGTGGGCAGTTCTCATCATTCCTGCAGACCTAAAGAGAAAATAGTGAAGGCTGTAACATGACCTTGATGGTTTAGAGGGCAGGGCAAGGATGTGGATCCAGAGCACTGCTGTGTGGGTAGATGTGACACCCTCAAAGACAGTCCCTCTGGACAGTCTCATGGTGCTCCTTGCAAGAGCAGATCTTTGTTTTCAGATCTTTATGGGCTCTCCTCAACCATCTCCAAGAAGAACCCCTGTATCCTCTAAAATGGTTGCAGACAGCAACCATTTTAAGAATTTCTTCCATTAGGGGACCCCTGAGAACTGGTGCTTAGGGCAGGCCCTGCAGAGTGGAAACATGGAAACTATCTACTTGTTTTTGTGCTAAGGTCTCATCAGGGAATATAGAGAGCTGATTGCTGGGCAGAGAAACAAAAGCAGGTGATGGGTGGCTTGTGAGCTTCCCTCATCCCCTCTTTTCCATCTCAGGTAGCTGGGCCCTTGTCAGGCTCAGCCCAGATAAGCAGTGCAGTAGCTGTGGCCAGCATGGCCAGTGAGCCATATTCCAGCAGCCAGCTTTTCCTATAATCCTTATTATTCCTCACTGCTGAAATGGGGGAGGGGGAGGAGGAGGATTTTGCTGCTTTTTGTGCCTGTGCAGGGCTGTGAGTTCTCTCTTGTCTGCACAGGGGCAGGCTCACTGCTCCTGTGTGTGACCTGCAAGAAACCCAGTAAAAGGCAGAAGGAGGCATTGCTAAAGCAAGCAAGGGACAAAAGTGACTTGGTAGCTGCTGCTGCTGCTTCAGACATGCTAAGGGGAGGCACAAAGCCCCCTGGACATTACCACGGGAAAGGCATTAGGAAGCTCAGGGCTCACATCCCCCACTCAGACTGAAAGTCCTCCTCTCCCAAGGCAGACACAAGGCATGGAAGCTCAGTTGGAGGAGGGAGGGGGTTCAGGAAGGAAAGAAGGGGACCAGTCCCTTTCCCAAAAGGATGGAAATGAACTGGAAAGGGGTGAGTGGAGATCAGCATGGGCAGACTGTGGGGTTTTGCGGTTTGTTTCTTTCTTGTTATAAAGTTTGCTCCTCCTCTCAGGATATTCTTTTTTTTTAAGTTTTATTCATGAGTTGTTAACCGTTTTGTTTAGCAAATCGGTTTATCCCAATGACCTTTCCCTGCTTTAATTTTTGAGATGGCAGATGGCTCTAAAGAAATCCCCCTTAAATGCAGAACCAGACCCAGCCTGTTTTTTCACACACTGGACCTGCATCAACATGCCAAGCACAGCTCCAGAAAAAAGGACAAAGTCCCCAAGAAAGAAACAGGGAGGGAGAAGGAGGGGGAAGGGAAAAGAGAGAGAGACTAGACAGAGCCCAGGTTGCCTATTTTTTGCATTGTTAATTGTCTGAGTTTTCTCTCTGGTGCTGTTTGCATCCCCCCACCACTGCTCTCTGCTCAGAGGCAACAAGCTCCATGGAGGATGTCATGTAGGATGGGTATCCCAAGGTGCATGTTGCAAGAGGTTGATGTCAGAGGGAAGAGAAACAGATGGGAGTGAGGGATCTGTGCAGGAATGAAAGGCAGGAATGCAAAACGCAGAGGCAATGCTGAACCAAGCTGAGCAGCTGCACCGGTATGAAAATACAAAATGGGAACAGAGGGTTGGAAGGAAGTACAGAAAAAAGCAGCCTGAAGCCCTAGCACCCTGAACTGCCAGCTCAGCTTCCCGGTGACTCCTCATCTGCCACCCATGTAAAGGGCAAAGGGGCTTTCCAAAGGTAATTTGTCACAACCTTTGTAGAAGATCTTAGTGCCAGTTACCCTTTCTCAACACATTTTAAGTTTTAACCCATTCAGTTGTTATGGATGGATAAATGAAGCATGTTCAAGAGACCTCATTTATCTCTTCCTCATCTCTTTTCGAGACAGACTGGTATGAATTGTCCCATCTGATATCTTTCTTGACTGGTAGTAATACTACCTGGAGATGACAAATTCCAAGAAGTGATTGTGTTCATTTTTGCTCACCATCAGATGGCTCTGGTTCTCTGGTTGAAAATGTGGTCAGAACTGCAACTGTTAAAAAAAAAAAAAAAAAAAAAAGGGAAAAAAAAAAGCTAATGATGAAATGCATTCAGGTTCTGCAACACTGATTCCTCCCCAACCATTTTAAGCTTATGGTTAAAATGAGAGATCCTGAGCAGGGCTTGCAAATGGCAGTGTGAGCTCCTGACTCAAACGAATTCATTCCAGTCTCCAGAGGGGCTGTACAAATACAGTTCTGCTAACCATTTAATCCCATGTTTCATTCCAAGTATTTAAGTGAACCCTATTGCCTTTGCTGTCTGGCTTCAGTCACTTTGAGGGGGAAAACTGAGGGGTGGATACAGCCACAGCGTGTGACATGTCATATCCATCACACCAAAAAAAGAGAAGGAGGAAGGCACAATGCCCTACCTCTTCCCTCTCTTTCATTGAACTCTGTGGAATTCCATGGAGAAACATTTGTAAGTGCTCTCCTGATCCAATTCCTACCAATAATAAGCCCATAGCCAAGGTGTTATAATTGGACTACATCACAGGTTGCTACGTTTTGTGTTGCACTGTTGAGAAGAGGTTGCATAAGGTATCAAGAGCTACAGGAAAGATCTTTTTTACCTTTATAAAGGTGTATGTTATGCCTGGAAAAATGCAAATTGCTACATTCTTAAGCTTCATCGTGGAGTCTCTTGGCTTCTGTTCATTCTGCATGGTTTGTTTTTCACTTGGCTTTTCAAAGTTCTGTCCTGAGACCAGAGAGACAGTTAAGGAAGACAAAAGGGCCCCAGCTGCATCAAAGTCTAAAGGCAGCCCTAAGTCAGTATTGAAGAATCTCATGGATGAATCTGTAAGTGCCACTGTCACACGGATCAGTCCTAACCCACACACAAGAAGGGAACTATTTCTGTTTTAGGGGATTCAAGGTTCTCCTCCAAGCATAACGAATCCAACTGTCCCCAGTAGCTTGCTGCAAGTGGTGCCCAATAGATGTAAACAAGTGGCCACAGTAATGTGCCCTCAACAATTCAAAGTTCTAGCACTACTGAAGAACAGAGCCAGTCTGTTGACTTCACTGTTTGGTCTCATGTCTACATTCATGTGAACTGTTTGCCTAGCTCAAAACACACCTCAGCCCAGCTACTATTAGAGACAAGTGACCAATTTCCCTCAAATTACTTACCTGCGGGCATGGGTTGGGGTTTTTTTAGATTTTGCTTATTCCCCAAATGGATTGTGATTTCCTCAAGTGTTTTCACTCAAACCATTTTTCCCCAGTGTTTGATTTCTGTGTAATGTCAGTTAACTGAGACGGTCCATGATTACTTCTGTTCCCTGATGCTATTCAGAGTCTAGAGGTCTATCAAACCACTGTGGCTTCCATTCACTCAAGGAGAGGTAGCAGCAAAACAGCATTTGGAGATTTTATAAAATATTAAACCTCCTGTTTTCTAGGCCACACAGTCCTTGCCTGAGGCAGCATTCATATAAAAAGTTAAGCTATTACAAGATTTATTGCCTGGATGCAAAGGAGCACACAAAATTGAAGTCTATGTCTCAGCCAGTTGGAAAGCAAACAGATATTCCTTCTAAGGTGCCCTGAACTGGGCTGGAGACAGGCAACAAGACACTGGCCCAATGCAGACCAGCTTGTGCTGAAATAAAAGCACCAGCCTGGAAGTATCTGTGCTGTATAAAATCATTTGATTAAAGAGGACACAGCCAGACAGAGCCCAGGTACACAGTTCAGCTTCATCAGTGCGAGGGTTTGTCATCTCCAGCACGCCATCAGTCACTAGCATGAGGGGTCCTGACAGGGGGTGCAAACAGCAGGCTATGGAGGAACCTTCAATATATTCATTTAGATTCATTCATAGAGCCTTCAGTCACCATAAGTCTAACCATGCTGTGCTCCAGATGGGCTAAAGATGTGTGGTGTTGGGGAAGGAAAATCACTGCTCTGCCCTCATATGCCAACTATACTCAACATTGATACACGGACTAAGCTTCCCAGGGGTGCCTAAGATGTGCACTTCTAAGATCTAATGCTTTATTTCTTCTCTGAGCTGCTCAGTGTCCCCAGATTGACAGATGATTTATTTTCATTACATTCATGTGAGGAATATGGTTTAGCAGGAGCTCAGAATCAAGAGGACCATTTCCAAGTGGTTTTATGAAGACATATGGAAGCCAGGTCCCTCTATATCCCTGATGAGACTTCTTCTATCCTAACCATTGCACATTATCTTTCTGCCTCCAAAGTGGTAATTCTCCAGTGCTTGACAAAGCTTTCAACTCAACACTGCAGGGAAGCAGCAGCGTGGTGAATCTGCTATGCCACCTGTCTCAAACTGAATATTGTAAGATGAACTGCGTGCTCTGAAGAACAGAAGTAGTCTTCATTGGTCATACCATACCCCCCTCACTGGAAAGCCTTTGCCTCCAGCAAAGATTTGCTATGCATCCTGGAGCAAGTTTTATCCATCACAAGTGTCATGGTCTCTTTTGTACACAGAGCCAAAACATTCACTAGTTGCAGCAGGAGGAGTATTCCCATACTTACATGCACACAGTGGCAGTACTTTTTCAGCCAAAGAAATATGTAATGCCATTTCCAACCTTGATTTAGCAATAAATCCCCACAGAATCATAGGCTTAAGCTGGAAGAAACCTCTGGGGTCACCTCATCCAACCCACATCCCAGAGCTCAATGCTGAAAACAATCACCAGCTTCAACCTCCACTGCAACCAGGCTGTTTCCCCTGGCATTGAGATGACAAGCCACTAAATCCAGCTGGGAGGGCATGTTCTGACTCCAAAACCTCCAAATGTTTACAGTTATGCTCACTGAAGAGAAAAATAAGCTCTCTGTTCTTCTTTTCTTACCCTATTTGTAGGACATACCTTTTCTCTCTTTGCATTGTCAGCCAAGTAACTGGGTAGTATGACCTCAGAGTTGTTCTACAGTCATAACCCAAAATTCAACAATATCACAGGCAGTTGACATCTGTATTGGTCCATCAATGACCAGAGAGTCATGGATTAGTTTAGGTTTGAAGGGGTCTCTAAAGTTCATCTAGTCCAACTCCCCTGCAATTATCAGAGACATCTTCAACTAGAATAGTTTGCTCAGAGCCATATCCAACCTGACCTTTTATGTTTCCAGTGATGGAACATCTACCATTTCACTGGACAGCCAGTGTTTCACCAAAAAAAAAAATTTCTTCCTTATATTTCATCTAAATTGACCCTCTTATAATTTAAAGCCATTACCCCTTGTCCTATTGCAACAGTCACTGCTAAAAAGTTTGTCCCTGTCATCCTTATAAGCTCCCTTTAGATACTGAAAGGCCACAATAAAGCTTCCCCAGATCTTTCTCTTGTCTGGGGTGAACAGCCTCCATTCTCCCAGCCTGTCATCACAGCAGAGGTAGTCCATCCCTCTGATCATTTCTGTGACCCTCCTCCAGGCACACTCCAGCAGGTCCCTGTCCTTCCTGTATGGGGATCCCAGAGCTGATGCAGCACTGCAGCTGGGGTCTCACCAGAGCAGAGCAGAGAGGCAGAATCCCCTCCCTTGCCCTCTTGGCCACAGAGCTTTTGGTGCAGCCCTGCAGGACAGGTTTGGCTTTCTGGGCTGCAAGCTCACATTGCCAGGTTGTGTCCAGTTTTTCCTCATCAGCATCTCCGAGTCCTTGTTGGCAGGGCTGACCTCAATCCATTCATCCCCCAGCCTGTGCTCCTACCAGGGGTTGCCCTGACCCAGGTGCAGCACCTTGCACTTGGTCTTGTTAAAATTTGTGAGGTTTCCATGGTCCCACTTCTCCAGCCTGTCCAGGTCCCTCTGGATGGCATTCCATCCCTCAGGCGTGTTAGCTGCACCACTCAGCTTGGTGGCATCTGCAAACCTGCTGAGGGTGCACCCCATCCCACTGCCTATGCCACTGATAAAGATATTAACAGCCCTGGTCCCACCACAAACCCTGGGGGACACCATTTGTCACCAATGTCCATCTGGACACTGAACTGGTGACATCTATCCTATGGATGAGACTATTCAACCAATTCCTTGTCCACTCACCAGTGCACCCATCAAATCCATATAACTCAAATTTGGAGTGAAGGATGTTGTGGGAGATCCTGTCAAAGACCTTACAGAAATCCAGACAGAACACCTAACAAAGTACAGGTAAAGATTTAAAATGGTTCCTGGATCATGAAAAGTAAGGTGTTCCCACTTTCCTTATTTTTAAAGAAGTGTGCACTGTGCACAATATAGAAGTGTAGTTCATTATAATAAATTTAAAAGATGGGGAAAAAAAAAACCAAAAATAGAATTAATAACAAAATTCCTATGTACCAGGGAAAAATGTATGCTGCCAAGGCAGCATAAATTTAAATTCAACACTGCAGTCGTCTCTGTCACATAGGTTGACTGCCTTCTTGGGAAATGTTTATGTGACTAAGGGTCAGGATCAGGCCCAATATAAATAATAATATGATCACTTAGAGGGAGCTTTACATCTGTACAAACACTGTCTAATGAATTCCTGATGGAGTTCTGCTGTTGACTAAGGAAATCATGTGAGAACCTCCACAATAAGTGAAGCAGCAACGCATTTTGGATCAAAGAAAATCACACAGAAACTCAAACTAATATACATAGGGCTGCAGTCATTCTTGGCATATTTCCTCTAAAGTCATTTAGACCCTCTTTAGGCACTGCCACTATTTACCTTACAGAAAAATATCCTGGCCTTTGATTTGAAAGACCTTCAGCCTTTGAGATCAGAGCTCTCATGTTTAACCAAGAGGACAGTCTTCAGGGGGAAGAGGGTGATATGTGCAGACTTCAGCTCCATGCAGCAGGAACTCGTTACTGCAGAGTAACCTTTTCATTTTGCTGTTGTGCAGTGTGAGCACAGCAAGGTCCACATCCATGCCAAAGATTCCAAGCCACTCAGGAACACAAACAAATAGCAACAGTCCAAATTTAACCAGGGTATGACCATGCTGAAACTAACACCAAATGCTGTAGCTGGATGCTCTTCCTGCAGTGAATCTGTATGGGAAGTGCCTGCATTTCTACATGGCTTTTGGGAACTACAGCTTTCCCTGTAACTGCAGTGGCTGTATGTGCTGAGAACCTCCACCAGACTCTCTTCTGGCTGTTTTCATCTCAAGCCACATGCACAAGACCAGATAAAGGCACAAACAAACAGTATTTTCAGAGTCGCACCATAAAGGACAAGTGTCCTGTCAATTTACCTGCTAGATGTCATCAAATACTTCACCCTGTTTTTTTACATCCTCCCATGTCCCCTAACTTAGATTCCAACAACTACCTGATCATATTCTTAAACCCCACTGAAAGATAATTTACTAAAATTACCCACTGCTCACATACTTTGACTTTTGGACCAACAATGACATTTAGACACCCAAATATAGGGTGGTATAAACTGGTGTTCAATCTATCTTAATTCCCTGATGCCAGCCTTCAGTGCTGACCAGTTTTTGATCCTCCAGAGTACAAGGCCATTCAGTCTGTAACTCTGGCGTGCAGAAGGAGTCCCACCAGTTAGCATGGGGACCTCTTGGGTAGAAGTTTTAGAGCTGCAGAAGAGGGCACTGCAGAAATGGCAAGAGGAAGAGTGAAAATCCATAATGCCAGAGTCAGGATGCACCAAAAAGGCTGGTGAGGGTAAACACATGGATGAGTTGTGCTGTAATCAAATGAAACCTGCACCCCCAGTGATGCAAAAGTGTTGAGTGATGAGATCTAAATAGCAGAGCCCATTGGATACGGATCCAGCCCGTTAGGATATAAATATATGGATGAACTGCTAGCCTTGGAACAAGTTAAAGGGGAGTAGATGCTGCAGTTACAGATCAAAGCAGCAGAAAACTCCTGACATTTTTTTTTAAACAGAGAACTTCAACCACTGTCCGGTAAACCGGTCAAACTGCCTGCAGGGAGAAAATTTAGAGAAATGATTTCTCACTACTTTAATGCTCTAAAATTAGCATTTCCAGGAAATAAGCGTGTCAGGAGGAGAGATTATTCTTGGCATAGAGTTAAAACACAGTAGATAATGTTACCTGAACCACTTTTACTGGCTGCAAAATAACTAAAACATGTCCAAGGGGTTAGTTTGGTACCAAAAAAGGACCTGCTAACAGCATATTTGAAAACAAAAAACATGTCAGCAAATGAACAGGAAAATATCCTGAAGGTTTAAAGGAAGGAAATCAAATCCTAGGAGGTAGCAAGAATACATCTTTTCATGAGATTGATAAGAAAATCTCCAAGGCATGTATATTGCTGAACATAAAAATAATTTTTTTTTAAAAAAGGATGAAACACAAAAACAAGAAACTAATGAACACAGCTGCCTGGCTTGGCTCGAGGGCCTCTTTGAACCAGTTAGGAGCCCTTCAGCATTTGGAAATCCGACCAAACTGATGCCAATAACAAGAAGGATAAAGTACAGCAGGGGAGAGGTAAGGAGTGAAAGAAAGAGGCTGAAAGGTTTTCCCAGAGAAGCTGTACCTGCAATTCACAGAAGCTGCTTATAAACAAGAACTCAGTGGAGGAAAATGCAGTGTCTGTTGGATTGCTAGGGATTACAAGAAGTGATTGTTAGGCAGAGACAGAGAAAGCAGGAGCCATACAAGGGATCTCTACGTTATAGCATGACTGTTTTTCTTCATAGATGGGTACTTTTAGCATTTCAAGGAACAGCCTTTTACTGCCATATTTTAAATGGCTTTACAGATTACATGCCCATCTCCAAACACTTGGGCAAAGTTTACAGAAACCAGTTATAAGTTATTATTGTGTTTGTTGCATGCACATATTTCCAAGCAACTAAATAATTACCATCATGTTTCAATGCAGAATATTTTTTTGCAATCTCAAAACATAATGGCACCAGACACACTGAATAGAGAAGCGTATTTTTGATTATGTCTTGGTAATAATTGCCTTTACTGCTTCATATGAATTGAATATTTAAAATATCCTCATAAAAATAGCAATCCTTCAATAGGTATTATCCTCTTCCATAATGGAAGTACAGGTCATAGAACATCTTCCTTTCCTCATTATTGATGCTGCTAGAAACCAGGTTGATAACTTCAATGTCACTGCAACATTTCTGAAATATTTTACAGGTGTCTAAAATTGCAGATATTAACCCCTGCTTTAAGCAATTGCTCACCAGCATATGACTGAGAACCCTCTCTCTAAGAACTCCAGATAAGGTGTTTGGCCTGAAATAAAAGAGTTTTTCCAGTTTCTTGGTAAGAGAGAAAAAGAGAGTTCTTTATCGAAAGCATATTAGCATATTTAGCCTCATTAATAACTTCACTGCAGCATTAATTTGCTTAATTATTGCACTTAGAATTCAACATGGTAGCTAATTAATTCAAAGGCTGGGGAAAAAAATAAAATCATAACACATACACACACAGCACTGTTTTGGGAGCATACTTTTTGGGAAAATCTTTTGGGTTTTTTTTGTTCTATTTCATGAAAGACTAAGTCTGTGGATACAGTAAGTTAAAAGTTATCTTTTTAATTATTTATTTTAATACATTTTCCCAGGTATTCCCATTTAGTCTTCTCTCCTGATGAATCTTCCTGTAACAAATGGAGTTAATGCACCTCAACACTCTGCTATTGGGACTTCCAGCTCCATTACCCACTTTTAAGGTCTTGTTTGCTTCCTCTGCAAATCTTTCTGTCTATTTTACTGACAAAGGTCAAAAGGTACACTAAATTCTTAGGAGGTCATTTGAAAAAAAAGAGCTCACTTCTGTCCAAACAGCCTCAAAAGGGACAAAAAAAAAAAATTCCAACGCCAAAACACCATTTCCTTAAGTCTTTCATTGTAGTTGAAATACAAAATCTCGTGGTATATGGGTCACGTGTAAAATTCTCAACATCAGAATCAAGTGATATTCCAGTATAGCATCTTCTTGCTTCTGCTTGCTTACCAGTTTACCACAAGACAAAACCACCACAAACCAGTTGATGCTCCAGGCTACTCTGAGCTGTCTCTCAGATGATGCTACAGAAGCTGCCCAGTAACTCAGAGGATCCTCGCTGAGCTGCCACAGTGGCGCCCACAGAGGCATGTGGTCCATAGCTGTGTTAAACGAAAATCTCAGCTGAATACAGCCACATCAGAAAATAGCTGTTTCCATCCCTGCTCCTCTACCTGAAGAAAATAGTTCCACATTGGCAACAAGCTGGTATGGCTGGGCTGCTCACCACACCCACGCTGCTGGGGCAGCTCACCTCCCACTGCAGGCACTTTTCTGCTTTAGCCCCTTGCTGTCCTCATCCTTTTGTGCTTTGTCACTTACCAGCTTGGTGACACCACAGAGGACTTCAAGGTGCTGGCCTCAACTGCCCACATTTTCATTTTCTTGGCTGTTTGCATTTATTTAACAAGCTTGCTTACCATCAGCTGTACTTTTTTAATGAGAGATAACAGGAATGGGGATAGACAGAATCTGCTGAAGGTAACTTGGACCTTTGGAAGCCTGGTGTCGTAGCTGATGTTAGGTTGCAAAAGTGCTGTGTTTATTGAGTCTCTCTGCTGTACTGGCAATATTTACATAAGGATCAGAGCAGTTCACTGGTGTAGGGGTAATTTTATTAGGGGTGTTGGTGCCCAATTCAGCAGCTATTTGGCTCTGGAAGTACCTAAATTCAATAGTTATTCTCTTTCTAGTTTAAAACATTCTCTCTCCAATGAAAAACATTCTAAAAAATTCAGAGTTCTGGTTCTTGGAAAGCCTAGATCTGCTCCAGGTGTAAGGAGCTCAGCCATACAGACTAACAAGATGCAGGCAAAATAAACAACAAAGTTCCCTGTGCAGCTCTCTCCAAGACTTACTGTCAAAGCACACCTAACACTGATGCAGTCCCAGCGTTCACAAAATGCACCCTGAGGCATTCTACTTTTAAAAAGCATCTGCAAAAGGAGATGCTGAGAGTGGTACCCTTCCTCTACTGATTAGCTTGAAGGGACAATTATCTTGTCTCTCACAATCCCTGTTCCCTCTTCCAAACCTTCTCCCTGGAATCATGCCTGAGGTTTGTGGTTTTTTCCCTGCAATGTTCCTCCCCACCTCATAAGCCCATCATCTGGTAGCTGTGGCCTACAGACTCAAACCCTCTCTATGAGAGCAGAGAACAAACCTGGGTCTATACCTTGGATAATTGTCATAAACAGGAAGAGACACATGCAAGAGACAGATCCTTCATCATGTTTCAGATGTCTCTTGCAGAAAAATAAAGAGACTTGTTCCATCCTTTAAGAAAAATAGAAATTGTTGTTTGAAAAGGTCACTGGGGTGAGACCTGCTCCTTTCCTGCAGCCAGGAGGGGCGTTTGGAGCTGCAGGCTGGCAGGGTTTTGAACTTGGCAGCCCTTTGCCACCCATTCCCAGCTCACAGGGCTGGTCAGCCCAGCATATGGCCATGGAAATCCCTCTGAGAAGCCAAGCCCTTGTTTGAGAGCTTCAGCTTGGCAAGGGAAAGATGGCAGCAGACCAGCCACGTGGGATTGGAGCACTTGTACCAGATCTTGCCTCTGGTTTTTGGTACTGCAGTGCCCTGGGCTGGAAATTCTGTAGCATTCAGTGTCACATTTATTACAAAAATGGTGTTTCTAAATTAAACATGAGGATGAATAATGAGAGCACACACACTGTTATTTATCTGACTTTTTAAATCATTTTGCATATTTTATATATCAGACCACTTCAAGAACAGAATGAACCATAATTTTTTGTGCAGCAAACTCAATCTGCATCACCAGATTTTCCAATTCCTTCTGTGGAATAACCTGGTATCCAGGAAAGAATGGGGTTAATTTGGTACTACCTGGATGTCCCTGCTAAGAAGTAAGCAGCAAAAAGAGACAGTTTTGCCATTGAAATGTTAACTTTTCTTTGCTGCATTGATCCAGTTTGTGAATGAAGCAGATCAAATCACTTTAGATCAAAACTATGGCTTGAGGCTACCTACAGTCACTTATGGATAGTCTGCTTTTGGGGCATCTTCCTTTTCTGCTGCTTCTCAGGGAAGCTAATTCCCTGGTCACAGTTCTGTGCCAAGCTATAGCATCCCCAGCAAGTTCTTTATCAGGGGAATTACAGACTGGACACCCAGAGCAAGCAGAGAGGCAAAGCTGAGCTGAATTAGCAAAAGAGTTATTTAAGGAAACATGTCTAGCATCTGTTTTATTGAGCATATGTACTCTGCTCATTGCTGTGCACCATTAAGACTTCATGCAGAGATCATAAGGCACACATGAGCACTGCAGAAGCTCTGAGATTGCTATTTTTTTTTTTCCTTCTTTACTTTGCCTCATCAAGATTTCATTCAGGATCACTCTAGCCTAAAATTACCCCAGTTGTAAAACTAAAATCCCCCTGATAATGATCTGAAGGACAAGGAGGCATCACATACAGAGGGAATTTTCAGAATTACTAATACACATTGAGGATGTGACCTTATTTCAGCTACAGGAGTCTGGCTAACTGAGGACAGATGCACTATGTTATACATGAAAACACATGTTTAACCACTGTTAGTAATGACAGGATCTAACAAGACAGCATACTCTGTCCTTTGCCTGTGCTGATCCCAGCAGGAGAATGTCCCAAGTCAGCTTGCCTTCCCACAGACTGTGGGAGGACATCCCCTGGGAGAACAATCACCTGTTCCACCATCCCATGTTCTCTGGATAGCCATTTTCAGGAGCATCTTCACCAAACACAGAGCCTCCTCCCCACCCTACCCCTCGTGATGGGTGGCACAGATGACAACCTGTGGAGCAGTCCTCTGCCACATGCTCCTGGTCCCTGGCTCTGCACACTGGGAGAACCTGGCAAGGAGCCGTTCTCCAGACTGTTCCCAGGCTAAAGCATCCCAGCTACATTATGTGGAGTCTGAACCAGAAGGGAAGAAACAATCCTGCTCAAGCATTGAACTGTCTCACTGCCTTATTTCTGGTGCTGACCCCCCAAAAGGCACACAGGCCAGGAGGTTAATCTAAAATAACAAGAATGTTCAGAAGCTGGCAGCTGGATCTCCTCGGGGTTCACAGGGGGCAGATCAGCCACTCGTTGCTTTCATTATCTGGATTACAATAAAAAGAGAGAAAAGAGGCTAAGAGGCAGTCACTTCCCTGCAGACTTCTTGCCCAGATGTTAAACCAGCTGGCTACGAATCCCACACAGAGGCTTTGCTGCCAAAGCCAGGGTTGACAGCAGAAGATGGAAATATGGCCTCTACCTTTTCCTCTTCTGAAAAAACAGATCAAATTATCTGTGTCACAGCCTGAATCTGCCACGGCAGGTGCCACCTGGGATACTGCTCTGCAGAGTCACACATCCCCATTGGTACCATGTCCCTCAGGGTTTGGAGAAGGTCTTTGCCACATGCACCATCCCTTGCCAGTGGGCCTGGAAGGGCAGTTCCAGGAGGATCACAAGCTGTGGGACCATGGGCCCCACACTTTGCATTGCTTTTGCCTGAACCTCTGCAGCTCCATCCCTATATGACCTCACAACATCTTAACCCTGCTTCAAGCTGTCACAGTGACCCTCCTCCTAAGATTTTTCATCCAGTTTCTGTTAAATCTTCACCTTCCCATTTGTCCAGCACTGAAAACAAACATTTCATGTTTGTTTTTAAAGTACACTGGTAGTGAGAAATGCACTTAATCCACCAGGCAGGGCAGGAGAGAGAGCTCAAACAAACACCTGCACTAGAGAGAGAATAGTTCTGCTTTCTGGTAATTCATCATATTCTTGGCCATACGCAGGGAATTCAGCAGATCCTCCTTAGGAGAACTCCCTTGTGTCTCTGAACTGAAGGGCTGGCACTCTGCACCCTGTTCAGCCACAAAATGCTGGCTTTCATAACAGGTAAATAAAAACATTATTGCCAAATGCTTCTCCCTTCTTGTTTCAAAAAAAAAAAAAAAAAAAAACAACCCAGCAGTCTGTTGATATGTTGATAAAAGAATTTGATTTACATAACTATCAACAATCAACCTGATAACACAGAGCAGTCAACACCGATAAGCAGAAATTGGGACATTTACCAGTTTCAGCATGCTTAAAATCCTGTGTTGTCTCTTTAAAAACAATGAAAAACCATTCTGGATAAAATCTTTCAGAATGTTTTATTTCCTCAAGAGAACAGATCTCTGTTCTTGAAAAAAAAGCCTCTCTAATATTAAAATATACTTAACCTGATAGAACAGAACGTCTCCTTTGAAGTTGCTTCAATCTTTTTAAATATCTAAAGGACCTAACCCACACAGGGCTTGCACGTTTTCAGCTTAAAAAAAAAAAATCAAAGCTTTCTCCCCTTTTTTCCCCCATGTACACCCGCTTGCCAATTATGGGAATTAGAAAAAAAAATCAGTGTATGAAAGAGGTAGAGCTTTTTACACTTTTGTAATTATGCACAGGATTTAATCATTTGGGGAGAGGGACTGCTTGGGGGGAGAGTAGAGTTTTATTCCAAGGCACTTTCATCCTGGACCAAGTGTCAGCCACCAGGTGATTTTTCACAGAGATCACCATGCTGCTCTGCTTAACAGCTCATCTCCGATTTGCTCGAACGATCAACAGCTCCTCATCTTCTTTATTAGTCTCTCTGTTTATCTGCCCAGCAATGAGCTCCAGCTCCCGCAGCCAGAGAACAAGCCAAGAATAGCCAGATCCAGAGCTGTGAAAGATATTCTTCCAGCATCATCTGGCTCCTTGGCAGAGTCTGCAGGCAGCTGTACTCACAGCCCTGTCCCTGCCGCTGGGTATGTCATGTGGCCATGGCATAGTGGTGCTGGCTGAGCATCTCTGTCCTCCTGGACACAATTTTCCTTTGATTCACCTTGAATTCGAGAAACTCATTATGTGACCCTTGTCTCAGATTTGATAAATAAGGGCTTGCTTTTTCCTTTTTTTCTTTTTTTTTTTTTTTTTTTTTTTTTTTTTTTTTTTTTTTTTTTTTGCTTTTTAATGGCTGCCCATAAAAAATAACCAACACCTCTTGTTTCTGCTGTCATACTTTATAAATCTACTTGCTGCCTTTCAGGACCATTCCCTATGCCATGCAGGGCGTACTTCAGTGGCACTTTTTCACAGCACACGAGCAGGATCTTTTCCAGCTGATTTGTAGCACAGGGGCTGGACTTCTTCACTGAGGGATAAACAAAAAGGCTGAAAAAAGAGGCATGGAGCAGAGGACAGGAGGGCTACCTCACAGCTGCTCTGGAGATTAGAGCTACGTTACCCAGTCCATGGTTTTCAAAATATATTTACCTCTTTTTTTATTTTTATCAGGCAAGCACACCAAAATATTAAAATAAACAAAATATTATTCCTGATTTAGAGGATGCAACCCCACACAGCTATTGCCTTGTGCTTTTCATTTCCTTCTTTCCTTCTTCCTCCTTTTCTTCCTTTCACAAGAACAACCAGTAAAAGCTCTGTGTATATTAGATACAAGCCTCATTTATAAAAATACTGTCATAAAATATTACTCATATCACACTGTTGCACAGTCAAATTTCATAGGAAACAAAGCACTACACGCAACATAAATTACATCAGCATTACAACTTGGGCATAAATTATCTGAACTAAACAAAATCTGACCTTGCTTCTACTAGTTTGGTCAGTGTCTCCATTTTAGATGCTGCAGGTCATCCTTAAACATAAGTTTGTCCTTTCAGTTGATTTTTACATTAAAATTGATTTAATAAATCATGACATAACAAGCATTAAAATATAAGCATTTTATACCTAAGGAACTAGCAGTCTGTCATCTTCAGCAGTAGATGTGACACAGCTGAACATTTGAATCAAAAAAAGAGAGTATTTCCATGGTCTGCAACTGATGCAATTGCATACAGGCATTTATTTGTCTGCTTAAAGTTTCAAGCCCAATAGTTTTTTCCTTTCTTATTGTATTTGTCTAAATCCAATTGTGAGTTCTTCAGGGCAGCAATCTGTCTCCTCATATGTTCGTAAAGCTCCATGTACACCTATGGCACTCTGTAATAAGTAATTTCTCATCTGTTTATGATTAGGGAGGGATTTCAGGTGAAATATTGCAAATTGAAATAGACAGGCGACGAGGACAGATCCTTGGGTCAGACATGGTCTTCAGCACAGGATGGCAGCCAACATGCTATGCACAGTTTGAGCTTGCCCACGTGCAGCTCTAAATGCCTTTTGAGAGCCACCCTACAACCATCCCCCATGCCCTGACACCATGCCCTTAAACAACACATTCTGCAGCATGGGAGCACTCTCCGTGAAATGCTTTGTGCTGCCATACACATCTGTTCATAAGGATTTATAAGGGTGTCTACTGGTTTTTCCAGGGTTACTTTGTGAGAGCAACCAGACATGCTGTGGAGTGATGGGAAAGACAGCGAGTGCACTGTCTCAACAGGAGGTGGAAAGAAAGTGGGACAAGCCACAGAAGGGGGAGCAGAGGGAGAAGGTGAGAATTTATTATATTAGTAGGATCACCTGGTGACTTGCTCAAGGGATGAACACATCCAGACCAGTGTGTTCCCACTTAATGGCAGTTGGTTTGTGCAGGTGATATATCTAATGTGAGTCCAGCTGCCTGATGCATGCACAGATGCAGCTCCCAGCGTGCTTAGGATTACCATATTTATGATAGCAAGAAGACATGTGATAGCCTTCTGGGAGCAAGCATCAGATCAGGCCTCTGCCTGCACCCCAGGACAGGATGATACCTATTGGAGGCCATCCTAAAATCCCTCATCTTCCAGAAACTCAGCCCTACCCATGTGCTTGCTGCCCCCAAAGACAGGGGCTTTTCCTCAGCCCTTCCCAGTCCAGATTCCTCAGCTTCTCACAAAGTGCCTATACCCAACATTTGTGGTCCCAGACCTCTTAAACCATCTCAGAGCTCAAATCCCCAGCTACTTTCAGACCTAGCCTCTCCCATTCCAGCTGCTTTGCCCAAAGCCAGCATTCTCTACCATATTTCTCCCATCACTTTTCCCACCAAGACCTCAGCTCCCCAGGCTTCCCCAAACCCCATAACATTCCCCAACCCTGCACCACAGATTTGCCATCTCACAGCTCCCTCTCGTCCCTCCAGGGCATACCCATATTTCCCCCCTTTCAAATAATCCCACCAAGTCCCTTTACCACCCAGTGCCCCCACCTGGTCTTCCCTTTCCCACCTCTGCTCACAGCCCAAATTTTCCCATCTCCCTTTCTATGCAGAGAGCCCTACTTGTCTGCATCCCTACCATTTGTGTCTGCCATGCTGCTGACAGGCCCGACATCCCAATGGGAGCAGACCTCCAGCTTCCAGCTTACCCCACCAGATGAAACCCCACAGCTCCCTTTCCCTGCCCACTTCTTCTCCAAGAGTCAGTCTGGAGGAAATTCCCATCCATAAAGACTTCACTGGGATTTTAGGTGTTTGGAAGGGTTTTAGAAAAATAAAATCTGTATGATTTTATTTATAACAAATCAAAATTATTTGTTTCATTTCAGGATTTCAAAAGGACCTAGCGACAGGCTGAGCCCACTGCCCTCTGTGGAGTGCTGTTTCAATGGCAACACAAGGAGATGTCTTGCCCAAAAACACACACAGAGCCCAAGACTGAACCTTCACAGTCTCAAGGCACACCTTAACCAAACTGTGCCTATGCATCATTTTTGGCCACCCAAAATGAGTTTTGCACAGCTCTGCTTTAAGGCTCACCTGGGTCTTCAGCCTTTGATCACCTTAGAAGCCTCTTTTCTTCCTCAAAAAGCTGCAGCCTCCAGATAAAGCTTTGCTGCTATTTATTCTCTAAAGCCACATTCCCAAAGCAGCAAAGCAAGGAAGTCCCATGCAGAGGTTTCTTCCTCAAGGCAGGGAGAGCAAAGAAGGTTTACAGCTGCAGCGTAAAGGAGACCAAGAAGGTCACTGAATACCTGGAGGACAGTAACAAAAGAAGTCACCACCTGGGCAGCCAAATTTTGTAGCTTAATAAGCAATCGCTGATCTAAACCTCCACCATGCCAGCTTGTGTCATTACAGGACAAACAGGACAGGGTTTTCCCTCCACAGACCTATATATTTCCATGGCTATGACACCCAAGAGAGCTGCACTGGAAGTACATTGGTAAGACTGCAAAGTCAGGCACTTAAACGAGGAAATATGAGGCCTAAGGTGGTCTTTGCAGCACCAGTCTCACTGTGATGCAACCCTTATGTGGCCAGAGAGGTGTCACTTCTCCACCATTCTCCTACTCTGCTCCGCAGACCCAAGAGCTTCAGTGGCATACTCTGGGTCCTCGCTCCTTGGTCAAAATTTCCTCACATCACTCAAGCCCTGCTCAGGATGGAAGCAATAATTTACTCATAGACTTTTCTTTGGCCTTCCCTGCTCTTAAATTAGAGTGATTCACAGATGTTAATTATCTTATTTCCATAATGAACCTGTGGAAGGAAGGTGTATCATTAACTCCGCATTACAGCTGGTGAGCTGAGACACAGAGCTGCAAGTTGGTAGATTAATATCTGCTAATTTTGCACACCTAAGCTGAAACACTCAAGGCTAGCTTTCCTTTCACTCTATGGGACCTGACATTGCAAAATCCATGATGCTTTATTCACATCCCCTTGGATTTTAAGGTACAGATCTTGGAAAAGAGTCACTTCACCACCAGGTCTCCTGCTGTTGTCCCCAGAGTTGCAAACCCTAGGTCCATCATACAGACCATGTCCTGTCTGAGGAAGCACAGAGCCAAGATCAGCATTGGGCTATCATGGCCAACCATTCTAGAAATCAAGAGCATTAGGGATGTTTTGCTAGAGGGTTTTTATGGCTCTTTCCTGATACCAGACAAATAGTTGGCTGTGTCTCTCAAGTAGCCAGAATACTGATTCAAGTTTGTGGCAGACCAGGAAAAAAGAGGAGAAGGTTACCTGCTTAATCTCTACTCTACTCAACTCCTACAGGCTGCACCATTTAAAATGTCTAGTTCAGTTTGGTTGAATGCTTACCAAAGTGGCACAAGTCACCTGCCTGCATCTTCTTGCAAAATGTCAAATCCTCAAATGAAACCATGAGAACTCCATGATATAGGGGGGGGGGGAAATGGGAGACCCTGGATATTTATCCCACAGGCAAAACAACGATATAAAGCCTAGGATCAATTTACCCTAGTTTCAGTTCAGGAGATAACTAATGTGCTTCACCTGAAACTCTCTTAGAAAGAACTAACAGCCTGAAGTCAACACCTAGGATTGAAAATTTCAGCTTATAACAGTAAATACATGCTGAAGAATAAGCTCCTGTAGACAGACATCTATCCACTCCAAATGTTATTATCACAGGACAGAGCGAGCCCTGAGTGCTTTTCCCCAACAGCTCCTGCTGTGTCTGCCTCCACTCCCTTTGCCTGACTCTCTGCTGCCCCTTCCCAGCCCGGCTCTCCCAAGGCAAGACTTACATTGCCACCCACTTACATTGCCACCCAACCTGACACCAGTTTCTCACCCTGACTGTTTTATCTGGGGTAAGATAGCCCAGCAAACCAAGTTCTGGGGAGTCACTAATCCAGAACCTTCAGTCCAAGCTACAGCTCTCCTATATATATTTGCAGTTCTGTATATTTTGTACTTCTTACTGTCCTTATCTCCTGTGGGTCTGCCACAGGTTTTTTGCCTGGTTAAAGGCTTTGTCCCCAAGCTGAGCACACAATCTCCAGTCATTAGTGAGCTGCATTTGGATGTGGTATATCATCCTCTTTGCAATGCCAGGGGTGTCTTGCACAAGCCTCCCTCACTCTTTTGATGGACTGTAGACAGCTTGCTCATTAGTTTAGTATCTAATTGCATATCAGTCACACTCTCAAACTCCTCATTACTTCACTTACACAGCTACAGTAATTAGATTTCACATTTCTTTACACTCTCATGGCATTGTTTTAGCCTACTGAGGAGGCACTCATATATAATACACATATATTATAAATTATCTCCTGTAATTATCATATTCATTATAATATATAACACATGCATATACATTCATAATGTTGCTGAGGCAAACTCAAACCTCTTCAGTTCTAAATGTTCAGGATGCTCCAAGAGAATCTCCAACTGCTTGTTTGTTAGTTTTATCTTCGGCAAGGCTTCACCCATCTGTGACCCTTCGCTTACAAATTGTGCCTGATTGCATCATTTCCTACTTTTCCCCCACTACCATGTACCTCTCTGGAAAAACAAAGCCTTCAGATCTGCTCACTGCAGAGATGCAAATTCTTTTAGGCAGAAAAATGAATTTGATGTTTAGTACAGCAGCAAACAGAAAAGTCGCTTAAGCCGCCAGCCCTTATCTTTTGGGATAACATAGATTTTATGCTTCTTTTTTGGTCTAATTTGATGCATTTCTTTAGCACCTACTCTCTAAGCCTCCAGCTTTTATGTGAAATCATTCCATACATTTATTGTGGCACTTAAGAAGCGATAACAATTTATTTAACTTTTCAGAACAGAATTCTGCAGACTTTGAGGGCAGATGATTTTTTTCCTGGGGATCATGAGGTGGAATATGTGACGGTGTCTGCATTTCCAGATGCAAAAACCACAGACACAGGGTAGCAATGTGCACCTCTTTTTAAAGTGAGTTAAATAAGTGAAGGCACCAAATGACTAAACTTGAAAAGGCAAACAGGTAATTCCCCACAAACTGTAAAAGGGCTGTATCTCCACAGAATATGTCTGCAGAAGTAAACTAAGCAGAGCCAGAGTATGGAGCATTTCATTCAGTGCTGTAGATGTAGCCATAGAGATTGCAGTGGTTTCGAAATTGCCTCCTTGTCCTGCTGTGATGCACACTCACAGGTGCAGGAGGGACGGGTGACGGGTGACATTTGGGGACTGACTGGCTAACTCATAAAGATGGGCAAACGTGCCCTTCAGGGCTGCGGTACACATGCATCCTTCAGCCATGGAAACAGCTCTAGTCCTCTCCACTCTGTCACCAGCTCCAGTCCCAGGTCACATCACCCCAGGCCAACATTCTGCCTCCTCAGCCAGACCCCTTCAGTGAAGGATATGTGGAGAACGAGCAAATGCCATACATGAAAGATTAACAGTGAGTACAGGAATGTTTCATAGCTCTGGAGGTGCTGCAGAGGTCAAAGAATGGCAGATGAGGTCAAAAAAAAAAAAAAAAGAGTCACCCAGTGGCCTTGAATGGCAGTCTGATCTAATCCTGAGCAATACCCCAAACTCTTGAAACGCAGCAGAATGCAGTAGCAGAAAACCTCAAAGCAAAAATCCTGGATTAAATGCTCAAGAGCACCCAAATGATTTAAGAATCAGATTTGCCAAGCTTCGGAAAAGTTTACTTCTCTTCAGCTCAATAGGAATATGTAAAGTCTTTCCATCTCTCTTGTAATGGGATGTGTTCGCTCTCCATCCTCCTCTGTACAGCTTTGTGCTGTTTTCCTGCCCTGCTCTGCCTGGAGCTGGCTGCATGTCAGGCAGCAACACCCTGGCAGACATCGAAGATAAAATCCATCACCCAACACATTGTGGGGGCGCAGAGAGGGACATTTAACACTGAGCCCTCCTGCACTTTGGAAAGGGAGATGATCCCAAAACCAGGACGAAGGAGAGCAGTCTGATGGAACTCACCACCACTCCCCCCACATCCTTCAGCTGTGGGGTGCTTCTCACTGTGCCAAAATAAAACCTGGTGCTGGGCAGACTCCCAGCCCTGGAAGCAGCCGGCTGAGGGAGGATGCTCGCAGAGTGTGCTCCTGCCCTGGCAGGCGGCCAAGTGCGGCAGCCGCCTGCGTCTGAGCTCTTGCCCTGCTCTCACAGCCTCTTCAGCAGAAGTGACACCAGGCACACTCTTGCTCACAGCCTGCTGCCGCTCAGGAGCTTGGGAGAAGAAGAGACTTAGTCCTTCACAGCTGGGGGCTCTGACTTTGCAAGCTGAGGCACGATTAAGATGGAGGATGAGGGGGGAAGCAGGGGGGAGAAGGAGAGGCGAGATGGAGGAAGGGACTCGTGGCACATGTCTGAGTCCCTGATTCCCTGTCGCGTTCTCTCCCCCTGTGCTGCCTCTCACTGTAATCCTCTGGGAAACAACCGGGAGCAGAGCAGGGCTAGAACCTGCAGGCCCCCTCAGCCTTGGAATCAGAAGCTGTGGCACTGTGCCCAAGCCTATTAACCCCGCTGCGATATTGGGCTAATGAGCTCCAGCATGGCATCACGCTAATGCAACTTCTCCCTTTCCAGGACCTTAACGAGGATTGCTTTCCAATGTCCCCTCCTATGCCACAGATGTACCAGCGGAGGGGGTGAGAAATCACATGTGCAGGGTGATACTGAAAACATTTAGACAGCAGAGAAATGGGAAGGCTATTTTTATGGGCATAGTAAAAATATATTGACATGTACGTAACTATCCTTGCGCTTGGGTAAGGATATGATCTTACTGGGAAGGGTCTCCAAAACTGTGGGAAGGTGGCAGAGCCCAAAGAGTGACCGGACCACACTTGTTGAGTGTGGCATTGGGTGGGTGGCACTGGCTGGGCAGGGGCAGCAGAAGGACATGCAGAAAGGGACTTTGCACACGAAATAGCCAGGGAGCTGTTTCTCGGAGAAATCAGTGGAGCCCATCACAACCAGCACACATGAGTATTCACAGAGGACTGTACATCTTTCTGGGAGCTAAGAGGTGTATTTCTTCCACCCATTCATCATTTGTAAGAGTCTAAAATTCCAAACAGTCCTTCAAGGAGGAGAGTGTGAACAAGACCCAGGAGGAAACAAGGAGCTGCTGGAGGAAAGCCAAATATATCAGTACGGACACCTTCAAAGTGCTGTGAAAGACATCCCAGCCAGGCATGTAGCAGCAGCCATGGAGCAGGAGCACCAATCCACAACAGCCAGGGAGAGAAGCTGTGCAAGTCCCTTCTTTAACATCCTAGTGATCTGATCAGACCTCAAGCTATGGAGAAGGTAAGCACTTCTTCTAAAAGTCCAGACTGGGGACAGACATGAATAGCTATTCTGCTACCTGCACTCCCTAAATCCAAAGGCATTAAGGCCATAAGGGATGTGCATAATAAAGGTAGTTACTTCTAAGGGCATCTCTGATCTAATAACAGTCCTCCTAGTGGACAAAAAGCAGGACTTGGGCTGTCACTTGTCCAACGCACCCACGGTCTGTAGACATGAGGGTTTGAAACTGAGATCCTCAAGCCCTCAGTCAAGCTAAAATATGTCCAACTTCCACAGAATCCAATGACAATTGAATACCTAAATATCCCAGACCTTGGTGGGGCTGAGCCTTCCTCCAGATGAGAGAGTTGAGAACTGAGCATGAGAACCTGCCTCCTGGTTTAGCAGCTTGAAAGCCTCATTTATCTCTACTGGGGCAGAAAACGTAGAGGGTAAAGAGAGCTGGAAAAGGGGTGGGCAGTGAGAGGGTGGGTGGAGGAGTGGAAAATGAAAGGGACACCAAGGAGTAAGGTTATGTGGGAACACAAGCTGGGTTAGGAGGCAAAGCCTCATATTCAGATATCTTGCTAGCAAGACAGACCAGAGAACACCCCCAAAAAACCTGCAGCAGCCCCTGGCTGAGGACAACTTGGGGAGACCTTTAGGAATGCAGTGTGCCAAGGATACCTCCAGGCAGCTCGCACGAGACCCACGCTGTGTGGGGAATGCAGAAAACTGGTCTTTTGTTTCATGCCCCTTTGTTTTAACCTCTTGTATCAAAGACCCCAGCTGCTACTCCGGGAGAGGCTAGAAATTAATCCAATTAAAAAATAAATTCCCTGTGGAATCAAAACTGCTTGCTGGGTAGGGGGTACAGGCATGCAATTTCTTTCTTCTGCAAAACAAACTCCTTCTTCTAACCCACATTTCACAGAGGGGAATGCAGGCAGGGCAGCATTTGAAGCAAATAAGCAAATGATCACAATGATTTATAGCCCTGGTACCAACCCACAGCTCAGGGGAAGGTTTGCAGCGTGTCTTCTATAGCCGGCATGGCTGGAGACAGAAGCACAATGCCGCATGCTACCCTCCAACACAAACAGCCAGAGAGCAACAAAACCCTTCACTGCTTCGTTCCACTCCTTTGTTTTCCAGGGGTTTTGGTCAGCCCAGGGTTGTGGAGCTTGACAGGTTAACCCACACTTCCTTAGTTTCAGCAGAAATGATTAAACAGGGGGGATTGTTTAGACCCTGAAGCAGAAGGAATTCCTTTGTTTTTGTAGATCACTCCAAGGCAGCCAAGCTGTGGGGATGCCCAAGAAGAAAGAGACAGGGCCTGAGCATGGAGATGAGTTTCCAGGGAGGGAGGGCCACGCCACTACTCTGCAGGCTCAGAGACAAGGGGTGGGGGGACATGTTGCACCTCAACTTCATGTCTGGAGAGAGATCAAACAGATCCTCTGGTGTGTGGGTGAGCAGGACCAGCTGGAGACCATGCCCAGGTAGCCTGGCTTCTCCTGGGAGACAGTCATACCACCCCAGGGGTTGTGCCACAAGGGATCCCACCCCACCACCCCCGGGGCACGCACTCACTATACAGTCTGTGCTGAGAGGGCCAGACAGGGGCACTTTCAGTAGCCAAGGCTTGATACCTTTAAGATCTCCTGGGAACAGGGACACACAAATATTGTGCAACAGGGAAGCACACTGCCCCATGCTTGTGTGAAGATGCACACTCTCCCTCAAGTGTGGTACATGTGGTCCTGAGATACTAGATGGGAGCTCAATGGGAGCCTTGCCTTCTCTCACACCTCTAAAACATAAGACCTTCAAGCTTATCTCCATGAACAGAGATCCCTGGGCAGGATCCCCGGCACCTGTTGCTAGGAGGGAAGTCTTACCCTGTTGCACTGGGAATACTTGACACCTTGAGACATATGTGAACCTACTGTGCTGTAAGCGATGGGAAAATGCAGTGAAGTGTCATCGCTCAGCTGGAGGAGTGAAGAACAGGATGAGGTCCTGGGGTTTTGCCACCCCTCGTAAGGCAATAACTGCCTGGGAAGAGGGAAAAGCACCCACAAACTTAGTTTCCAAGATCTGAATTGGGGGAAGAAAGAAGTAAATATAAAGCTGAAAAAGAGAAACCTGGAGTGATTTGCTGGTGATCACTTACTTGACTGATATTGGCAACAGGCTGCTGGTCTAGGAGTGCTCCCCCTCCTTGGGAGCAACACATTACCCAGGATCCCAGGTTCACAGAGGTGTGTGGGGAAGCCTTGCTTTTTCCTTTGCCTGGCACCCATCTCTCGGAGCAGCTTTGATTTCTGTGCCTAAAGAGGTACAGAAAGGAGCTTGGCAGCAGAGATCAGACCTCTGGACACCGCAAAACACCTCCTTCTTTGCACGCTCTGAGTCTCCGCAACAACACTAAGTGCAAGGGAGCTGGTAAATTATTAAAACAACCTTGCAACAGCTCCAGAGAAACCACCAGTGCCTCAGATTCAAAGGAAAGGCTGTGGTGTGAGAATCCCCATTAGTAACAATACGCACAGTTTGCAAGAACATATGTCCCCACATGGAGCAATCAACCAATCTGGGCTGTTTAACCACAATATTTCAAAGAAGTGCTTTTAATGCAGCTGATCCGTATGTTTATTTTGAGCTGTAAAACAGGATTCTTCACTAGCCTTTCAGAACATTTCTGTGGTGGGCTCTACTGGGGAGAAGGCAGAGAGACTGATACATTGGGGTTTTTTAAAATCAACGTCACGACAGTGGGAAAAGAATAACCCAAGCAGGCAGAAAGTGCATTTGAACTCTAAAACAAAACACACACACACAAAAAAAAGGCATGAGGAGCAAGACCCCACTGTGTCCCTCTCAAAAATGGGTTTGGATAGAAAGCATGTGAGAGTGGGACTGGGTAGATGGGAAAGGAAAGGATTTCCAAGCCTCCCCTTCTGATTCAGATACTTGAGCACACATTGAAAATACAGCCCTTTTCACCCTTATCTCCTGCAAAGTGCGTGGGAGGTGAACACAGGTCCTGGTTTATCGATTGATTGGCTTTTTTGTAAAGAATAAGAGCTCCTCGTGGAATAGCCATGCCTTTGCGGGGAGGGGGAGGTGGGGGGAAAGGTCTGGTCTCCTTCCCTGCTCGATCTAATCCTAATTAAAAATAAATTACATGCTGCATGGAACTTGAAATGGCAAAGATAATCCTGTTACACACGAGGGGCCGCCCCGCTGCCCACTGCCCGCTCCCGGCCGGCGGCCCCGTTCCCAGGCAGCCCGGTCCCGGTCTCCACACCTCGGAGCTCGGCCCGGCCCGGCCCGAAAGCTGCGCGCCCCTCCGGGCGGCCGCCTGCGGAGAGCAGAGCCCCGCGGAGGCTCGTTCGTATGGAACCCGCGCCTTCGGGGAGCTTTTGTCGGCGGCGGAGCGTGCCCCCCTCCCCGCGCCCCCGCAGCCGGGGCCGAGGCGCGATTTAAATCCCATTTCCATAAGCCGGCGCTGCGGGCAGCCCGCCGCCCCCCGCTCGCGTGCCGCCCCGCGCATCCCGCACAGCCCGGGATGGAGCCCCGGGATGGAGCCCGGGATGGAGCCCGGGATGGAGCCCCGGGATGGAGCCCCGGGATGGAGCCCGGGATGGAGCCCCGGGATGGAGCCCCGGGATGGAGCCCGGGATGGAGCCCCGGGATGGAGCCCGGGATGCGACCGCGCTCCGTGCGCCCAGCCGAGCGCTTTTATCCCGGCTTGGCAAAGGAAACCGGACCGCGTTCTGTTTGTCACCCTTTTGCTTTAAAATGCGTCTCTTGGGTTCCCTGAGACGGAGAGGAGAGGAGAGGAGAGGAGAGGAGAGGAGAGGAGAGGAGAGGAGAGGAGAGGAGAGGAGAGGAGAGGAGAGGAGAGGAGAGGAGAGGAGAGGAGAGGAGAGGAGAGGGCATGAGGTTTCCCGGAGAAGCGGTTGCCCCTCAGGACCCCCATCTCCCTCCCCATCAGGGCTTCCCCCTGCGGGCCAGGGCGGACAGCCGCCCTCCCCACGCTGCTGAGGCGCGGTGGGGCCGCGGCGGGCTCCGCGCAGGGCCTCGGTGCCTTGCGGGGCAGATGGTTTCGTTCCCCCCGGTTCGTGCCAGGTTTCAGCCTCATGCTGTTATTTTGTTCTTCTGGAACGAGACTGGTGTTGCTTCCCAGAGAGGCCCTATTAGGACAAAAAGAAAATCCTGTGAATAGGCGTAACAGGGCACCAGGAGGGATAGGTCTTAAATGTATTTTAATATGAGCAGGGCATTGTGTGTAATTCAGCGCTCATCATCGTTTAGTCAAAGAGTTATGGCAGTGATTGGGAATGAATAGAGGGACATAATGGATACATGTGGCGTTTGCTCATTATATTCAACTTAGTCCAACTCCTCTGTGGAAACTGTTCAACTTTCTCTCCCTTTAGCCTGTCATAGTGAAATAATACAGACATTGGTTCCTCGAATGGGATAGCCTGCCATGCTATTATATTTCTACAGCTAACGAGGGCTTCATAAGCCTTTGATACTGCCTGATCTTTGAAACCTTTCCAAATCTCCTCAAGCTTATGCTAAATCCTATTTGGAACTTTTTTTTTTCTTTTTTTCCTCCTCGCCTGCTAGTGCCCCAGGCTTAAGAAACCCGGGCGGTGACATGCATACTAAAGCATGCGGGGACACCTCCTGAAAGGCGACTTACGGCGCTGATCACAGGCTCTCACGCGAGTGACACACCACTCCGGGCGCAGCTGAATGCCGCCCCCGCCGCTCCCCCGCACCCCGCTAATGCGCGCCCGCCCCGCGCCCCCGCCCGCGCGGCACGCCGCGACACGGCACGACATGCCACGGCACGGCACGGCACGGCACCTGTCCCGACTTGCCGGCAGGATTAACAAACCCCACCGTGCACTGCACTCCGCGCTCCCCGCGCCAGCTCCGCTGCCGCACCTCCGGAGAGAGGGAAGAGGCGGGAGCGGGAGGAAAGGAGGGAGGAAAAAAGAAATAAATGAACGGAGGAAAAGAAATAGCGACGGTGCGGGGGAAGGGAAAAAAAAAAAGGGAAAAAGAAAAGAACCCCCCCAGACCCCGCAGAGTTAAAGAAAACAAAGGCGAGCGCCCCCCGACCCCGCTCCCGGCCCGGCCCGGGGCGCGCCGAGGGCCGCCCGCCGTCCGCGCTGCGCCGCCTCCCATTGGCTCCGCCGCCCGCTCATTTGCATAGCGCCGTCTATGAAAGGCGGCGCGGCGGCGCGGGCGGGCGCAGACGGCGACGGAGCCATCCCTGTGCGTCCCGCCCGAGCCCGCGCTCGTCCCGTCCGCACCGCGCCGTCGGGCTGAGCCCCGCGCCGCTGCCATGAGCCCCCTGCGGCTGCTGGCCGCCGCCTGCCTGCTGGCCCTGTCCCGCTGCAAGACGGTGAGGTATCGCACCGACGAGGAGGGCGCGCCGGGCACGGTGATCGGTACTCTGGCCGATGAGATGCCGGTGAAGGCGCCGGGGGAGATGAGCTTTCGCCTGATGCGGCAGTTCAGCAACAGTTCGCTGGTGCGGGTGCGGGAGGAGGACGGGCAGCTGAGCATCGGTGAAGCGGGGCTGGACCGGGAGCGGCTGTGCGGCCAAGCCCCGCAGTGTGTCCTGGCCTTCGACGTGGTGAGCTGCTGGCGGGAGCGCTACCGCCTGGTGCACGTGGAGCTGGAGGTGCGTGACATCAATGACAATGCACCGCGCTTCCCCCATGCCCAGATGGCGCTGGAGGTGTCGGAGAGTGCTGCACCCGGCACTCGGCTCCCGCTGGAGGTGGCTGTGGATGAGGACGTGGGCTCCAACTCCATCCAGAGCTTCCAGGTCTCCCTCAACAGCCACTTCGGTGTGGAGGCACAGACACGGGCGGATGGGGCACGCTGTGCCGACCTAGTGCTGCTCCAGGAGCTCGACCGCGAACGCCAGCCCTCCTACACCCTGGAGCTGGTGGCCAAGGACGGTGGCAGCCCAGCGCGCTCAGGCACAGCCACCGTGCACGTCCGTGTTCTCGATGCCAATGACAACAGTCCCACATTTGCCCAGAGCTCAGTCACGGTGGAGTTGCCTGAGGATGCGCCGCCCGGCTCCCTGCTGCTCGATCTGGATGCTGCTGACCCTGATGAGGGCCCCAATGGTGAGGTGGTCTATGCCTTCAGCAGCCAGGTGCCCCCTGAGGCACGGCGGCTCTTCCGCCTCGACCCGCGCTCGGGCCACCTCACCCTGGAGGCCGCCGTGGACTACGAGCGCACCCGCACCTACGAGCTGGACGTGCGTGCCCAGGACCGCGGGGCCAGCCCCCGTGCTGCCACCTGCACCGTCGTCGTGCGCCTCACCGACGTCAACGACAACGCCCCGCGCATCAGCATCAGCGCCCTCCGTGGCGCCGCCAGCGCGGCCGGCGTGGCCTACGTCAGCGAGGCGGCGGCCACGGAGAGCTTCGTGGCCCTCGTCAGCGCCACGGACCGCGACTCGGGCACCAATGGGCAGGTGCGCTGCAGCCTCCGTGGGCACGACCACTTCGCCCTGCAGCGGGCCTACGAGGACAGCTACATGATCGTCACCACGGCGGCGCTGGACCGCGAGCGCATCCCCGAGTACAACCTCACCGTGGTGGCTGAGGACCTGGGCTCGCCGCCCTTCAAGACCGTCCGGCAGTACACGGTGCGGGTGAGCGATGAGAATGACAACGCGCCGCTCTTCGCCAAGCCCCTCTACGAGGTGGCAGTGCCAGAGAACAACCCCCCGGGCGCCTACATCACCACCGTGGTGGCTCGTGACCCTGATCTTGGCCACAATGGTAAGGTCACCTACCGGCTCCTGGAGACGCAGGTCATGGGGGCCCCCATCTCCACCTACGTCTCGGTGGACCCCGCCACTGGGGCCATCTATGCCCTCAGGACATTCAACTATGAGATCCTCAAGCAGCTGGACCTGAGGATCCAGGCCACTGATGGTGGCTCCCCACAGCTCTCCAGCAGCACTGTTGTCAAAGTGAGAATGGTGGACCAGAACGACAACCCTCCTGTCATCATCCACCCGGTGCTCACCAATGGGACTGTGGAAATCGGTGTGTCCAGCAAGACCTCCCGTGACTCCCTGGTGGCCCAAATCAAAGCTCGAGATGCAGATGATGGGGCCAATGCTGAGCTCACCTTTGCTTTCCTGGAAGAGTCCCAGCAAGACCTCTTCACCATCAACCCAAGTACTGGGGACATTGTGCTGAGGGGTGACCTCTCTGAGGAGCTGGGACAGCTATTCAAGGTCATCCTCACTGTGACAGACAATGGCAGACCTCCCCTGGCCACAACTGCCACGGTCAACTTCCTGGTGACTGCCACTGCTCCATCCAGTATCCAAGACATAGCCAAGCCCAGCTCCTGGGAAGGAAAGGCTTTGCAGTGGGACATCCCTCTGATCGTGATCATTGTCCTGGCAGGCAGCTGCACCCTCCTCCTGGTGGCTATAATCACCATCGCCACCACCTGCAACAGGCGCAAGAAGGGGAACAACATCAAAAACAACACTGCCCTGAAGGACCAAATAGACATCTCCCACCTGGAGAAGGGCCATCAGGAGGAGGGCAGCCAGAGGGGGAACATGTTTGAGGTCCGAACCTTTCCCAGCAAAACCTCCTTCACCAGCCCCGACCCCTCTCCAGCGGCTGAAGAGATCTCCACCACTGAGAGTGGCAGTGACAGCACTTGCCTCTATGAGGGTCAGAAGAGGCTGAGGGGACAGAGTGGGGAGGTAAGGTCCCACCAGAGGAAGTGGGGCAAAGGGTTGGGGGGTATCTTGGAGGATGTGAATTAGCTGCAGAGGTGCAGTTAATGTTGGTTTACTTTTCACCACTTCCCTCCCTCATATCTCCTTTGATTTTCCTCCCCACCAGCAGGGTTTTGCTGCCACTCCGAGCTACAACAAGGAGCCTGCTCCCCCCGTGGCCATTTGGAAGGGACACTCCTTCAACACCATCTCTGGCCGGGAGGCAGAGAAGTTCAGTGGCAAAGACAGCGGCAAAGGCGACAGTGATTTTAACGACAGCGACTCGGATATCAGCGGAGATGCCCTGAAGAAAGATCTCATCACACACATGCAGAACGGTAAGGGCTCTGCCCCTGCTCCCCACTGGACCTCAGACAGAAAGATGGATGGGTGGGGAGGTGGATGAGGGGACCCATCCCTGGGGCACAGGGATCAGGCAGGGCAGCTGGAAGGGGAAGCCAGACACTGCATGGCTCAAACTGCCCATCTCCTTGGAGCAGGCTGTTTTTAGGTGTTGGTTCCTCTCTGCACTGAGAGCCCAGCACAAATTAGCATTTGTCAGAAGTGCTGTAGGATTGGATTTTTTTCCCAAAAAAAGGTTCCCTTAAAGCTAGAATTGCGAGGAGTGTCCCTAACAGAACAACATTACCTAACCAAGCCTGGGTTTTTGTTGCGCTGTAAAGCCTCCCCACTCCCACCGTCGGTGCAGTGAATCATCCTGTGACTGGTAACTCTAAGGATTGTGAACGGCGTGGATTTATTCCTGCAGTAACGACAGGTTTCTCCTCCCCTATCTCTCTCTCTAGGTTTGTGGGCATGCACAGCTGAATGCAAGATCCTGGGGCATTCCGACCGCTGCTGGAGCCCCTCCTGTGGCCGAGCCAACCCTCACCCCTCTCCATATCCTTCAGCACCCCTCTCCACCTTCTGCAAGAGCACGTCCTTGCCCAGGGATCCCCTTCGCAGGGACAACTTTTATCAAGCCCAGCTGCCCAAAACAGTGGGGCTTCAGAGCGTCTACGAGAAGGTGCTGCACAGGGACTTTGACCGGACGATCACGCTCCTCTCCCCGCCGCGCCCTGCACGGCTCCCCGACCTTCAGGAGATCGGGGTGCCCCTGTTCCCAGCCCCCTCAACTAGATACCTGGGCCCCCAGACTGAGACAACTGAGAAGGCGTAGCCCAGAGTGCTCCCCCTCAAGTGCACCCCTCCCTGCGCACACAACTAGGTCACTCCCGAGAGCCTTTAAGTTATTGACCAGATCTAGTGTCGTATGTGTAAATATGCAAGATGTGCCTTAAAAATGAAGTCGTTTGGGAAAGATTTCCAATCAGATCAGTACTGTTTGATATTTGCAAACAAAAAAAATTGTTTGTAGTTAATGTAATTTTTATGAAATGTGCAGTATTTAAATTTCTTTTCATGTTTTCTACATTGGGGTTTTTTCTTTTACTTTTGGTTTACCCATGGCCTGCCATTTTTTGTAGTGTTTTTAACCTGTACATTGTGTAATGTAATGTTTGTACATAATGAAAATTTGTTATATTTTTATATAATAAATACTTAAAAATGGGAATTCTTGCCAAAGGAGCTGTCTGAAAGACACCATAATAACAATTAATATTAATAATAATATCCTGAATATGTAGAATCTTGTAAGGGAAATTCCTCTTTCACAGTGTAATAATAACCTAAGCAATCTAGTGTACTGAGAAGTTTGCCTTGCCAAATGTGACTTGTATTTCTTGAGTCTGTGGTCAACTTAAGTGTTATTTAATTGCCTTTGGTTCCTGTAATCTGTATCACTGATAAACACTAATAAAGGTTTTGTGATGTTCAGAGGCTTCTGTTCATGAATTTCATGCTTCAGAGCATAGAGGTCTTCACAGGTCAACAAAAGTATTATGTGCTGGGAAATGCAGTGGGAAGGAGCTACTTTTAGTCTTGCCCGTCGTTTGGTCTCTGGCAATACCTCTGCAGGTTTAGCTCTAAAGCTTCTAATGCTGGGTTGGGAGGGAGGCTGGGGTGAGAGAGCCAGCCTTTGCTTGTCACTGCGTGGTCTGAGCTCTCCCAGCTCGAGCCTTCTCGGGCGGGGACTGGTGTGATTTTAGGGAAGCAAGTGAAGCTCTGTTCTTTAGTGGAAACGTCCGTGCTGTGTCTTTGCATCAGCAGCCCCCCGAGCACTTTGCTTTCTGCTCTGGCTGAGACAGAGTCAGGCTCTATGGGTGTGGGCTCAAATGCTTACCCCTTGTTAAAGCAGCCTTACTAAAGGACAGTAGCTTGTGTTTGTGTACATATATTTATACATCAAGAGAAAGGTGCATAGAACAGGATTCAAAAATGTTGATTATATTGACATTTTCTATGGAACATATTTCTCTTCTCACTGAAATTACTGTCCTGGAAAAAAAAAACATACAGAGCTTTGAAATTCCTTCCTATGGGGGCTTCAATCTAAAAACAGAACTCAAATACTTCTGCTGAAATCAGGTATAGAATAGCATTTAATAAAACAAAATGAAGCATGAAGGTTTCTTCCTGTGCTCAAAAAATGCTTACACCAGAAGTAACACTTGTACTGGAGTTTTAATATTTGATTGAAGTTTTCCAAAAGGGAGAACTGCTCCTTTTGTGGACTATATAACTTCACATTTTGTAAAAATCAATAATCTAAAAATCTGTACAAGGCAAAGCTTTGGAGTTTTATCACGAGTTCTATAACTATTTATCTAATTGGTATGGTACATATCTATAAAATATGGGTCACCAAGGAAATATAAAACTTTCTTAGATATAAACAAGGCTCTATTTGGCTTTGTGCCTCAAAATGTAAGCTGAAAACATCCCACCTGTATGTCCCTTAACCAACAAAAATCCCCTTCCTCCCCCAACTTCCAGCTTTCTCAAGTCTCTGTAGCAAGAGTGGCAGAAGCCAATCAAGTTTTTATACACACGGGGTCCGAGTTTTATCTGGGGCTTCAAAAATACCATGGTGTAAAGATTTGTGGTGGGCAAAGAGTTTCAGAGGTTATACTTAAAGGGAATTTAAATCAGGCTGATGCAAGACTCAATTGGGAAGCTACATTTGTGATACATCTCCTGTGGTCAGGAAAACAGGTGAGCATTTCTGGTGGTTCCTCTAAAGTCTGGTAGTAAAAATTGTGATGCATCTAATGAACTTAGAGGGTCATCTTGGTTAAATTTAGAGCTGAAGTTGTGGCTGGAGGACGGGTGCTGAGAAAGAAGGCTGGTAGCCTCCCTTCTGGCTAATGACCAGTGATGCAGAGAGCAACCCCTGCATGGGAAGTAATTAATCATAACTGAGCTCAGGGAGGGAAAGGCTCTCTGTCAAAAAAAGCAGGGCTCTCTGATAAGCTGGTTCTTCCTCATCTAATTCAAAAGCCTGGGTTACATACCCCAACAGCTTCACAGCTCGTTCCTAGACTCCCCTGGCAGGGCCAGCAGGATGTAGTCACAGATGAAGAATGGTTGATTGCACTAGGGATTGGCATCAAATTTGTGCTGCTTTCTGCAACAGAGCCTGTGGTCTTCTGTAAGTGGATTGATGCTCCTCACTGCCTGATCAGGAGTTTGGACCAACCCAGTGCAAGGCAACCATCAAATGGTAGGAAACTAACATCACTTGTTCCTGTTCCCATAACAGCTTTCAGCAGCAAGAAGCTACAGTCTCATTGGGGTTTGGGATCTGTCTGTTCTGGCATCCCGTATGCTGTAAAACGTGAGATTTTAGTATTAAATACCCCTTGGTATTTAAATCTGAGCCCATCATTTCACAGATACTGTCTAGTTAGTGGAAAGATACAGACTTCTTCTGAGAGCTTCTCATCTTGACCTGGCCAGGCAACAGGGACTATTCAGGTGCATCAGTGAAGCTCCTGATCTCCCCTTTTCTTGTAAGGGCAAGGGGCAGCAGTCTAGACTCCTGTAACTTTTGCATACCTAAAATTAGATGAGGGAAGTCTCCAAGCTCCATCAGATAAGAGCACATGCCACCCAAAGCGCAGCTGAGTGCAGGGGGAGCCCAAGGCATAGCTCCTGGGCTAAGTCCCTGGGATCAAACATTTGCTCCATTGATGCTATTTCACTGTATATGTCCTAGTTTTTTCTTTTGGTTTTTGATTATCCTGAGATTTTTGCTAACATACTTCAGGAATTAATGCATCAATCCTATCAGTTAAATTCCATTTATTTGCCAACATCAGCTCTGTGTTGCATGATGAGGCTGTATGACCACAGAACCTCTTGCTCACAAAGAGCTACCTTCTCCTGTCTGCCTTTCCCTGGCTCAGAGGGCAGAGGTGAGGGGGTGCCAAGACACAGGACTGGAGACAGCACTTCTTCACTGAGCCAGCACTAATTCCATGGCCCAAACTGGCTACAGCAGCAGGACATCACAAAAGCACTGACACTGAGCTTGAGCCTGCTCCTCAGTTTGAGCCGGCTCCTGCTGAAATGTCTGGTAGTCACCTACAATGGAGACAAGCATCCTCGACACCCTCCTCAGTCACTGGGGAGAAACAGGCACTTTTAGGACATGAAACATAGAAGTGGGTAATTCCCACAGGCTCTTTTCCAGGTGTACCTTCACAGCCATTCAGGCGTAGCTGCAATGTCTCCTGAGTGCCCCATTCATATTCTGGGATCGTGGGCTTGCACCTGACACCCTGGAGACCTTAGGCTGGCCTCCAAATCTCTTTTAACTCTCAATAATTTAAATTAATTTTCCCAAAGTCAAGTCTGTTTCACCCATGACAGTAATTGGTAAGTGATCTCTCTCTATCTATGTTGAACCATGAGCTTTTTTTATCTGATTTTCTACCCCTGTTCTGCTGAGGAGAAATGGGGAGGGGGTCTGGCTGCTGACCAAGATCTACCCACCACGTGCAGCAAGGAGACAAGATCCCAGGGATGACTTCTCTGGTGCTTCAGCCAAAAAATTAGTCAAATTCCCACTGACCTGCTTTTCTGTCCTGTGCCATTTGAATGCCTCCAAGGATGCTTTATGTATTGAGATGTGTGATGGAGTCAAATACCACTGAGGTGCCTGGTTCTGGCTCTTGCAGTGCATGCTGTAGGAACAGGGCTCCTCCTAAAACAGGGTGGCAGCACCCATGTTTGTAAGTGGACATGGCTGTGACCTCTGGGGTAGGGGCTTAATCCTGTGTCCTCAACACAGGCAAGACGTGCTGAAAATGTGTCAGAAAATGCTGCCTTGGCCCAGACCCTGAAGGCAGAGAGACACCAGGTGGGGTTTAGCTGAAGATTCGGACAGATGTGACTTCTGTGGCCAATGTGTAGGGTCTACATCAATAACAGGCATCTGCACTCATGTGGCAGACAAGGAGAGCTGCTCGGGGGGTCTAGGGGGGCTGACATCTCACACTAGGCACCTGCATCCTCTTTTCACTATTGCTCTCTGGTCTCCCATAACTGTGTTGACCACCACTATACACGACAGCAGACTAGGCACTTGTCCTAAACACAGGCACAGACCTTGTGGATATAGAAATTCAGGTGAGTGCACTGTCACCTAAAGAGAGGGTCCATCCTCTCCAGCTCCAGCTTCATTTTCCCCTGACTCCTTTGACAGCACCACCCAGGAAAGTCATCTGCTTATGGACAGAGGTACCTAAGTAACAAAATCAGGTAGATTGCTGCACATTTAGCTCATCCAGATGTCAAGCAAATGTTAGGAAGAGAGCAGAGAGAGAAGAGGGCCCCAGGGCCTGGAAAGAAGATAGGATTGTGGTTTTGAGCAGCAGCCAACAAAGTAGATCAGCCTATATGTAACATAAAACCTCTTGAGGTTTCTAATCGATTTCAAGGTTGATCAAGGAGAAAACACTGCCTTTTGGATAATTTGAAGGCTTAGCATTTCTGGTGGTAATGCCCACTGACTCTTCAACTGTCACCTAAGCTCAAATTTAGCTTGAAGAATGTGGGCTAGTAACTGAAGTGTTACTTCCCACCATATACACCAAGGTCTCGAAGTATTCCTTATTTAAATTGATGGTTAGGAGAAGCTCCCTGGAGCTGGTTTCCCCCTCAGCAGTGATACAGATCCCTCCTGAGCTGGACACACAAAGCTGATTTCACACTCTTGCCCATGGTGCCCATAGAAAGGAAGCAGATGGCCGCCAAGTTGAGAAATGCGATTACTTAGCCTGGGCGTGAGAAGCCAGTAGTTGATTATTATTAATTATTTTTGAGTGGGCATTAGAATCCGCAGGGTCACAGGCATGAGAACCCAGCCTGCAGCAGGCAAACCCCACTAGCCTGTCAGCTCCTGCTGCAGTGGATGGCTGGCTACTGTGCCTAGAGGGTACTTCTTGAGTAGGGAGGACCCACCAGCCCCACATCTGAGGTAAGGAAGCAACCCTGTCTGGTGCTATAGTCAAATGCTGCTAAAGAATGTAGAGGTATTTGTGGCAACTTCATCTTTCAGATCTGAAAACTGTTCCAAGTTGTGCACCTTTGTCTTAAACCGACATTGGATGAATGTGCAGGAGGCCAGAAGTGGAGTCTGCCTCCTATCCATTCTCCTGAGTGGATGACCCAGTGCTGGGTGACAGGAATTACATTTGTCCCTGCAGATGTCTGCTAGGCAGCCCCACCTTTGCAGCCCAGCTCCCAGGACCTTCTATCCACCTGGCTGCTGGCTGCAGCCCTCTGCCATGGTGATGGGTCCTGACCCTGTCCAGGCTGGCCACTCTGTGCATGGTCACTGTACCACAGCCATGTGCTCCATCCCCTCAGGATGGGGCAACTCACTGGAGAACAACCTGCCCAAAGGTCTCTGCAGACAAGTTCTCCTTTTTTCCCACAGGTTCATGTTCTGTGTAGAAATACTCCTTTGTGGTTAAAGCAACACAACTTAATTATAACTTAATAACTTCAATTTGGTCCTGTAAGAAGAGGAGAGTTTTGTGGGATATCAGCAGACATCATAATGATAGAGAGCTCAGAGGAACAGAGGGACAAAAAGAAGAAGAAGAAAGGGCAACAGCTTCCTCCCTTCACCTGGAAAAAAAAATCTTCTCTCATTCACAGTGAGAAGACAAAAACAAGCAGGGAGTTTGGGAAGACAGGAGAGATGGACCCACATGATGGGGGACTAAGCTGTCCAGAGGCTGCAAACACACAAAGGTTTGAGAGGATGATCCCCAGTTAAATAAGCAATTTCATTATGTACAGAGGATCCTCAGCTTAATTCATCCTCTTTTCCCATGCAAAACATGTCCACTGGACTTGGAAGAAATTCAAGGACCTTGACTTTCCAAAAGTCCTACAGCAGACACTAAGAGCGAGTTCAGTGGACAACTAGGTAGAGAATAGCATGAAGAGGCACCTCTGCAAATCAAAATCTTAACATTGTTTTTGTCTATAGATTTCCTACCTGAATCTCTGCATGGGGGCAATAGTATACAGTGTATTTGGGGTGTGACCCTTAAGTGAGGGCATTCCATCCCCAGCTCTCTGCTGTGCCTCCTAGAAAATAATTCCCCAAGGTCTCCTCCCTCCCTAGAGTTTAATTTCACTTCTGTGCCAGACTTTTCTTCTCCCTCCTTCCCTCCCTTGAGGGCTAGATCACCTCAGAAACGGGATCCAGGCAGGGCCAGCAGCCTGCTGTGACCTTTGCCTGTTGGAGTAATGCGCAATTACAAGAGACCCGAGGTACTTCTGAGCGCACAGCTTGGCAGGATGTTAATTAAAACAGAGTAACATTGCCTCTACCCTTCGCAAGGCCGCAGCTGAGAACATTTTATGAACCTCTAGGAGGTAAAGGAACATGTTCAAGGCTACACCACATATCTGTGAGAGAGCTGGGAGTAAATCCAAGTGTGTTTTGTTTACATATCAGAATACAGCTTGACACATGCAATGAATCCAGGACAAGACCAGATGCATGCACCAGAGACCAGTGGCATGAGAAGGTAGAAAAAATTTCTTCCAGTCACTTCACTTGAAAGAGAAAGAGAGTCTTGCCTCCATCCTCTCTCACCCACACCAGCAGCAAGCCATCACTGTCCAAATCGCCTTTGTAGAAGTCCCCACGGTCCCTCGGTCCCCTGTCAGATGATAACAAAGAGGTTCAGTCTGTCCCTTCCAAATTCATTACTCCTTTGGGCCCCAGGATGGCCGGGGTACCGCTTTGTTTTACCACCCTGGCATGACCTGCGTTTTCTTAGCAGTTATTTATTTTTATTTATTTAACTGCATAAATTGATTATCCATGTAACAACTTTAATCAATTATCTGCGGCAAACAACTTCTCTGCAACTTAATTTGCAAAGTTCTTCCCTGACCTAGCAATATCTGATTGCATCATATAAGAGCTTAACTTTGAAATGGCAACACATTTCATTAAAAATAACTAATAGCTGCAGGGTTTAAAGATGTAAATGTTAATTTTCTTAATGAGAAAAAAAAGGGCATGCAGACTCTACCTGTCTATATTCATTATACTGTGTCCACATGGGATGACTCACATTTGCAAAACTCAGGTTTAATTAACATGCTTATTTTTACAATGATATTTCTCATTATAATAAATTAAATGTTTAAACAGCCAGTGCAAACATTTTGATCCAAGACAAAAATGCTTGCACAGTGCTAGTTTAAGCATTTAATTTATTATAATCCTTTCCATAACAAATGCCTTAGAAGTTGATTTCTTCGCTGTGAAAGGCTATTAGTATTATTTCCTCTGGTAATGTTTAATCCAAGACAATCAGAAGTGTAAGGCGTGAACGGATCGGGGCTAAAAGGGATGATGCTGGATGCGATGGCGGGGGAGCCTGCCCCGGTCGCAGCGGGTGCCAGCCCCGCTCGGAGCCGCGCCCGGGCACCCGCGCTGCCACCGGCAGCCACACGTGAGCCCATCCGAGCGCATCCATGATCCAGAGCTCGTTCGGTACCCCAGGGCGGGCGGTCCCTCTGAACAGGACCTTCCAGTCCGGGTGTGCGCTCTGTTCGAGCCCCGCTCCGCCGTGTCCCGCCGGGCCGGGGGCCGATGCGGCCCCTGAGGCCGGGAGGGAGCGGCGGCGCTGCCGGGGCGCTGCCGGCGGGGCCCGCCAGGGGGCGGTGCGGGCCCGGCCCCGCCATGGGGCCCTGTGGGGAACGGCGGGAGCGGCGGGGCGGGAGAGGCAGCGGGATGTGCCAAAGTCCCGGAGTCTGGTACCACCGAGGGGCTCCCTGGTGACCGAGCCCCTTATTCCCTCGGAGTTCCCAGCCTGGCGGGGGCAGGAGGCTCAGCCCTGAGCTCGGCGGCAGCAGGGCTGGGCGGCAGATGGGCGCCTCTGAGGGCAGCCTGGGAGAGCCGGCCGTCCTCAGCCTGGACAAGAGAAAGCTTCAGGGTGACCTTGCAGCACCTTCCTATAGCCCTTCTAAAGGCTACAAGAGAGCCGGGGAGGGACTTCTGACAAGGACGTGTAGCGTCAGCACAAGGGGGAATGGTTTTAAACTGAAAGAGGCTGGGTACAGATTATTTATTAGGGAGAGATGAGGATGATTGGATGCTGGAACAAGTTGCCCACAGAGTAGGCCAGGCTGGATGGAGCTCTGAGCAGCCTGGTGTAGAGGAAGGTATTCCTTCCCATGGCTGGAGATTTGGAACCAGATGATCTTTAAAATCCCTTCTGACCCCAACCATTTTATGCTTCTATTTCTAAAAAGCTTCTGACCCAGCCCCTGCATGGCCAGGGTCCTGGGAGCAAGCTGGGTTGGAGAATATGTCCTTCTCGACCCTAACTTCACCAAAGGCAGTAGTATTACTCCCCAGACAGATGCCAGCTGTCTGGGCTCTGTCAGCTCCCACTCGGGACTGGGACATGAAGCCCTGTGAGAAGCAAGGAAAGCAGAACATGGCATGGCAGAGCAGGGACTCTCCTGGGGCACGGGAAGGAGCAGGGGGGGTTGCCCTGTGAGAGCAGTGAGACAGCCTCCATCTGACTTTCCTAGTGTTTGTGCTCCCAGGAGACATGTCCTTTACCTCCTCAGGGGAAATTTCCACCTCTGAGCTGGAGCAGTGTCTGCAGAAAGAAATGAGCCAGGAGGCAAATTCCTCTTGAAGTAATCCAAGAAGAGAAGTCTTGTATAAGAGCTAAAGCCAAGGCGGGGTGGTGCAATCAGGTGAGAAAAGCCCATGTGTTCAACCCCCCCAGCAGCAGAGGAACACAAGGCAGGGAGCTGCCTGGGCTGGGGACAGGCACGCAATGACCCACCGTGGGTCCCCAGTGTAAAGCCACCAGCATCTCCTGTCACCATCCCACCCTTGCACCCAGGAAAAACTCCCACCCCAGCTCGGGGGCCTGGAGCCAGTGTCAAATAACCATGGCTGTACAGGGTATTTCAGGGATGCTAAAAAGTTAGTCTGCAAGTCACTCCAGTTTACTTGGTAATTCAAAAGTATATAATTTGAATTCATAAATAAAACCCTTTAGGGGATCTCATTACTCTGTGAAGAGCATTAGCAAAACACAAGTTGTCAATCACTTTAGCCAGCTGACAAGCTAGAAACCAGATGATGATCCAGGCTGAGCCAAATCAGCAAAGGGGAAGAAAAATCTCTCCTGGATTTACCTCCAGTGAATGATGAATGACAAATGACCAGTGACTTTTTAAAGAAATGGACATTAAAACATCAGTGGACAAATCACCAAATCTCCCCAGATCACTGAATTAAGTTTAGGGGTTACTCATTGTCTTAAAAATGTCTGGCCAGAAGGCTACCATTTATGTTCCATTGCTTGCTGCCTGACAATCTCTGGGCTCACAAAAATTCAGCAGATTAATAAGCTGATCCCACTGCTTAACTAACTGAGAAAAGCAAAAAAGTGATTTGAGTAGCAGTGCGATGGTCATTACAAAAATATCCACTGACTTTGGAAAATTGAGGGCACAACATTTTTACCTCAGAGGGCAGATTTATGTAGGCCACAAAGTGCCTTGGGTATTTCTTAGAGTCCTCGAGTTTATTCATGTATTATTTCCTCCGAAATTCAGTATATTTTTCCAGCAGGCAAGAAACTGGGGCTTCTGCATACAAGTTTCATCTGCTCAAAATGTGAAAAAATATAGATCCCCTTAGCACATTCTGCTACAGTAGAAGCAAAGTGTAAAAGAAAAATTCCAAATATGTAGATTTAAAAATAAAAACACAGAACTCTCCTCCCTAAAAGGGATTTGAAGGAAAAAAAAATCCCTCAGCTACAGATAGGTCTAGACTTTAATTGTGGAGCTGCCTAAGAAGAATTGTTGGCCTGAGGTCATTTTAATCAGGTTGCATGTCAGCTTGCAAAATCTCCAAATTAGCTTACAGCTTGGGGAGAGAAAGATGTTTTTCTTTCCCGAAGAACGCAAACAGATTGTTGTGACATGTTCTCAGTCATCATGACAGATCAGATCCCTGCTTTGCGCTGCGAGCTGGGAAGGAAGGCAGCCTCTTCTCCAGTTCCTTCAGAGATTCGGGCATCTCCCACTTTGTCAGAGCTGGGGATGGAGTTTACAGAAATCCTTATGAAAGTGAGGTTTATATGCAAAGACTCTGATAAAAGAGACTGACCTTAATTGGGAAGCAAGTTTCTTTCACATTTTTTAACAACCTCCAGGCCTTCCTATCAGTCTGATGAAAGGGAACTTGTGAAAAGAAACAATCTGTATTTATGCAGCAGAAACTATCATATCCTGAGCCACGCAGAGAATGACAAGGAACCGACTCATCCTTTTAAAAAAAGGATTAATTTGCCATTTTCTTCCTGAGGTTGTAAAAAGCAGGAGTGTGGGTGGATTTCACAACAGGCTGAGTACTTTAGCTGGATTTACGATGAGCTCTGAGCCTGTGTGAGACTCTGCATTGTGGTGTGGAGCAGTTGACCTGGGGTGATGGCCCTCCTAAGGTGTCCATAGCTTATGGGTCCAATTCAGTCCCTGAGCTGTAGCACATTTGGACACTCTTTTTCTTTTTTTTTTTTATTTCTCCATGTTCAGTTTTTCATCAGCATCAGTAGATGGGTTCCAATGGGATCACAGGGGAGGAGGGGATCTGGAGCAGTGGCTTGGTTTCATCTGGAAAGACTCCCAGAGGGAGGAGAGGCAAGTGACAACTGACTGGTAGTGGGACACGTCTCACCTGTTGGGTGGCTCCAAAGGTCTGCATCTGAGCCAGCACCCAGCAGTGTCTCATTCATGGGAATGAAAGAAATTGTGATTCCTCCAACTTCTAGCTGCTACCTCATTCTCTTAAATAGTTCAGGCACCCCATCTGGACAAAAGGAATCTATCCTTGGTAGTGGCTGAGGGCTCAGCAGTGCCTGCAGCTGAGAAGAGATGTATACAGAAGCCCAAGTCCTGCCTAGAGATCCTGGTATGCCAAAAACAAGTGCATGCCTGGATAGAGATGGACCTGGAACCACTTTGCCAAACCAGGAGAGGATGCCACATGCCCGTGCATTTGCCATGAAGGCATCATCCTGAGTAGCTGACATAGAATCATAGAATCATTTAGTTTGGAAAAACCTTTAAGATCATCAAGTCCAACTCACCAGTATTGCCAAGTGCACCACTAAACCACATCCCTGAGTGCCACATGTACATGTCTTTAAATACCCCCAGGCTGCCCACTTCCCTGGGCAGCTTTTACTGTGTTTGACAACCCTTTCTGTGGAGACTTTTTTCCTAATATGCAATCTAAACCTCTCCTGGAACAGCTTGAAGCCATTTCCCTTTGTCCTACTTCTTGTTACTTTGCAAAGGAGATCATCCCCCACCTTGCTGCATCTTCCTTTCAGGGAGATGTAGAAGGTGGTAAGGTCTCTCCAGAGCCTCCTTTTCTCCAGGCTAAACAGCCCCAGCACCCTCAGACCTGCCTCATAAGCCTTGTGCTCCAGACCCCACCCCATCTCTGTCACCCTTCTCTAGACTCACTCCAGCCCCTCAATGTCTTTTTTGTAGTGAAGGACTCAGAACTGGACAGAGGATTTGAAGTGTGGCCTCACCAGTGCCAACTGCTGGGGACAATCCCTGCCCTGGTCCTGCTGGCCACACTCTTTCTGATCCAGGCCAGGATGCCATTGACATTTTTGGCCCCCTGGGCACAGCTGGCTCATGTTCAGCTGCTGTTGACCAGCACCCCAGGCACTTTTCCAAAGGGCAGCTTTGCAGCCCCTCTGCCCCCAGCCTGTAGCTCTGCCTGGGGTTGTTGTGACCCAAGGGCAGGACCCTGCGCTTGGCCACGCTGTACTTCATACAATTGGTCTTGGCCTATTGATCCAGCCTGTCCAGATCCCTCGGCAGAGTGTAAGACATAACACTTCAGGCTTTTAAAACTGGATGGGAAAAGACAGTGGGGTTGCCTCTGTTGGGACAACCCCTGGTGTCAGGAGAAGAGACTGCATTTCCCTGTTCCCGTTCTTTCCTTAGGTGGCTTTGCAAGCCAAGAGAAGTCACACCCCTATGTCTCAGAGTGGAAGCTGCCAGTTTATTTCTCCCAACAGCCTCCACATTGACAGCATAAAAATCTTCTTCTTCCCTGTTATAAGAGTTTGGGGAGTTATTTTTCTGTTTTCTGGCTCCCTGCCATCAGCCCTGGTGGGACCCAGGGCAAGGCAGCAGTGCCGCGCAACCCAGATGTCAGCAAACCATTAATCCCAAGGGACAGACCCCTGGGGTGAGAATCCCGCTGCAACTTCTCCAATTAGACAGCTTACCTCCTGCTTTGCCTCTGCTCTCGTCATTTCAGACTGAACATATTTTATTGTTCAGCCTCCTAGTTAAACGGCTGGGAAGCTCTGGATGTAAGCACACGGAGATTACTGGTTCAATAATAGAGTCAGGCACATTGGCTTTACATCGTTTTGCTAATAAAGCTGCAAAATAAAGCTGTTGACTCTTCTTTCATCAGCATCAGCCCCATGAGGCTCTCCCCTGTCTCGCCTGGTGATTAGAGCAGAGGACTGGGAACATGGGTCTGGAGTTCAGCCCTTAATGAGCCTCCTGTTCGGTGTGTTTCACTCAGAGCTCTTGACCTCTTTGCACCTCAGCCAACTCAGCTGTAAAACTGGATGAAAGATGGACCTCGTGGAAACCATCCACCGTGCCCCAGTTGGGCCTTGAGTCCAGATTCCGTGGGTAAATCCAAAATAAAAATCAACAACAATTTGAATCTGCGGTGACCCAGCTCAAATGCCACGAGGACGTCAAGCCTTGCCAGTGTAAACAGTGCTCAGTCTCTGGGGTCCCCCATTACAATGTCAGAGCAAATCTAAGAGCTATGCCTGCAATTTGTGCTGCAGTGAAAGACAGCAGTGCTGCAGCCTCCAGCACACGCAAGGCAACGTGGTGGCAGCTCCAGTATCCAGGTACATCAGCAGCTGCCACACCGAGCAGTGCTGGGAAAACTGGGTGCCACGTGTGGTCCCAGATGGGGGAAGCAAGGTCCCCCTTACTCTCTAAGTCTCTGAGCTGCCAGACAGGTGACATCTCTTCCCTCATGGAGAAGCTGGCATGAACCATGCCAAGGACAGGAAAGCCTTAGTGCTCTGTCACACCATGTCCAAAATGTTTCCAAACTGTCCCGCAGTCAGGATGGCACCTCTGTCAGCACCCGTGGCTCAGTGCAGCAGAAGGAGGTGAAAGGAGGTGCTGGCACAGCTTGTTTGCTGTGTAACACCTTCCAGGTATGACCATGATGCTCAAGACAAGCCCTGTCTCACCACCTCACCCGGTCCAATGCACACACATCTTCTCACATAAAACACTGTGATTTCTCTCAAAGTTGGGAGCAATTGAGAGCTTTTTCCCTCTTAAGTGGGAGGTTGCAGGTCAGACTTCTAGGTGGCATAGAGGAGCCAGAGCTACCAAGCTGTCATTTAAATGTGGGGAGCAATGAAGAAGACAGGCTCCATCCCTTGGGATCTCAGCAGTGTGGAGTCAGCTTTGTACGTGCCATTTGTCACAGCGGGCTTAGCAAACTGAGCAAGAAACTGTTTCCAGATAGAGCAAGAGCACCTGGGATCCACTTAATTTAGTCCTGTGGCAAGGCCATTTGCTCCCAAACCTGCTCTGCACCTTCTTGTACAGTCCTGTATTGTGCAGCCATGTGAAGATGAGACTCCTGAAGCAAAAAGCTCTTCCTTGGGCATCGACAAGAATCCCAGGTGCACTTCTCTGTCTCAATATTATCCCACCTTGAACCATGTGGGCATACCCAGCCAAGCACAGGCTTGGAAAAGGCTGAGGTTGAGAACTGTCTTTCAGAGCCTTCTCCATAGCCCTTATAACCCTAGCTGCCCCACGAAGTGCCCTTTAGTGACTGGTGAGTTGTAGGTGTGAAGAAGAGGCTGGGATGAAGCATCCTCTGGAACTGGGAATGTGGGTATTTGCACAGCATGATGGGATCAGTGCTGGTGGCTGGGCATGAGCACAAACCTGCAGCATACAATGGTGACCTGTGTTCTGGTGTAAGGATCCTTTTGCTGAGGATTTTCCATCCCTTGAGGAAAATATGCTAACAGGCTTTAAATAATTAAACAAATCACATTGCAGGCAAACCCAAGTTGATCTTTAAAATGCATTATCCTCAGAAGGCACTAGAAATGCTCAGTGCTTTATATCCTCCTCAGAGCTCTTCACACATTAACTAATTCATCACACAAGGGACCACCCAGCTGCATCTCGACCACAGAGCAAATGCTCTGCCAGTCTCTTCCTCCTTTAAAACTGTGTTGCCACAGCTGGAGGCCAGGTTTCCTCAGCACCAACCAGCTGAGGCAGCGAGGCAACAAAGCTCTTTTCATCAGGCCAAGTCTGCACGGAGGACATTTCTCCCACAAAGCCACTTGCTGATCCCAGATGGAAGGCGGGTTTCCCTTGTGGCCACAAGATACTCTGGGGCAGCTGCAACCACCTCCTTGCAGGAAAGGGGAGTTGTGGGTGGTAAGGACCACAAGTTTGGCTTTCCATGGGCAGAGGCCAGGAAATCAGCTACCTCGAGCCTCTCGTCCGGGCCACCAAGGCCATGGATGGTGGAGAGGCATTTGCAGGAGACGGAAGACAGGAAGGCAGAGCAGCTACAAGGTAGTTGTGTCCACCTATCACAACGCTACAGAGTCATTTATCTGGCTCTCTGTGAGCTAATTGTTCTTATCCCCCAAACCAGCCCCAAAACTGCCCTGATGATAGGTCCTTGCTGTCCCTGACACACTATGCCAGGACAGGGGGACAGCTTGAGGCAGCAACCAGAAGGTCTGTCAGCCACAGGAAAGCACGGCTGGTGAGGAGCAGGGAAAGGCCATGCCCATCCCCAGCATCTCCCAGCCAGGTGTGCTGGGCATTGCCCTTGCACTCACAGGAATCCATGGAGGACAAACTGGTGGACAAAGGGACTGCCACCCCTTCTCCAATCAGAAAGGTTTCCTGTGGTGGTGTTTGCCACCCTCAGCTTTCTCCCGTGCCATGCATGGCCCAGAGCAGATGGGTTATAACACATGGAGTTTAAATTATTTGACAGTTCCCCTTTTGGGATTTGGGAACACCATGGAAATGGCTGCTGTGGGGCAAGCCCTGATAATGTGCTGGGCATCCTGGAGGCAGCTGCAGCTGTGAGCCCCAGAGCAGCCAGTTCTTCCCAGCAGCTCATAATTCCCTCTCCAAACTCACCTGGCCTCCAGGGCCACAGGCTGCCATTCCTCCCTCCATCCCTCACTCTTCCAAGCTGTCCAACGTGAAAGGTCCACAGCTTTTTTCATGCTATTTCTCAAGCATTTGTTCCCCTCAGCAGTCCACACTGGACACACACAACAACCCTGCTGCCCCAGGCTTACCAAATAACATCTTGAGACAGGAGATTTGGCCTCATCCAGGCCAAAATTGTGGTTCTTGCTAGTGCTTCCTTTCATAAGCAAAGTGGAGTCCTATCACTGTCTGCTGGACTTTCCAGCAGGAACTCACCCCTTTTCTCATCTATATTCCAACCTAAGCACAGAGGTCCTTAGGGGCAATGCAGCTCTCACAGCCTTCAGTGGGGAACAGAGGTCCTTGATGGACGTGTCATTTCTGAGGGCCACCAGGCTCAAGAAAAGGTTCTGAAGTGAAAAAAGCTCCACAGGACTAAAATTTCTCATGGTTCTTTCACTCTCCTAGGCTTAGTTTATGAAATCTGTGATGTGAGGGAGGGCATTTTGTAAAAAAAATATTTTTTAAAGTAAAAAGATCTAATCTGGGGGAAGAAGTATTGTAGATTGGCTAAAAAGAAGAAAAGCTTGATGTAAGAGACAAAATAATAGAACAGAAAATAGATGAATAAGGATTAAATGTACTGGAATGAACTCCTTCAAAAGTCTCACAGAGGTGATGAGAGCAAAAATGTTTAAGTGTTGTCAGAAGGGTGAGTAAAATACACAGTTCGAAAGATTGGATTTGTAAAAAACATTCTGGTGCTGCAGATGCCTGTGGGACAATCTCATTGGAAATATTCTCTAAAGTCAGGTCATGAAATTATTAGGAAAGCAGCCCATAGATCGAAAAAGAGAAATAGAGTTGATTCATGGGTGCTTTTGGGTGAGGGGAAAAAAAATAAATAGAAAGCTAGACTCGGCCTTTTCCACAAAGCAAAAAGAGACTTAGCAGATTTCTCATCAAAGTGTAAAGAAGCCTCTGGGAAAGAAACAGATTGATGCTACCAAGTTGTTTAAGATAATAACTACCTCCAAAGCACGAAGCTGTGGTTGGAGGTTAAGAAACACAGTAGCCTATGAGCAATTTGCACAGAACAGCTACAAAAGAGACCACATCGTTAAAGGTAGGAATGAAAGCATGTAATGACAGCTAGTTATTTTATTTTATTTCTTTAATTCAAGGAAAACAGAAGGCACAGCCACTAGCTAAATTAAGAAGAATAAGATGAAGACATATGGAGAGATGGGAGCCAGCCCTGAGGAAAAACAAATCAGCTTTTAGTGTCCTGGGGTGAGGAAGAGCAAACTGTGATGGGCCATATGTCCTCACCCAACCACAGGAGAGAAGAGGGAGGGTTGGGATGAGCAGGATCCTACACAAAGCACACTTAAGGCCATCCTGGGGCCAGCCAGCTCAGCTGCGCTGGGTTGTCCTGCTGGAGGTGCATCCCAAGCAGGGCAAACAGGGAGGCTCATCCTCTCCAGAGAGTAGCATTAGAGCATGGAGCTTGCAGGGCTTTCCAGGGAGAATTTCACAGCCTACCAGGAAAGGCAATGTTTTTGGTGTTTGAAATTTCATGAGCCGCTGGTCAGAGAAGGGAAGACTGTGTCATTGGGGGAGGAGAGGAGGAAAAGTGAGCATCCCTGGAGCAGCAGAGTCCAGGGACACCACAGAGATGAGAGCCATGATGATGACAAACATATGTGGGTTTTCATCCTTTGGCCTCACTGCCAGCAAGAATCTTTAGAGTTTATCAAAATTCTTAGGCTGTCACAAGTTAAATAACTGGCTTTAGGAGCAGAGGAGCTGTGGGGGGCTTCTGTGAGAAGCTGCCAGAAGCTTCCCCAGTGTCAGCAGGGCCAATGCCAGCCAGCTCCAAGGCAGATGTGCCACTGGCCTTGTCTGAGCCCATCGGGGACAGCAGTAGCACATCCGGGGTAACAGAGTTGAGAAAGGGGAGGAAAAGCTGGCAAAACAGCAAACAGAGACAGGAGTGAGAATATGTGAGAGAAACAGCCTTGCAGACACCAAGGTCAATGAAGGAGTGGGAGGGGGTACTCCAGGAGCAGATGGATGCCAAAGGAGGCTGTGGCCACGTGGGAAGCCCACACTGGAGCAGGCTCCTGGCAGCAGCTGTGGCCCCATGGAGGAAGAAGCTCAGCTGGAGCAGGTTTGCTGGCAGGACTTGTGACCCCATGGGGGACCCGGCCTGTTCCTGAGGAGCTGTACCCCATAAAGGGACCCAGGCTGGAGCAGTTTGTGCAGACCTGCAGCCCTGGGGAGGTCTCTTGCTGGAGAAGCTCATGGAGGACTGTCTCCATGGGAGGGACCCCACACTGGAGCAGAGACAGAGTCAGAGAAGTCCTTTCCTTGAGGAGGAAGGAGCAGCAGAGCCAACATGCCATGAACTGACCACAGACCCCATTACCTGTCCTCCTGCACCACTGCAGGAGAGAAGGGAGAGAAAATCGGGAGTAAGGTTGAGGCTGGAAAGAAGGATGGGGTGGGGGGAAAATGTTTTTAGAATTTGCTTTCATTTCTCATGATCCTACTTTGATTTGATTGGTACTAAATCAAACTAATCTCACCCTGTCCTTATCTTGACCCATGAGCATTTTGTTATGTTTTCTGTCCCCTGTCCAGCCAAGGAGAGGAGTGATGGAGCTTTGGCAGGCATCTGGCATCCAGCCAGGCTCAGCCCACCACAATACCAAAGCAAATATTTTCTTTTTCTGCAGGACTTTTTCCTCCAAGGACTTTGGTTATTATTGAAGAGACATCAAGTATGTGGAACCTGAATCGGCACCATGTTATGGTGATGTAAAGCCATGGAAAAGCAGAGCAGTGAATCAGGTGCCCAGTCTCAGAAACCCTCATACATTTTCATTCAGGCCATAATGGAGTTCAAACAACTATTTGGACCACTTAGAAAATGAAGATGAAATGCATAAGGCACCACAAGAGACTTTCAGAAAGGCACACAGCATGACCAAATCCTTCTCATTTTTAATATTTCTATTTCTTCTTCTAAACTTTTTCTTTAAACTGGAAAATAATGAGAAAATGTGCTTCCTTGAGACAAGCCAGTACTATCAGCTAAACAGCCTCACATTCATCGTAGCACTCCAAGTGCTCTGGAATGCTTTTCAGCCCAGAGGATAATAGTATTAGACGACCAGAAAGGCTGTCCTGTAAAAGACTGTTATTATGATTTCCAGTCTCAGAAGTTGGCTTAATCCAGCTGAGCACACACATGTTATTTAGAGAGGAGACTGAGCTCAGACACTGCTATCACCATCATCTTTATTGCAAATGAAGGGTTCAGCCAGCGAAAGGCAAGTCACGTTTTTTTTGTCCTAAGCCCTGCAAACAGTGGCTGTTGCAATCGTCTTTGCACTCTGCAGCGAGAGTCTGGAGCTGCTGAATGCAGAGCTGTTTGCACAGATTTGCATCTGTCTAAAAACTCCTGTTTTCTCTCTTGTCACCTAATCAATCAACCGGTAAAAGATGCACTCCCTGCACCCTCCAAGGAAAACAGCTCTGTGCCCACACAAAAGGCAAAGCAAGAGCATAGGGGTTAGCTAGAGGTGGTAAGCTGTGAACCCTGTAACAGGAGCAATTTTTTTCACTGCTTGAAATTTCATGCTGCTCTTCCTCTGTCTATGGAACAAAAGAAGAAAAGGCAGTGATGCTCTGAATTGGGAAAAAAATAATCTGGGATTGTTCCCTGCATGAGAAAAATATGTTTGGAGGATTACTCAGGGTATTTGCACCTTGGCTTGAGAAGGAAATGCTGCACAGCTTCTCTCCCAGGGTTTAGGCAGAACAGCTCCCTCCCACTGGACTGGTTCTCCCACCCACACTTCTCCAGGTGAGCAGGACCCATCTCACGCTGCAGCTTCCCAAGGAGCAGCAGCCAGGCACCAATCCCTGTGGGTCAGCTTGCAGCTGGCACCACTGCTTGGAATTGCTCAAACCTGCCCATGCCAAAACCTGCCAGGGCCCCTGCTGCCCCATCCCTAGGGTGGGGTGAGCCTTCCCACTCTATTCTTTTTGCTCCAGGGGGCATATTGCACTTCACCACAGGGCACTGGAGTGAAGGCCCCACTTGTGAATATCCAGCACAGAATTCCACCTATTCGTTCTTGCACTGGTAGTGTCTCTGCTAACAGTCCTTGTCAGGGCAGCCTCAGCCACACTTTTGCAAGACAAAACAGCTCAGCCTCCCTCTGTCCTTCCAGTCACGTCCCAAGAAAGGAGCCACTGGGCACTCAGATTCATGCCAGGATGAGAGGGACAGCAGCTTCCTCTCCTTAGTCCCAGGGAAACAGCTCAAACAAGCTGAACCCCAGTGAGCAGCAGCTCTTCCTGGGCAAGCACTCCTTCCCTGGCACATTTTCCCATGGGAGACAAGCACAGGGACCTTAAAATAAATCTGTCTTTTTAAAGCAGAGATGCTAAATGAAGGTTTGAGATCAAAGGCTGGGATTCTCACATTTTGCCAAGATAGACATATCCATTCACGAGATTTTTGGTGTAACAAAATACTTGCTAATGAAGAGGATCATAATCTTATTATTAGCCTGAACTACCACAGTATGTCATTCAAGAGCGGGTTGGAATATGTCCTAGTTTAGGAAGTTGCACAGTGGGTTTTGCTTTTGATTTAATGAGCTGTGATTGTGTTTATTTTCAGCAGCAACTATGCCCGTTAAATTTTGGTTGAAGGTCTGATCGTTAACGACAGTAATCGATGGAAAGGATGAATTTAGGTTGAAGGGGAGGAAAATGGGAATTGTATGTCTCTGGGATTCAGTCAACACAGTTTGCTGGGATTCAGCAAACACAAGGTGGTCAGGAGAGCCTGAGCTTTCTCTGCTTTCGTAGTGCCTGATGCAGGGTTTTTAACTACTGGTTAACTCAGTTAAGGGGATTCAGACATGAAAAAACAAAGATTTTTGCTGTTATGGAGTGGGGTACAGAGGAGAGTCAGGTGTAGGCAATCAACAGTGGGGGCCAGACTTTCCTTTTGTGGGATGAGCCATGGTGGGACAAGGTCATCAGCTGGCTTCCACTATCAAGATCCCAGAAATTCTAAGATGGCAGGGGGAACATGTCAGTAGTGTGTAACAACTGAACAACCTGCCAGATGAGCAAAATGGAGAAGAAAGGGGAAGAGAAATATAAATAGAGACACATACTTTAAAAAAGAACATTGCTGCAGGAGAGCTGGTTGGTGTGGGCTCTGCTCTGGAGTGAGAAGGGGCCCCCTGCAGCGGGGTTTCCCCAGATGAACCCTCCCCACTGCTGCCTGCCTGGGTAGATGGAGCTGGCACAACGAGCAAGAAGGGCAGGGCGGGATGGGGCACAACTCAGACCCACCCCCCATCACACTCCTTTTGCAGCTGGTGTCTGTGTCTCGGTTTCCAGCCTTACAGAGGATGCTGTGCTTTGTGTTTGACTCCATCAGCCTCAAAGGAGCCCAGCACAGTTTATTTTCCAGCATCAAAGCGTGCACACACGGGCATGTGTATGTATGTACAGGCAGGACATCCATAAGGGGTGTGAAGGAAACACGGACATGGACAGACACGTGGATAGACACACATAGCCAGCTGTAGCCTTTAAAAGCTTGCCATGTACAATATTAGAGTGGTTGTGCCCAGCCTGGACACGGGGCTCAGCCGGAGGCTGTTGGCTTGTGCCAGTCAGCGAAGTGTTTTGTGGAGCAGTCACCGACCAGCAGTTTGTCAGCTCCAGCGCCTGTAAATTCCTGTGGCAAGTGTAAAAAATCAGTCAACACATTGTTCTATTTTGAAAGCTGGTGTTTTTTTACGACGGCCGTCTGTCTGACGGGGCGTCCCTCTTCCCCGCCACGGCGTGCGGGGCGCGTGTCCCCTACACCCCCGGCCCCCTCGGGAAGGGGGGACGCTGGAGACGACACCCAGGGGTCGCTAGGAGGCGACGGCGATGGGGCAGGAGGACAGAGTCTCAGGGAGCTCCCCCGGCTGCCGGGCAGCTCAAGGGGCTCATTGTGCCCGGGGCTGGGCGGTGCTGCCCTCCCCGCGGGCCGGGGCCGGGGCCGGCAGCGGGGCGGGCCGGGGCGGTGCAGGCCCGGGGCCGGGGCCTGGGCCTGGGCCGGGGCCGAGCCCGGGCAGGTCTCCCTCCCGCGGCAGCCATGGCAGAGGGCTCCGAGAAGGTGCCGATCGCCCGAGTGGGGCCCGACGATGTGGAGCTGTGCCTGCCGCCCGTGAGTGCTGCCGGCTGGCGGGACAGGGTGGCATCGGGACAAAGCCTGTGGGCATGGGTTGGGATGGAACGGGAGCCAGCGAGTCGGGACGGGACGGGACGGGACGGGTTGGTTTGGGACGGTGGGGAACGGGTGGGGTCGGGACAGGTCGCGATGTAGCGGGCCGGTGGGGACAAAAGGGGCCGGGTCGGGTCGGGTCGGGTCCGGCCGGGGGTCCCGGGGCGGGGTCCCTGCCGGGTCCCTGCTCCACCCGCGCTCTCCGCAGGCGTACGCGGCGGCCGCGCCCCCCGGGCCGGGGCGGCTGCTGAAGGCCGGGGCCGCGGTGCTGATCGCCGGGGCCCTCCTGCTGCTGGCCGGGGCCATCGGCGCCTTCTACTTCTGGAAAGGCACGGAGCGGCAGGTGAGCGCGCCGCGCCGGTCCCCGGGCTCGTCCGCAGCCGGGCCGGGTGGGCGGGCAGCTCCCGCACCTACGGGAGGCACGGGCTGGAAGCGCTCCTTGCGAGGAGGTCTATAAAGAGGTCTTTAAGCAGACGTGTAGGGTTTTTCCTTTCAAAACCCCCCAAACACCTAAAAACCCAAACCCATAATCGCTGTCTTTGGTGGCTGTGTGGATGGAGCTTCCTGGAAGCACATTTATTAGCAAACACGAAACACATCTTTGAGGGCACAGACTGCACATTGATTTCTGCTCACAAACTCCTCAGTGAACTCAAACCCCAACAAGTCCCTGGGGATTCACATCCTGGGCAAACTCCAGCTCTCAGGACAAAAAAACATTGAAATGTGTAAATTCTTTTTTCATAGCATCTGCATTCTCAGTCCAGGTTCTACAAGGACCCTCAAGTACATAATACCATAATTAACCCATTAACAGGCACTGTTAGTTCTGGTGCTTTGTATAACTGTGTGTACACTTAGGTTTGCAGCTGTGGAGCAATTTTTAAAGTTAAGTTTTATTATTTACAGTTTCTGGGGTACATGAGAAACACTTTATGCAAAGAATGAAACTGAGAAGCTGGTGATCAGTTAAAGATTCAAACTTCAGAGCATTATAACATGTTTACAGATTACCTTTTCTTTCTGCTTACACAGAATCTGTGTTTAAAACATATTTGAAACATGACGGTACACACATGACTGTACCATTCTCCATAAATTAAATTAGTACCTTTGAATTTACTTTGGAAGAAATTTTGTACTGCTTCTGACCACACGCCAGCCCTCATCAAGGAGAGCCTTGTGAAATTCCAGCAGCCAGAGCAAAGGTGGCCCTGTGAGATACACCCCTACACACAGGGATAATTCAGATAATCAGAAAGAAAAGTACAAGGTTTTACAGCAAAAAGACAGGACACATTGCTGACCTCTAAGACGTGCTGCAAGAACTGTGTGTTTCTCTGGGCTTTTGAAAAGGGAGAGGGATGCAAATGGTGGCATAGGCAGGGGACAGTGCTTTCAGCTCTGAGCAGGTAGATGCATTTGTGGAGTACAAGACAATGCTTCCCTTTTTTAATGCTCCTGTCATCTAAATTCAGCCATACAAAATATGTCACATTCACAGTTTCCATTAAGCTTCAAAGCTGCTCTCTAGGCGAAGACACCGAGAAAGCTGAGAGGTATTTTTCCAAACTGCCTTCAAACTCAGAAAGCTGCGCTTGAGTTGCAAATGTTTAGGAAGCAACTGCAAAAATTATATCCAGGGTAATTAATTTTAAAAAAACTAACACAATTTTTAAATTCTTGGTTTTATTTTATATCTTTAAATTCTTCCCTAAATGACAGGGGTATCAAAGTCTCAACTCCAGCTCAGCCCCTGTCAGGGGGAGACCACTTACACTGGTCTGGTTTTATGGACCACTCTCAACAGGAGTCCTAGAAAGCAGAAATATGGGAGTGGCTGTGTATAACTGAGGAACCATAAATCTTTAGCACCTTAGACTTCCCTGAGCAAAGGTGAGAGAAGAAGAAATTTGTCTCTAGCTGTCAGTGTAAATTTTTCATTAAAATGCTGTAAGGGCTTTTTTAAGACCCAAAATAAACTGCTTGTGCAGCACTTTTAGCAGAGCTGCACAGGAGAATCACAAAACCCCTCCACAGATTGTGGTCCTCCAGCAAATACAAACCACTCCGTAGCTCTCCTCATTGAAAATAGGATAAGGGCAAATACGCTGACAAGGAAAATACCAGCCTATACAACTTCACAGCCAATTTAAACAAAGTTCACATCCATTACAAGCTGGGAAGTGTGTTTGTATTCAAGAGGAACCTGTTTTCCTGTGCCTCAGCAGAACGTCCTAAGAGATAAACAGGGCTTGGCTTCCTTCAGAGCAGGACATTCACGCCTGGTGTCCTTTGGGAATCATGCCAGCATAACAAGAAATTCCTAAATGTCCTAGAAGAGGGTTTTTAGGCCAGAGTGAACATGGATGTGGACTCACCCCACATTGTTTTTGAAGTAAAACTATAAGCACTCCCTGGAAGGCAGATCTCAGATCTCTAGTCCTACTTGATGCTCAGAGCAGGGACAGCCGTGGGGTCAGAGATGGTTGCTCAGGGCTTCATCCAGTCAGGCTGTGAAAACTTCCAAGGATGGAGACTGAACAACCTCTCAGGGCTGGCTGCCCCACTGCCAGCTGACCCCATTGCTGAAGTAGTGCACTCTTGGTTGCTGGAGGGTTATCAAATGCCTGCAGCAGCAAAATTTAGGAGCTAAATAGGGATATGAGAGTCAGATTGACCATTGCCTGGTGTAGGAGGAAGGCAGTAAGTAATTACTGGCATGTGCTACCGCTCTTTTATTGATTCCAGGTGTACAACGTTCACTATACTATGAGCATTAATGGAAAAGTACAAGATGGATCAATGGAAATAGATGCTGGAAACAACTTAGAGACATTCAAAACAGGAAGTGGGAGTGAAGAGGCAGTTGAAGTCCATGATTTTCAGATCGTAAGTAGTGCCACTCTTGTCCTTCATGTAACACACTCCAGCGCTGGACTCTTAAGGACACCTTGTTCTGCCCTGACTTCTCTGCCCCGCTTAGTCTCAGGTTCCAGCCTCCAACCATCCACACAAACATTTTTGCTGTCCTGGCTTGCATTCCCAGGGAGACAGGCAGTTTCCTCCAAAACAAAAATCAAAGTGCTTTTTGGAGATCAGCCATGCCAGGTACCACTCCAGGAAGTGGTGTGGATTAGGCTGCATCGGGTTTGACTCCATGTAAATACTTTGCATTTTCAAACTGCTGAGTAGAAATGTGACACGAGACCTTGGGGTCTAACTAGGAAAACATTCTGTCAGGCTGTGACACAACTCTCTCATGATTTCATGTGGTTTGAACTGGCAGAAACACCTCCCCCAGACATCCCTGTCTGAGGAGCAGAGGGTCAATACAGTAGGCCAAGGAGACACTGAGGAGAGACCACTCTGCAGTGCTTGACTTGGGGAGCTTCCTTTGCCCTGAGGTCAAGGATGGGAGCTGCTCTCCATGGCTTGGCCTGGTTTCATCCCCATGGCAGAGGATGGAGGCATTTGGCACAGTTTATGCATCTGTGCACCAATGCCAGGTGTGGGTCCCTCGGGCTGACAGCAAACACAATTGGGCACCCCAGTAACTTGTGGCTACTCAGCAGGGCCTGGACTGACAGATGCCAAACCTCAGCAGAGCTCAGCAGCTCGGACAGAGCAGGTCTCTGAGCTGCCCTGAGCTACTAAGGCACATCTGTGTGATGCTGCACAAACCCATCACAGGGCCCAGAGCCTGCAGTTAAATGTTCTCAGGTGCAAAACAGCTTCAGAGTTAAGCCCTCTGCAAGTCCAAGCAGCACCTAAAACAAAGGCGCTGCTGCTAGGAAGCCTCTCTGCTTCTGGAGCAGCCACCTTTCCCTTGCTGGATCTAGAAAAGCGAGGAAATCCAGCTCCTTGGCTTTTGAGCAAGAACAAATGAATCCATGCCAGGAGATGCTGGACCCCCAGCTGTCCCAACAGCTGTGGTTCTGCCTTTATGCAACTCTCATTAGCATCACCATAGCAACATTATCAGCAGCTGAGTAAGAGCATCCACAGCGAGCTCTTTGCATTTGCCTTTGCCATTTCACATCTGCACAGAAGCACAGTCCACTGGAGAGATGCTGAATTCCTGTTTGCTCCACATGTGTTGCTGCCTGTGAGATACGGCCTGTCACAGCCAGGTTACAAATCAGCTCCCAACACCAACCGGCTCAAGGGACCTCCCAGGGACGGTGCCTGCTTGTCATTACAGAGGCCAGGGACAACCTCAGCAAAGGGACGAGGCCACTTGGGTTATCAGCCAAGAAGGCACACAAAGGAGAAAGCAACTGAAGAGATGTGCTTCCAACGGACTGGTATTTACGTTAACAGTTTAGGATTGACTGGCACTGCTGGAATGACTGCATGGTCAGAGAAGGCTTGGATTTGGCAATATAGGGTATTCCTAGAACACCTGGTACACCACAAAGCCTTATATCCTAATGCATCCATCCTTGAAGAGCCATCTCCTCTCTCACTGCTTTTTGTAGTCATTTTGTTGTGACGGGGCTGTGTCCTGTAGCTACACAGGACCTGCAGACACACAGGACATGGCTCAGATGCCCCAGTACCATCCATCTCATGCTGCACTACACGACAATCTGCTGAGTTGGAAGGGACCCATAAGGATCATCAGGTCCAACTCCTGGCACAACATCATTCCCAAGTGTCACACCATGTGCCTGAGAGCACTGTCCAAACACTTCTTGGTCTCTGCCAGGCTGGTGCTGTGACCACTTCCCTAGGGAGCCTGTTCCAGTGCTCAACCACCCTCTGGCTGAAGAACCTTTTCCTGATATCCAACCTGAACATCCCCGGACACAACCTCAGGCCATTCCCTTGGGTCCTGTCACTGTCACCACAGAGCAGAGATCAGTGCCTGCCCCTCCTCTTCCCCTCACCAGGAAGCTGTAACTGCAAAAGGAGGGCTCTCCTCGGTCTCTTCCAGGCTGAACAGACCTCAGCTGCTCCTGACACAGTTTCCCCTCAAGGCCCTTCACCGTGTCCCCCTCCTTTGGACACCCCCTAACAGTTTAATGTCTGCCATTGTGGCACCCAACACCGCACACGAAGGCATCCATGATACCCCTTCAAGGCAGATGAGAGGGGTCATGCTGACGCCCACACCTCTTTCTCCTGGCAGCTAGAGGCCAGGCAGAAAACCAGCACAACTCAAAAGACACTAGGTAATTATATTTAGATGGTTGACTTGTGCAATCACATGAAAAACACAACAATTTTGCCATTTACAATGAGGTATCTAAATTTATAATGTAGAAGAGAGCTCTTTTATGGATACCCAAAGCCTACAGTAGAAACGTAGACACTACAGACAAGTGTGGATGCCCAAGGTTCTGGCACAGACTGGAAGGTACATCCCAGGACTTGCAGGAAACTTGCTCCTTCTCTTGCTCAAGACTAGACATCTATGGTTTATGCAACTGCATTTCACCCTAGTAGGTCAGACAAAGTCCCACACACAGATTTCTGCACCAAACTGCCCGTCACAAACTTCCCTTTGCCGTCACAGTCACTTATTTGTACAGACTGAACCAAACTGCCCCCACATTTTTGTAAAACTGTGTCACAAGGGTACCATGCCACCAGCTAGCACAATTTCAAGCCTGCCTACGTTAGGTGCTAAGTTACAGTTCAAATCATGTCAACTAATTCCTTAACAGAGCTACTCCAGGTAGCCTACAGCCTGCATGGAAGCACTTACATAAAACACCCCCCCACTTTCAGGAATCAAGCAAAAACTTCTAGACCAATTTGACCAAAATTGTGAAGCTAAAATGATGAATGGAAGAGCGTTTTATTGCTTCTGGTTTTAAATAAGGTTAACCTTCAGACTGAAAATTCAGCGGCAATTTTAGCAGAGCTGAGGCACTTTCTTGGGGGTGGTGAGGAGCTGGAGGGCTGTGCACAACCCCCTGCCTTCTGCTTTTGCAGGGCATAACTGGGATCCGTTTTGCTGAAGGAGAGAAGTGTTACATCAAAGCTCAGCCAAAAGCTCACATCCCTGAAGTTGATGCTATGGCTAAAGCGAGCCTCTCATCTGAGCTGGTAAGGGGTAGTTTGTTGGTTTTTTAAACTAATCTTTGTACAGAGACAGCCTAAAGGAGGTACTGAAATACAAATAAAAATGGCATTTGGAAGCCACTCTGGCTCATGGTAGGGACAGGGTGGGATAGCTGGGATTCAATGACTGGTTCCAAGAAGTCCCTGAAAGGTAAAAAGAACAAGGTTGGTGTCAAGACATGTCAGTGTGTCCAGGGTCATCATGAGAGGCTGCAGATTAGTGAGTGGGGAAGCCACAGACTGTTTCTGCCAGATCCACAGGAGATCTCCATGACAAGAGCACCTGCCTGCGACCAGGCTGTGCACAAGGCTGGAAGGGAGGGCCTGGAAGAAGCAGCTGCTGTAGTCAATGCAAAGGAGGACTCTGGTAGATCTCAGGAGATTTCTATCAATGCTCTTGACCAGAACCCTGAACTCCATTACTCTAATCAGTAAAAGGGAATTGTAGAAACATGGCAGAAATTAAAATAACTCAGAAGAAATAATTTATTTTAAAAAATATGACTTTGCCTTCTTAGCATAAAACTTAATTTTACATGTTAATTAAATTTCATAGAATTTGCATCACAACCAGCGCAGAAGCTGCAGCTCTCACCCAGATACCACCAAATCTCCTCACATTTGCCCAAAAAGCCAACTGCTTTATGTGCTCAAAGCCTGAGTTTCCCAGAGCTCAGACCCCCAGAGTAATTGCTCACACAGGAGTGGTTCCAGTGACTTGAGTCCAGCTGAGCCTGGAGGCAGCTGGATGCTCAGTCACTGGCAGGAGTGCACAGGGGATCCACAGCCCCTTTCCCTGGGTTTGTTCTGCTCCTGGGAGAATAAAAGCAAGACAAAATCAGCGGGGACAGAGGCGCTATTAAGGCTACACCTCCTGCAGTGGTGCTGTGACTGCTGAACATCTGCTTTAAAATTAAGGGGGAAAAGATCTTTCCTAATAGAGTCAGAAAGGCTGACAAATGTTACAAAGCCTCCTGAAGCTGGCAGGATTTTCCCCATGATGGGAAAGAGAACTTGCACGAATTCCAGAGAGTTCCATCTTTCCTGCCTTGCCTTATTTTAAAGGCAGCTGGCCTTGAGTTAATTAGCACTATTGCTTGAAGTCAAAGATTGAATTTTTCATCTTTTTGTAAAAACAAAGTCACAGACTTGAAGACATTATCCTAAATCATCAACAACTTATTTCTAATTCTACCTGCTGACAGTAAAACTATTTCCTTGCCCTGTTTTTTGTGCATCTTCTCCCAAGATGCATCACCTATGTGACTGTTGCAATGAATCACATGCACCAAGCAGCTCAGAGCTACCCCTAAGACATTAACTTTTCCCCCTCACTCAATTTTCCAGGCCAGATGTACTACAGGAATGGCAAAGTAGCATTTATTTTTCTGGGCCAAGTCATCTCTCTGATATGGAAGTATTTAGGAAAAAGTATGCATATGCTGTTTTCCTGCAATGGGCATCATAGCAACACTACCTACAAAAATTGTTGAGTAAATGAGTTTTATAGATACCCACGTTCTGGCTGCTCACAAGTCAGGATCGTTTCAAACAGAAACAAAGGATATTTTTATTTCTGAAAATTAGAGTCAGATATTTCTGATGTTGATAAAAGCTTAAATGGGAGAATATAAATAAAGAGCAGTAGACAGATTGGATAGCAAACTTAAATGACTTGAGACCTACAAAATAAATCAATAAACACTAAAGAAACAACAACTCAAGGGAATAAATTGATCTAGTCAGTTATATAACAAGTCTTGATGACTTTTATGAAAGCAATTTAGAATTTTAACTTTGAAATCATGCTGGTTTTCATGATTCAAAAGTTAGTTTTCTTTTAATATTTCACCGTTGCTATAAAATACTTACACATTTTATGTAAAATAATACTTTGAACTAACAACTTTAAAGAATCAATCACTGGCATTTTCCTACATTACTTTGAAGATATGAACCAAAAACCTGCAGGGTACACTTCAAAAAGGCAGGCTCCTTTAACTTGCACTTCAAGCTTTTGGTCAATTGAATTGCTTTTACCAAACAAGACCTTTAATCAGACTGATCACATTGACTTAAAACTGGAAGCTGGAGCAGTTCTCAAGCTATAATCTTCTCTAAAACTTTTGAACAAGTTCCTCCCCTCACCCCCCCATACATACATTGTAAATAGAGTTATAGATTGGGAGTATGTTAAATGAGAACAGGGCATAAAAAAAGATGAAGGACTTGGATTTTGCTGGTATTCCATTGCTGCTTTGCTGAAGGGGGCAGAACTTTGGTTTCTATCACGTGAAATTCTGGTGCTTTGGGCTGAAAGAACTCTGTCACCCGGCCCTCATGCATGGGGCAGAAGCCTTCCAGGAGTGAAATGGGTGAAATCACAGCCCAGCAAAGCTGACAGAGCTTTGCCCCTCATTTCATTGGAGGCAGCCTTTCCCCAGGCTTTGGCTCAGCACGATTCCCTCACATTGATGACATAGAAGGATGCTCAGCATTAGCTGCAGCAGATAATTATACAGTTTGGTGCTCAAGAATTAGCAGCAAGCAGGCACATGACTGCTCACTGAGCAGCAAAGGATTTATGCTCTTCTATTTGCAGGAAGATGAAATCATGCCTGTGAGATTTGACAAAAACTCCCTTATCTGGGTGGCTGCAGATGAGCCTATCAAGCATAACAGCTTCCTAAGCCCCAAAATTCTAGAGCTTTGCAGGGATCTTCCAATTTTCTGGCTGCAACCAACATATCCCAAAGGTAACATTTCTTTTATTTGAAAAGTATGTTATCCCTCCCTTCATCTAAATGCCTTCCCTTCATCAGGTTTGCTACTGAAACTAGCACATCTGGGAAACCAGACTCCTTTCCTCCCTTGCCCACGCCTTCCTGGGCTTGAGCCAAGATTGTGGGTTTGGAGTTTATCCCCTAGATATTTTCCATCCTTGTATTTACTCAGACAATTTGCATAACCCAAGTGGGTGACTTGCTAGGAAATGAAACATTTCCAGAGAGGTTAGTCTACTTCTAGAGAAGGACAAGACAAGAGCTTAAACTAGCCCCCTCAATGTGTAGGCAGCTGACACCAGGTACCAGGAACACTGGCCAGGAGTTTGGGACCATAGCCTGTCCTGTTTTCTACCCTGCTTCCCCAGAGGAATTCAGTGGAGTGGAAGCAAGATGCTTTAAGCCAGCCAGCTGGTGGGTGGTTTCTGAGACCCTGGGGCAGTCCCAGCTCTCAACTTGGGGCCCATAGGCAAGCTTAGCAAAGGTGTTCAGGAGTCACCAGGAAGATGGCAACTCCTCCAGGTAACTTCCAGGCTTCAGAGGAGAGAAAGCTCAAAAATATGTATTCCTCCTTGGTCCAGTTAATATCAGAACACTTGGGTGGGACAACGTATGAAAAAAAAAAAATACCACAGTTTAGAGCACCTGTGGACTAAGCACCAAGCTACCAATATTTTCCACTTCCCTTGCATATCCCACTGGGCAACAAAAGAACAGTATCAAAGCTGTCCAGAACCAGATATCCTTGAGAGCAGGGCACCATTCCACCATAAAAGCATTTTTTAAAATAAGTGAGATGTGAACAGCTGGTCTTGCTAGTGCTGGGAATTGCTGCTGGGTTAGTGACTACAAGATGGGTCAAAAAAGCCCCAACAAATCTCCTCAAATTTTGCCTCAAGGAGAGAAGAGGGAGGGGGGGAAAGGCAATCACACTGCTTTAGACTGGCATTGGCTGCAGACAAAATGGAGGAAGGTAAGCAGCTCCCATGGCAATGCATGTCAAGTTAGCCAAGGCACAGTTTTGGCTTTCTCTCTGCCCTCCATCCTCTCCTTTTTAATATTTAAAGAAATCACTGAAATATTAGGTAACTACAATGACACACTCAAGGTAAGATTGTCCCTTGGTGAATATTCCTTCAGATAACCAGAGGAGACAAATGAAGAGAAACAAGCGCCAGCCAGAACCAGACTTTGATGAGGAAGACTTGGAAGCTGCTTCTGAAGAAGTAAACCCCAGGTCACGCACCGTGCAGCTGACTCAAGAGCTTGGCCACCAGGCTAATGAAACCAGGCCAATGGGACAAGAAACTGATCAAACATTTAATCCAGACAACCCATACAACGTGAGTATTTACACTGTAATCTTCCTTCAAAGCTCAGGACTGTGTTGGACAGGTAACACTGGTAATGTGGGGCTTGTCTTTTTTTTTATCTGCACAGTCTTTGCTTGTTCAGCTTTTCTAGGAAATAACAGACTGGTAAAACACCTAAGAAGCTCAAAAATGTCTTCCCTCTATCCTCTTCTCCCAGTTTTAGATTTCTGAAACAAGTCTGAAACAAGCACAAGTGCTTGAGATCACAAGGTTAAGGCAAGTTGATGCCAAGTTTCTTTCTGAGGTTTCCAGATCCATATGGAAACAGCACTGGAGATGTGACAAGGGTAGCACCTTCTCGAAACAAACCAAAGCTGGTCTTGATCAGACAGCTGAGACCCATCATTTACTATGTGAAGAGAGTCCAGTAGCTAGAAACATGCTTTGCTCTCAAACAGAAATTAGTACCAGACATGACTGCTACAGGGGAACACAGCACAAGTGTCTGAGTGCAAAGAGATAAAGGTTGAGCCAAATAAATTTCTTGCTCAGCCTCTCCTCTGTGAGGGTAAGCAATCCTAGACTGGCAATAACCTGACAGAGAAGAATCTGTTTTGAGACAGCAGCAGTGGGTGGAGGATGACTGTTGTAAAACTTGTTCTCACCCTTCAAGAAGCAGCAGCCCCCAGAAAGAGCAGAGGAGCCACCCTGCTGTGTCCCAACACCTCTGCCACGCTGCAGGAACACTGGCTGTGCAGGAGGCACCTTCCAGTCTGCTGCACCAGCGCCAGACAATTTACACCCACCATTTGGTGCAGCAGGAGTAAGTCATTTTAATACAACACTGTCACAAGATAAATGCCTCCTGCTTTGGAAGTAAGTCCCAGCTTTGACTTGACATTTATGCAACAGCAGGAGATCATTATACTGTGACAGCATTCTGCCGAGTTGACATCCCTTAATTAAACTTAAATTAATCACTCCAAATAAAGTGGATCTAAATCGACTCTCTCACGAGGTCAGTAAAACAGCAGTGGCACTGGAATGTAGCTTCTCCTCACAGCCACTAAGGTGACCATCTCCATGAGGTCTGAGCTGCCCTGCCTCTAGAGGCACAAGTGCCACAGGTCTGCTCTTCCAGCCAGGGGCAGCTGGGCCGAATGGAGAAGGGCCAGACAGAGGCAGCCATCAGGCTTCCCTCAGCCTGCAGGGAGGGGTTTGCCCTCACCAACAGCTGCTGCACCCATGCCTATCACCAGGCTTTCTTGGAGCCAGCCACTGGACTGACAAGCACCATTCATTATGCTCCAGGCCTTTCCTGAAGGATGAAACGAACCCTCCCTAGAGCTATTTCTCTTTACTCATTGTAAGTGGAGCCTGGACAATGAGCTCAGGTGATGTTCATGGTGCAGGTATCTGAATTCAAGGATGATCAATCCTGACCAAGAAAACATCTTCCCTGCTCTCAGGACTGGGAAGGAGTTGCTGGGGTCCCTAAAAACACCCAGCTGTCACTAGTGTCCTGTGCAAGCCCAGACAGGGGGTGGCACCTTTCTGTGTCATTTTTTTTGTTGTGCCACTACTTTCCAAAAATGAATGACAAATGGTCAGGTAAAAAAGCTGACTGGTACTTCAGCATTTGTGCATTACTGCTGCTTTTCTTGAAGTAACACCAATGGACAAAGAACAACCCAAGTTTCCAAAAGCAGAATATCAGGTTACCTTTTTTTCCCCAGAAATGAGGCATTTTGAAGGGTAAAGGCTTTTAGGTATTTTGTACATGCTTTGCTCCATATAACTCCTTACTGTCAGCTACAGAACAGGCACAATTCTCACTGTCAACAATGCACCTAAGTGTAGTGGGGTGGGAGGGAAGCAACCAGACTCAGAGACAAGAGCCAAATCCTCAGGAAACTGCAGGGGACCAGAGGAATAGTTTCCTAAAAGGGCTGTAAAAAGCATTAAAATACAGAATCTAAAACTAATCATAAAAACCACATCATATATTTCAGGAATTCTCACCTACATTAAAGATTCAGGTAACTATCTTGAAATCATTTCTGTCACTAATATTTAAAGTTTGGGAGGAGCTTACTGTTGCTGGAGCTTTTGCAAGGACAGCAGAATAAAAATAACGAAGTTAGAGCTGCCTGTTGCTCTTTCCATTTTGCAAGGGTGATCCCACCAATTCTATGCTTCTGCCAAAGAGAGCAAGTCAAAAGAAAAAATAATACAGCAAGATGCATGGGACGCTTAGTGGGAGTTCTGTCAATTTCCACAGCCCAAGGCTGCAGGTTTTACCCTTTGTGGGGTTAAGGGGAGCATGGATGTATTCTGCCATTCCATGAGAATGAGGGCACTGGGATGACATTTAACATTTCACGTTCCAGCAGCTGGAAGGTGAAGGGATGGCCTTTGACCCCATGCTGGATCACCTGGGCGTGTGCTGCATCGAGTGCCGGCGGAGTTACACGCAGTGCCAGCGGATCTGCGAGCCCCTCATGGGCTTCCAGCCGTGGCCCTACAACTACCAGGGCTGCCGCAGCGCCTGCCGCCTCATCATGCCCTGCAGCTGGTGGGTCGCGCGCATCATGGGCGTCGTGTGAGCAAATCCCTCCACCAAAACAAAACCAACTCAATGGAGCCTTGACAAAATGAGCAGGAATACAATGAACTGGTAAAAGGCTAAAACCAAAGCAGCGGTACCGATCCTGCCTTACAAAATCAGAGCCTGTTTTTCTGCACCAAAAGCAAGGTCAGATATTCCAGCTGCAAATTAAATGCTCAAGTTAATATTTCATTAGCTTTACAAGAGGCAAGGGTACAATAGCACTTGCTGAATTAAAAAACTGAGACTTCCCAAAAAAAAGACAACATTAAACTTTGCTCAAAATTGGTTTAGCAGCCCAGAAGCTTGCCCATACATCTAAATTCAGCCTTTCAAAACAAACGCCTCTCTTTCCAAGCTATATGTGAAAATTTACACCCAATTAAGCAACTAGCTCAACTTGTACACTTGGGAGTGCCTTTAATCCATGTAGCTTACTTAAATAAATCACAACTTAAGTTGCTCCCTGTTGCTATTCAGAGTTGCCAGGTCATTATGAATGGTTATAAACCAATTACAGCATACCTTTCCCACAAAGCTGCTCCAGGGGACACGGGAAAGCGCACATTGTGCTAAATCGGAAACAAACAGCAGGAAAAGGGGCTGTGGAAGGGGATGTGAGTGGCCACAGAATCAAAACCCTTTGCACATCCCAACATCAAAGAAACCCCAGCATCAAGAATCCTGTATCCATGATACCACTGTAGTGTCTAACAAGTATCTGCTATCCAGCTACTACAGCAAAAGTATTTACATGCAGTTACAGACCAAGGAGCCTCAAGACCCTTCAGAATGTACAACAGCCACTGTTATTTATAAATCCTTGAACTAGACACTTTTGACACAAGATTACAACCCCTCTTTATTTCACATGGATAGCAGCCATTCACACCAGTTCCTTTAGTTTTGCTGAAGCTCACATCCCTTCCCCACAAGAGAAACTGTTTACCAGAAGGGAGGGGGAAAAAAGAAAAGCCTTTTTTTTTTCCCTCTCCTTTCTCACCTCACCCTTTTTGCTAAGGCAAACTCTGCAATTATTGGGATTGATCCCACTACACATTAAATCTCTAAGGAAGGTACTAAGCTGAAACACTCAAAGGTGGAACAATTTAGTATTTCTAGCCTTGAAAAACAAAATTAGGCAGTGGTATTACACTGCCTTTATCCATACTATGTATCATGAACCCTACCTTCAAGTTTATGGAGCCATCTACATGATCTTTATTTACAAAATGGTTCAGCTTTTCCTATAGTCTGCTTTCTGGAGCATTCATTTTTGTGACTAAACAGCTCCTGAGATGTTGCAAGCCCAGTAATGTTATTAACACTGCATGACACACGAAAAGAGGAATTAATTTGACATAATCGTGGCTTAAAGAAAATAAAGACAACCTCATGTGGAATGCTAAACTGCATAACTGAAAAGCAAAGTGTTAAATGAGAATAAGATGAGAGTAGAATTCAGTATTTTGTTCTATTGTAGCTTTTTAGTATAAACTTCACCTTCCCTTAATCTGAAGGACAGACTTGCTTTGAAATATTTAAATTATAAACTTCTTAAAGTGGGATTTCAAGGCCTGTTAAATTTGAGTTTCTGCTTTTTAAACTGAAAATGACCTTGATCATTATGTTGTTTTAGAAGTACATCTATCATATGCTTAGAAAAGTCAGTTTTCCTTTTTTTTTTTTTTACTGCAGATTAAACAAACACATTAAAAAAAACCCAGTTGCTTTCTGTGCCTTTTTCAGTGTAGAAGGTGTAACAATTCTTTCACATACTTGTTAAAGAACTGTCTGAGGAGGAAAAGAAGGGCATCAGCAAGTGAAACACTGGAGGCAAAGAGAAAGAAATGTGATTGTGTGTATGTCTGAACTAGACTGTTGCTCTCTTTTGCATCTTGAGGCAACCTGTCATCTGCTTCTCTCTGTGTCCCCCAATAAAACAGCCTCCTTCTGAAGACACAAAACCAACTTTCTGGTAGGTGATTTCCATGTCTACACATACTTAACAGAATTAATTTTTAACAAAAGCTTGTAATCGTTTGCTTTCTATAGGCAGTCACAAAGCAGTAAGAAGTAAAAACAGCATCCTGCTCATGGATATAGAGCTGTCACATATGGCATGTACATCTCAAGAACATGTCTGTGCACACCATGCCACAAAAGCCACAGTGACCATAACATTTATCCATTTCCAAGAGGTAGGAAACAAAATGTCTCCTCCAACTCAAGCTTCTAGTGAGCAAATTCCTATTTACATTCATATTGGATTCAAAGAGATAAAAGTGAAGATCTCATGCTGCAGCAAGGTTGGAACAAACCAATCTTCCCTTCAAAATCTGATTTTGAAGGAAAAGTTCTGAGACAGCACAGGGATAGTAGTAAAACCAAAAGGCCATCAGTGTGAAAAGATGTGGTATTCCCTGTGGTTGTGGCTGAGACTCCAGCTCTAACCATCCACAGTGATCCTTTCACTACTGTACACTATTTAGTACCAGTAAAGTAGTAAGTTTCTCACTGCCATTACAAATGTCATACCTTGGCACACTCAAGAGGTTACAACATATAACCATTTGGGGAAATATGGAGCAGGGTGTTCCTTGAACCTGACCCTGGGCCAGCAGAAAACAGCTGAAAGCCTTCCTTAGGCCAAAGTTTAGGGAAAGAGAAGAGGAATGAGTTTGTCATCAACAGTGTCTCCCACCACAGGTGGGTGTATGTTTGTCACAGCACTGCAGTTCCACTACTATCCTTAAAACTTAATTACCCAATGTGATTCTACTAGGAGGATTAGAATGGCAGAGCAGATTAGAGCAGAAAAAGAGGATAAATTCAGGCTCGTGAAAAAGAGATGGAAAACAGGGAGCAATCTCATATGGTTAAACAGATGGAAAGCCAGTGATGAGAAGGCAGGAGGAATCTTTTTACTAAATCTACAGTTTCCTTTCTCCCTCCTTAAAACAAATGAGGCCTTTGTCCTTTTTCATACAGGAATCACCCTCCACTTGTATCTACATTGAAAAAGCAGCTGGGAGCCATGGGGTGATGTGGCTTCTACCTCCCATGTTACACTTCACTCCTACTGCAGCACAAAAAAATTCCAAGAAAGTTTCACTGAAGAACAGACTAAGTACTTGTTCCATGCAGTGGGGGAAAAAAAAAAGTAGTGAAGCATAAAACTACAGCTGGCAATGAACTGATTGCTGATTGACATGTCTGGGTGGAGAGAATCTCTGCTCAGAAAGGGCAAAAGAGAGACTGAACCAGGAGCACCATCATCTGCTTCTGAGAGGCTCAGCTGGCCTTTTACAAATCCACATCTACAAACTGGTCTTCCACAAGCACATATATCAAAGATGAGAGAGGCAGCCTTAAGCTGCAGCAGGCATCTTCCCCAAGAGCAGGAGCAGAGAGCAATCCCATCTATGGTATTAAATGGGCACTGTTACATCTTGCTGTCCTCTTCCAGTATTTCCATCAGTACACAGATCACTGAGGTCATCACATCACTTCAGAGCACTGAGGTGATGCTGCCTTGGCCCTCCAGACAGCACTATGTACAGATGACCAAAAGGCTTGGGGAAAAAACCCTCAAGTAATTTGAATGCAATTAAAACATCATCCACTCTGTCTTTGCAGGCAGTTCCCTTCCTCCAGCCAACTCATTATCAGTCCTGCTACATATTCCACTCACCTTCTCCAGTCCCAAAGGAAATTCCCTTTGTCACTGGTTTGTTTTTCAGAACCTCTATTCAATGCCCAAGCCACTGCTAGCATTCTCGTGATCTACAGCTTCTGGTACCATTTTGTGTGTGTGTGTTTTGACAAGAACAAAACACTCTGTTCATGAAGTTCATGAAGCACCTTCCCCCCCAGCTTTCTAAGGAAATTTTGCCTACTGATTTAATCCAATTCCCTCCAAACAAAAAACCCAACACCTCTCCCCCCCACACACACTTCCCTCAACCTATAAGGCAACAAGACATGCCATTATTGATTAACCTTAACTTGAAGGAGGAACACACACAGATTATCTGCTGGTGCTCAGAAACATGCTTGGAATTATGTCTAGACCTGCAAACTTGGTTTACAGGATTGAGATGGACAGAGAGCTCTACCACTTGATTGCTACAAGTTTTAGCCTGAAGCTAAAGCATTATATTTGCATTACATATGCCTCAAGAGTACGTAAGTAGCAATGCATTTAATTTTACTTTTTGCCTTAAGCTAAGTGAATTGAATCTCAAAGCAGTGAAACAGTACCCACTTAATACAAGAATATATTGTGTTTATCTGACATAATGCTCCCATGGTCTTTCAGTAAGCAAAGACAAAGGAACCTCTGCTACATTCTCTTCAGTAAGTAAGAGCAACTTGATTGGCAGAAAACATCATAAAATTACTTTTTAATTTCTATTTAAGAGATGTTTACCTAGGCTTTTCCCCACAGCAAGCCTTTTCTAAGCTCTGTTAAGTACTCTGAATGACATTTATAAAGCAAGGCTGGCCAAGAGACAAGAACCCAATTTTGTGACAAAGTGAAGCACTCAGACATTTGTCTTCCTTCTACATTAAAAAGAAAGAAATGCTTTTGCGCATAAATAAAAAGCAGCAAAGCACTTATCTGGGAGAGTGGAGTTCAAGTACCTATTCCAAATCAAATCACTCCAATGTTAGCATCCCATATGGATGGGCAAATGCTCTACATATCGAGCAACCAGCAACTCAGAATTCTCTGAAGGTCAAGAAAAGCCTCACACCACAGCTAAAAATTCTTCTCTGAAACATGTCCCAAGTTCACGCTTTGAGAAACTTCCAAGAAGCAGACATTGTTCAGTAAATGTCAAGAGGTAAGGCACACAAAACCCTTCCTAAATCCCATCCAACTCTGTTCATTGCATTCGAAGAGCAGGGTAACATCGGGTTCTGAAGGTTACCAAATTTGAACTTTGGAAAACATATATCAATTCTGAAGCCAGAAGTGAGGCAAAAGAAATCACTGCCCAGTCTGCACTGCATCATCATGATCTCAGTGCATCAAGAAACTGCAATTATGTCCAGACTTGTAGTCATAGTCTACATCCAAAAAAATCCTTCTCTTTTTAACATTTGTAAGATTTTAAAGCCTCGGTATCTCTCTACTGCACAAGCACAGTAACAGTAGTGGGGAAAAGCCACTGTACTTTCCCAGCATCACTGCAAAATCTCAGCAGGAACAGAATAGATCCTTCCTTCCTCCTCTTTAATTTTCAATCATCATTTAATACCTAACAGCTGCAGACTTCACTCATGCTATTAAAAACACCTGTTCTAACAGCCTTTCTATTTTACCAAGCTCATCCAGTTGACACTGTAGGAAAATAACACGTCCAATACAAAAACAACAGGCAGAATAACAAATGGTCTGGAAAACTCCACATCATTAGGAAAGCAAGAAAAAGTAGCAAGCTTAAAACAGCATCCAATGGTTATTAGCAAGGAATGAAGTTGCTTTCATGGCGCTGTCAATATTCGCAGTTCATGGTGTTTCTATGATTACAACATACTCTGAATTCCCAAGAGGCAGTGGCACACAGACAAGGCACATTTAGCACAACCTTCTGAGTTCATCTGCCATGGAATCACAGAAAGGCTCAGGTTGGAAGGCATCCCTGAAGTGCCCTTGTCCAACCCTCCTGCTCAAGAAGGGACATCTCCAGCCAGGTGCCCAGGAGCGTATCCACATGGCTTTTGAGCATCTCTAGGTCCCTGCAAACTTGTATTCAGAAAGTACAAGCACAGACAGTACATAGATTCTCAATTCCTTTTCTCTATTGTTATTTACAATTTGATCATGACAATAAAACTGCACTAATGGAAGCAATTAAGGACATACAAGTTGCTCTTTAAACAGTTTCTATTATTCAGAAATTACGTAAATTAAAGCAACTGCTTGCTGGCTTTGATTCCAGGTAAATTTATTTTGAATTTAGAAGGTAGACAGAGGACCTACTTTTCTGTAAAAATTTCCAGTCACAACAAATTTGTTATCTTCCATGACTGTGACTACAATTCAACTTATCACAAAGGTGGAAGGACTCCAAAGTGGGTGGTTTGTGTCTGCATCAAGAATAGTAATCTCATCCTCTTCACTGAATGCACATTTAGCTCCTATACATGCCAGCTTTTCTTTTGAAGCAGTACATTCACATGCTTACCTTATCCTTACCTATATGCTTAAAGTGATTCCCCTATCAAAAAACAATACTAAAAATGAAATAAAGCAGCTTCCTTATAGAAAAAGTTGTATTTACAGTTTTATTTAGCAGAGTTAAGGAGCAAACAATTTTAACACTGTTGTGAAAAGTGTTTTTACCCAAAATTGCCAAGATCTAATAAGTTATTGAACAGAAATACCAGGTGTAAGGCAATAATCCTGACCAGCCATTAGAGATCACCCTATCCCAAAGAGGAGAGCTGATAAAGGTGGTAAAAAATTTGGACTGATGGACTCAATTCCCAGAAATTAAGACAGATGATAAAAATAGGGTTCCACTCTTGAGTATATCTTTAAGATTTGCAGATGAAGGAATTTCTAAAGCACGCAAAATGTACAGACAATTCCTGTTTTCAAGGGAACATTCAGTGCTTTGAATCCAAGAATGCTATGTCCATACATAGTGGTCAGTACATGACTATGGCAACACATAGATGGTAAAGATCAGAAATAGGATTAGAATTTTTTCCATTCCACGTCATCAGGAGGATTTACTTCTACCTTCCTTTTACCAACATCAGACCAGTTGGTGCTCAGAACTGTGCCACCAGACTCCATCTGCAATATGAGAAAGAGCTTGTTTAGTTTGCTGAGCATTCTAGCAATATAAAAGCCACAGTTCCTACAGCAAACTTCAAAGAGTAGTGATTACACAGAAATTGTGTACCTATGAAATAAAATTCGACAGAGCCATCATTCCATAATCTCCAGCCCAGCAGCACTTTTATCACTACTGGACACAGGGAGATGTTGCTTCATTAACAAGAAGCTTTTAAAGGGTCAGTCACGTTCTTGCCTGTGATGGCTACAAATTAAACTAGAGTCAAGTAATCAAGAGGAATTTGATCCTTTCACCCCTGGCAAGTCTTCAAACTCTACATGAGCTAAGCCTCTACTTCTTTTGGTAATACAGATTGAAATGAAGAGACCAGTGACAAAGCACAAAGCACAACCTTGGATTCATAAAGAGTCACATTCACCAGAGTACAGCCCTGTAGCTTTCAGTGAGTGTACTTGTACCAGTATCTCCAGCAGACCCATGGCCAAAATTTATTCATTTACAGACATAAAATTTTGGTAACAGGCTTTTCCCACATATGTGAAATCTAGTAAATCATATCAGTGTGCAAAAGTCACAGGTTTCTTTTTCTTTTTCAGAGAAAAGAATGAAGACTTACGAATGATTTGTTCATGGCACGTTTTACTTCATCTGTACCATCTGAATAGATTTGCTGGAAGAGTTTATTTAAAGCAGCATCTCCTTCTAATTTCTCATTTTTCTCCTCTTCTTTGATTTCAACTACCAGTTTGTCCCAGTTCCTTGTATAGTGAGACGATGATGGGTATAAGTGCTGGGTATCTGAAAACAGAAGTGTTAGTTAACTAAGCATTTTCTCACTACTTTGAGAGCATCAGAGAACACAGACACAGGTACCTGATGAATCAGAGATGATAATGGGTCATGAAAATGCAAAATGGACTCCTCTGAACTGATATAAGCATTGCAGAAACAAAAATAAAGGAAACTAAGAAATGCAGAAGTTTATTTTTAGGTAAACAGAGTTATGTAATTTTGTTATCCAACACACACACACAAAAAGCTGGCCAGCAGCAACACAGATAATTGATATCAAAAAGACATATTGGCTGACAGAAAAAAAACCCAAAACAGCAGCCTAGAGCCATAGAATAAGTTGAGCTAAATTTAAAAAAAATCTGAAATCAATACATCAGGAAATTCAAATTCTGTCAAAGACAGAATGTTTATCTGTACTGAAAAACTCCAATCTATTGGTCTCCAAGCAAAATCCAATACTTAGGGAAACAATAATTATTTAAGCAACAGGTCACATAACATAACAACTGCTGTCTGGGTCTGGCCAGGACGGAGTTAATATTTTGCAGTAGTGGTGAGGGGTGGGGCCTGAAGCTCAATGGACATGCCAGGATGATACTCTACAACAGGGCAGATCAGTGCTGGGGTGGGATGATCTGGGCATCCCAGAAGAAGGGTAGGGCTTCCAGTCAAGAAAAAGGTGTGGGGAGGGGGAAACCATCCATCCCCTGGTCCTTGGCACTGGGGTCCACTGGGGCATTTTGCATGTAAATCACTCTCTCTTTTGTAGCCTTTTGTTATTAATGTTGTTGCTGTTACTGTTTGCTTTCTAATTTAATTGCTGTTCCAAGTAAACTGTTTTTATCTCAACCCTTCACCTACTGTGCCTCCAATTCTCAACTCCATCCCACTGCAGTGAGAAAGGGGAGGGGAGAGTGAGACCTCGATGGTGTCCTTTGGGAGGGGCCCAATGGGGCACTGAACTGGGAGGTACCATTGCTAAACCACAACACACACACTTAACAATGTACAGAACTGCAGAACAGGGACCCAAGCAGATAGGCAGACTTACTGACAAGCACATGTATACCCTTAACAATTCATCAGATTAACAGAGGCCATGACTAAATTTAATACCTATGTTTCACTAATGGCTTGCAGACTTTCTGTCAATTCTTGACAGAGTGAAACCAAGATGATTAGGCTTTTCATTGCAAATATGAAGCTGTGGTTTTATAAACAATATTTAACACAGAACTATTATTAATAACTGTAACTCACTCATTACAAATAAAACATTTAAGACTAAATAGTTCAGAGAACAAACCTGGTGTAAATTGTTTTAACTTAGGAGAATCTCCCTGGCCCTCCAGCTTCTCCCATCTTACAGCCTCTGGCTTCTTCATTTTTATCTCAACCTACAAAACATAAGACAAAGAACAAATTAATCCATATGCAAACAATTCTGCCATGCAGCTCCAAAGTAGCTGGATCCTGTAGCTGTAAGGAAATACAAACATTTGGTTTTAGAAACACAGCCTCTAATATGAAACCTGTATCACAGCCAAATTTACCTACCTTACAAGACAAAGTTACTTGAGCTCAAGTCCACACATCAAACAAGCTCCCATGTGCCTGTGCAGCTTTTGTATCAGACTTCTACCTTTCTGTTCAGGAGCACTTAACTTTCTTTTACTTACTATTCACTTGATTCTTTTTGCAAATTATGGCATCCCAAAGGTAACAATCAGTCCCAAAGTCTCTACACTGCCAGGCTCCAAGGTATTGCCTTTCAAGCATCCCTTTCTTGGCAGTCAGCTCTAATAAGCAGCAGTTTTGAAAGACTACAAAATCCAACTTTATCTAAGTTTACATTTCATTTACCAAAAAATTCCATGTTTGATGTGTACTACACAAACCAGAGAAACACCCTGGGACTATGCAGATCTTCCCACTGGAGAAATTCAGAAGCTGTATTCATTTGGTTCAATGAACAAACACTGCTATGGAGAAAATTGTCAAGTATTCATTGACAAAACTGGCAATTAAAAATGGATGTGGTTGCAATTACCATAGGAGAAACAAAATTAAGTGAAGTATATCATGCCCTATTCACGACTTCACATAATCCCTTTAGACAATCACATGGAAATGTTTTTTTTTCATAATTAACCTTCTCCTTTGGTTATAGGGTTACAAAGTTTCAAAACAAGGACTGTCTAACGCCACTCCTATTCACTTAAGAAGATGTCACAAAGCTCATATGATGGTATTAATTAACTGAAATCAGTGCTTGCTAAACTTCAGTGCTTCCTTATTTGCAAACAGCTCAGCAGAAGCAAGTTCTTAGTTCTACCTAAAGCCACTACAACCTGGGGATCCCTGCAGACCCAAGAACAAAGGCACCACTGTAAAAGCTAACCTTCGATTCGATTCAAACACCAAGCTCATTGCACAGCACCATGTTGATCTGAAATTTGAACTTTATTTAATCCATTGTTAAATCAATCACTGGTAAGCAACAGATTCAGGTATCCTACCAAAATATAAAAAATTAACTCACTGAAGTTTTAATGCTTCCATGTTTGCAATCACAATGAATTTTAAGAAACAGAATATTCAGTTATGAATATTTTCTGGTTTTTTTTTCCCCCTCAGGAAGCTAAAAATTCCCAAGATAAGTTTTGATACTTATTTTCCACCACTAACATGTACTGAGAACAACAAAAAGTTTAAGGTAAAGGCATGAAAGGTAGGCAAAAGCTTCAGTAAACTTCTAAGTCCAACATCGACATGTATTTGATTTCCCACTCCCTGCATCTGTTGGATTTTTTAATACTTTCAGCCACTTGACAAGTCACAAATTAGGCATCAGAGTATCCATTTTGAAAGTAACATCACAGAACCAAAAATAACCAAATAAAATCAAAATGCTGTTAGTCTGGATGACCAACCTACCCTCCCTAAAAAAGCCCTGTATTTCAGAGTTTATTACCACAATCTGTACGGATGCCGCGATTTCTGTTAAACTATGCAGAAGAATTACTCTTCAGTAAACCAAAAGAAGTCAGTAAAGCTACCTCCACTGGACTCTTTTAAAAACATTTTGAAAATTGCAACCTTGAAGTTCATTCTTAGCACCTACACTCATGGATCTAATGCTCTGTTATTAGCTTAAGGAAGCAAAACATTTGAATATCTGCATTTAAGACAATCAAGTAGTTCCACAAGTGGCAGAACTAGCAGGTTTTCTTTCCCCAGTGGATTTGGATCTCCTGAGCCAAACATTTAAGCTAATTAGCTACTTACAAAGGAACTAATTAGTTACAAGTGAACGAGTATTAATTTAAAACCACTCTCCTCTGTTTCTTATATAAACTCTTCTCAGCTGAGGAGACTATATTCGATTGAGTTGTGCATTTCAGTTGAGGCTCTAAAGTTCAGATTTTATACTCTACTTATCAGTGCATCTACCAACATGTTGGGGGGGGGGGAAGGAAAGCAGATGCTTGAAACTGCTCTCCCCTATATCTCTTCAATTTCTGTTTATTTTTTCTTTCACTAATTCTTCTTGCCCTTACACTTCAGGCTTTCCACCAATACCTTCCAGTATCTCAAATACAGCTTATTTCATCCACCACCAAAAATGACCTCTAATGCAATATAATGCTCGATGTGAGCTACTAAACATGGACTGTTTTCTTCTCAGAATACAATCCTCCTCAATGAGTCCTTATAAAGACCATTGGCTATTCACCACGGTACTCTGCCCATGCATAATAAGAAGAAAATAAGGAACAACTTTAGTTTTGCTGCTCCAGTAATCCCCCTTCTTTTCTAATCTGCTAGCCCTTACATTTTCTTCTCTAAAACTGTCCCTAAAACAGTACTGCACAACAAACAGCCCTAAGGAGAAGCCAATGACACAAACTAATTCCCAGTGTAAGATGCAGATTTCTTAACTCTAAACCATTTCAACCCTGCCAAGCTGGAAGTGCACACAGCTGAAGAACTGAGACAGAATGTATTTCTGACATTATTAAACTTCTACTCTGTCTACTACATCCACTTCAATTGAAGTTACTCATTAGGCGAAGTGGCAGGCAGGAGCAAAGCTGGGGAAATCATTAACTTCATACCATTATACAACCACATTTTCCAAAAATATAAAGCTATAAAGTTCTGCTTGTGAAGGAGCGTGTTTCTTCAACTTGAGAGCTCTATTTGATCTAAGAAGGAACAACTCAGTGAGTCCCAATTACGTGCACAAATGGCAATGAATGCATTTTAATGAAGATTTTAATACAGATACTGATAGCTATCACACAGAAAAGAAACACATCAGCACAGACATTTATGTCATATCTAGCAAAAAAGTACTGTTAGCTTTTTCCTCTCCTTTGAAAAAAATTCACTTGGGCAAGAGAAATACATCAACGCTTTGCCAACTACTTTGATTCAACATTTATATTTCATAAAACGTATGCCTGTGTGCCTCGTGCCAACTTTAGTATATAAGACAGGAAAATTTAACTGCAAATTAAATGCTCTGCATGCCACCTAAGGACAAGCCTAATTCCTCAGCTTCTCCTTGTAGCTCAAGCTGTGCAGCCACCTGACCATCTTGGCAGCCCTCTGCTAGGACTTCCTTCACTACATCAGTGCCTTTCTTGCACTGGTAAGCCTACAATGGAACATGGTACTCCAGATCTAGAAAAAAATCCCAATGCAAATATAATACACTTTCTCTTTAAAGCCCCTTGTGTTTTGGGTTCAAAGAGAGCAAAGCAAAAAGGAAAAGACACATGGATTCATGCACTACTTGTTTGAAATACCGTCTTGAGAGAAACCTACCCCTCTGAGAACAGAGTCAAATCAGGGATTTATTGTCTAGAAGAAACACCACCCACAGTGAAAGGACACAAGTAGATTTCTACCCAGAGTTTCCTGGTCATAAAAGTAATCAATTTTTTAAAGCCTACCAGAGATTTGGACATGTTCATTTGGGGCTTAATCCAAGTGACAGCTATCAGAAAAGGCACCACAGTTCCTCTCAAAATGTATCCTAAACAATTTCATTGATGGCATAAAAATAAAACAACAACATCTTATTTTAGGATGACTGGCATAAAAGAGTGTTTAATCCAGTTTTAAGAAATAATTTCTCCTTTTTGGAAAAGATCAACACTAGTTAGGCAACACTTATTTTCTAGGCAGATATTTATTGTTAAAAAGCTGAAACCTCCGATGCTTGATTTCACTTGAACTTTCCTTCTGGGACAGGCAGTGGCTGTCTAACTGGGATACATGAAAAGGGGAAGAATTTTTATCTTCCACCCTAAAAGGGGATTCCGGTGTACACTGACAAACTACAAGGGTTTTTGGTTTTTTTCCTAATTTTTACTGTGTTTTATATTTTATAGTCCATGGTAAGAGCAAGTTCATTTACCACTGGCAAATTTCTGTCAAGCTCTGGTCAAAACTGGCAAAGCTTAAACAACAGTCCAGCCATTAATTTTAAGACATACCAAAAGTACCCTTTTCAATTCTGGTGTTCTGCGGTATCAAACACCTGAAAACAGGAATTCAGTGTTTCTGATCAGCTACTTTGTTATTTACTGAACTACTGACTGCCTCCTCTGAGTCATAAATTTTAAGTGTTTAGAGCTGTCCTTCTGTGATCATCTCATGAATTTCATAGGATAAAATAGAACAGTCTTCTAAAAATATAAGAACTATTCAAATGTGCCTCTAAGAGCACATATGCCTACAGTTTGGTGTCCTAATTATTCAAAGACCTTTTATATATTGCTTGTACTCTATATTCCAAGATTTTTGGTCCATAGCTTTAAACCAAATATGTTAAGATGAAAATAATTCTACAGTGTTATCACACACAATGATAATTAAGACATTTATTCTATATGGAGTATACTGCAACAGAAGGGATTTATTTATTTCTTTGCCAGCTATGTACTATGGGGAACTGGAGGGAAAAAGGTTCAAGTTTCCTCTGACTGATATTACATAGCCAACACAAAGTTTTTAAATTTTAGAAGAGAAGCTAGCAACAGAGATCCTTTTGGTATTCTAAAGCTATTTGTCACTTTATTCTCCATGTAAACCATCATTATTCCAATAGTTCTCAAGACATAAACCCCCTTATGCATCGTTTTCTTTTATGCATTTATATAAAGCATGGGCACTGACTTATATGCATGTATAAAATAATAGTTCTCAGAGTATTACCAAGTTTAAATCTGTCTCAAATCCATCTTCGTTCATACAGAAGGAAATGAATAAAATCCAACTTATTGTTCAGTATGTAAACATCACGCCTATCATAGAAGAAAAAACTGCTCCGACCTGCCCTGCCTAAAAGATGCAAGAAATTTCAGAAAATTACCCATTCACCTTAAATATTAGTTTATAATTTACAGAAAATGCTCAAGAATATACATGGGAGATATCAATCTGCATGAAACTCTTACAGTGAAAACAAGCACTCAAGAGCAGCCAAGTCTGCATTCAAGTCCCTACAAGCAATTTAATGCAAGCACCCTAAACAGGAAAGTATCTTTTAAGCACTGGACTGCAGTGGTAAGATCCAGCTTCAGTTAAAATAGATATGTTCCTCTGTTTATCTCTTTGTGTACATTTGCCTCTGAATAGAGACTCTGATGACAGTCCAAGAGCGTGTGAAACAGTTCCACTCTTTGCCTTTTCCCTCACATTCAGCAACAGGCATCAGTTCCAGTTAGCTTCACAGGGTATTCCAGTGTTTGCAAATCAAAATATTGGTTCAAGGAAAAAAACAACATTCCACTGATGCACACAACCATATTCTTGGCATGAAGCTGCTGAGTGTGTGCTTCTCCCTCAGACATCTCCGTTAAGCAACAAATGTCAACTGTAAAAGAGGCTGAAGGCTTCTAACACCTCCTCAGTCTGCAGCACAACTTTGATCTCTAATTAAAGGACAGTTCTGGGGTAAAGAAACCATATTTTACCACTTTTTCAAATGGCTCTACACTGCTGCAAGTCACTGCTTGCAAAAAGCCCAAAGCACTACAAACTGAAAACTCACAGCAATTGTCCTCAGTCTATCTGTAGATAGGAGGAAAACCAGAAAGCACCACCTCAAGTTTCCTTCAAGGTCATAAGCACCAGCACTAAAAGCACATAGTCATCTTCACTCTCCTCTTCTAAGTCTGAGGAAAAGAAAATCCCAAGCACCACCTAGAACTCATCAGAAGACCTACAGAAACTGCTCATGTCACCTAAGTTCCCAGGGGAACATTGCAAAATATTCCCCTGGAATCCAAAATACACTGACTACATAGACTGAGCAGAAGAGGGAAAAGAAAGTGAGGTTGATTGTGCATATTTAATAACAGTAGAAATCCTTACACTATTTGTACACTTCTACTCTCCTGACATATTTTCTGGACAGATACATATTTACTAGTTTTTCTTAAACATATTTAGTCCCATAAAAATTTAAAATTTCATGCCTTCTTCATTCTGTGAAGGGAGCATGATGACAGTATGCACACTGAGCCACAGAATAACTGCACCCAGGTAGCTTGCAAAGAGCAAACCTGGTCCAGCCTTTACATTTTGGCTCCCTCTTCTGGAAAGAAGTAAAAAGCCAAACAGCACTACTAAAGATGCCTTCCTCCTGTGAAACCTTAAGTGCAATACAGTTTTCAGCTTCCATTTGTAAGACACAAATCTCAAATTTCTACACTGCTTTTAGGAGCAGCTGTTACTTTTTGCTTGATCAGATTGCTAGAGTCAGACACTTCTGACAGATGAGGAGTACAATCAATAACATCAATTGATTTAGTTATGATGTATCAATTGTGCTGCTAATGTACAAAATGCTATGTAGATATAGCATTACCTGCAAGAGAAGGGTTCAGTTCAGTGGTATTCAGCATTTTCTAACACTAACGTTAACCTGAGGCCATAGGCTATAGAAATAAATGCTGAACAACAAGAGGCAACTCTGAGTAACTTGCCACTAAATGTGAGCAGGAACCATAAGCAACTCAAAGTTCAATTGCCCAGCACTGTTACCTATTGAACAGCAAGTAAATTTTCTAATTGGGTAAAAAAATAAAAAGCCTTCAAGTATGGTAATAATAGATATAGTCACTATTAAAAGCAGCCTATATCATCTGCAAAACTGCTGACAATTAGAGAATATAAAATATTAGAGGATGTGCAAAGACCAATTTACAATTTTTATCTCAGAACTGGACTTCATCCACACATTATGCTGCTCTTCAGTTGGCATCAAATATTTTACATCTTCTAGTGCACAGCTTGAAGTCAAAGTCTGCAGATGACAAACACTAATTTATTTTTGCTCACACAAACTATTGAAACAGCTCAAAACATCTATCTATGCCACCCCTGTAACACTTGCTAGTCCTGTTTATTTTCCAAACAGACTTTGTATCTCAGAGCTTGACACAGCATGGATACAAAGGTATACTTTTTCATTTCCTCGCTGGGAAAGAAACAATCCTTATGTTGGCAATTGTATTTTTCACTACTGTCAACACTCGCTGAAAGAACCAGTTCAGGAGTCTTTGAGTTCTGTCTGCTCCTTGCAGACTTTAGAATTTGTAGTTCTGCAAATACACTTAAGGCTGTTTTCTCCTCCTGGATTTGCATCCTTACAGTCATGCCTTCACATTTGTCAAGTGATGCTGAATCTCAAGCAGTATTGAGAAAACCCTCCACAGCTCCTCTTATCTCCAAAATACACAGGATTGTTCTACTCTCTGCCAGTTCTGCTGTTTCATTCTCTATCTCTTAATTTTTTTAGTTGTACAAAGTTCATGGACCCAAACTATTCACTACACAGCCTGCTCATGTGTCCCACCATTTCCTCATATATTTGCTCACATAAGTGAAAAAGAAAGGCCAGATCCTTGTTGCCCAGTGATGACTATATGATACTAGTGGCAATATGGCTCACACATTCAAAGCAGCAGCACAAAATAAAGCAGTATGAAAAAATCAAGTTATTCTCACCTGAAATTAATAATCCACAGGAATAGATCCCTCTCTATCCCAAGAAAACTCAACTTCTTTAGGATTGCATAGTAACAAGCTCATGTAATTGGGAAGATAATGAGATTATGTCTTTCTTTCCAAGTACTTATAAAAGGAATTCATGTAAATAGTACAAAATAATATATGAATGGTTTGAAAAGTTTTAATCAGTAAGATTAATTTACTCAAAGTACTACCTGACTATTTGCCATGCTGCTCATAGAAGCCAAGTATATACACAAAGCTAAGAAAAGAAAGCTGAACTTCTGGTAATCAAACACTAAGGCTGCATCATTCCCTTAAAGTACTTAATATTTTTCTAAGAAAAATATTCTAAACCTGTAAAGAAGTCTTTGCATACTTAACATCAAGATGCTTTTAATTTTTTTTTCCTTCCAGACTCCATCTGGTGGTCAAAATAAGAACCAGCTGGGGCAGTTTAAACTGTATTCCTTCAGTATGCCCTCACAGGCAGCTTAATACTACTCCTTTCTACAAAAGTAAGGACACGCTGAAGCCCTTACTTCTGCAGTTAGAACACCTTCTGTGTAACCTCTTACCCATTTTATCTCAAAAATAGTCTCTCACAAGTATTTAGGAATAATAACATCTGAAAATAAATGCAAAATATTTACAGTTCAGACACTGCCTGAACGTAACTCAACCTTCCACTCCAGTTCTGGAACCTCAAAGTAAACTAAGCAGCAGACTACTAGAGATTATTTCAGAGATAAACTCAGGGTAGAGATGGCAGTGTGGAAAAGACAAAGTCAAGTGAATTTCACAGTACTCAGTTAATGTAGACACTTCCAAAGGAAGTAATGGTAAACTTCAAAAGAAAAGGAAAAGTGTAACACAAGCTAGGTTAAGAACATAAAGAAAACAGGACACCACAGCTACTGTTCCTGACAAGGTCTGTCCTCATTCCACTCAAATTTATACAAATACTAATGAATTTCTACATACTTTGAGCCATGTAAGCTACTACACTGTGAGGGAATAAGTGAAGTCCTCAATCACACAACCTGCCCAGATTTCTTTGTACACACAGGAGTGGAAAAACAAAACCAACTTTCTGTGGCAATCCTCTCATGCTGTCCTGAAATCTCTCTTCCATGAAATTATGCAAGAATTATTATAGGTACCTTTTTGAGAATAGAACAGGTAAAATGGAACATGAGTATACAAAAGAATTCCCATAAGCTCTGCAGAACCACTGCTGAAATACAAGAGAAGAAACAACATCATACTCCAGCACTGGGGATTCAGGCTTGGTTCTGTGAATAAAGCATATGTCTGTCTATCCATTATGCCAACAACAAGTGCTATACCAGACCATTGATCATTATTTTCCTATACTTGTTAAAAGAAGCAAAACACTGAAACAGCAGCATTCTCTCACACCATGCCATTTTCAAGTGTCTCCAGGCATGTACTTTTTCCAGGAACAGCATGGAATACACTCTCTTGAAAAGCCATGGACAGTTAACCACATGGTTAACCTTCACCAGCAAGAAGCTATGAAAGGGCAGAGAACAATTTCAGTGAAATCTTCCAAGTCTGACTTGTATTTCTTGGGCACACAAAGATAACAAGGCTTCACCAGGCAAGACTGGCTACTGAAAGTTTTGTAAAAGGGTGTTCATGCTTTCCTATTACCTGAATTTTAATAGTGAAGATTATAGTCTCCTTTCTCTAGCAAGAAGTGAAAAAATTGTCAACATAACTCTTTCATTTGCACTTCAATAAGTGCCATCATATTACTATTTCTGATATTTGCACAAGTTTAGAAAGTCTCCCACCAGCTGAAAGACACCTTGAAGAAAAAAAGAGCATTTCTATACGAAAAGCAAGATACTATGACTGTTGCAGAGAGACAAGACAATAGAACAGAAACATTTTCAGGATTGCAGCAGTCAAAGAAATGATTTACACTTTAAGAAGCTCACCTTTGTTGAAAGCACTTTAAACGTACTTTGCTCTGGCACTATAGAATGAAGAAGATCAAGCTTCAAGTTGAAGTCTTCACCTGATGGAAGTCTCACTGATGCATTCATCTATTAAAAGTTGAAAACACGTCTCTGGTCATCTTTGACAGCAGCTCCATTTTCAAGTAAAGGACAGTCATTTCACACAGAGATGAAGTGATTAAATTACTATAATTTCAGACCATGCCATTACACTACTGCATTACTGGATGAGATGTTTCTAAGTTACATTAGAAAATGAACAGAAGATTTCAGCCCTTGCTACATGTACTCAAAAACCCTACTATCATGTCAGCTGGATCTTAAGTCTTTAGGGAAGGAATTATACAACAAATGGAGTATCAACATATTAATAATGGAACATGAAAACAATCTGCAGCTTCTCTTCCAATACAAGAAAACTACAGAACAAGTGCTCAGACTATTTTAACAACCTAAACTAGATAATAATAACCAAGTACTTCTGGTATTTAATGAAGTATCAAGTTAGTTGAGAATAAGAACCCAACTCTTTGATATTGACAGTTAATTTAAACATGAAATCCATTGATACAACATATGGTACTTCATTAAAGGGATTACTGCACTTCCTTAAAAAATATATTTTGCTGCCACAATTTTAGTGGTGCCAAATGGAAAAAAGACTGGATATTGGTGGGTGGGTTTATTTCTCTAACTGTCCTAGAGCAAAACATTACTAATTCCTACCTATTTTAAGAATACCTTGTTTCTGCCCAGTCCTGCTCCAGATGCATGTATAGTTTAAACCCAGATGAGTTCTTCCCCCACCCCTCCACACAGGCAGCTGAAACCCAGACGTTCCCTTGCAGCACGCACACCTCATACTGCTTGTGTTTAAGTGCTAGGGACACTGCTGTGGCAACCCATCCCAAATCACCTGACTGGGCACACTCATGTGCAGCACAACTGTACAGAAGAGAAGCTCAGGCAGGACAGAGCTCCCTTCCCATGGCTCCCTCCCCATTCTTTTTGTGCTACTGCAGCATGTAATGCTCACTGGCTTGAGCACTGCATCTCGGGGAATTTAGGGATGAGTAGCAATAACCAATACAAATCACCTTTCTCTCCAAAAACTGCACACTGACATCATCCTTCTGTGCATTCTTGATCATTATGGTCACAATTACTTGAGATTCTGTTTGGTACCAGTCGTATCTTGAAAAAAGAAAAAAGAAGGAACATTTTTTTTTTTAAAGCTCACACAGCATATAAAATTAGATCACTTTCCTAAATCATTCACTTCTTAATTCAGAATCTTTAATATAGCTCAAAAACATTAACTATACCAGGCACAATGGAACAGGCTTTGAATTAAGCTCAGCACGAGAATAAGAAAACAGAAGTCAGAATGCTGATGCTATTCCCCTCTCTCCTGGTTAGGTTTAACCTCCTGAAAGTAACATTTAGTCTGAACAAAAATGATGGCACTGAGCAACACTTCACTTGGACTGCCACATTTCTGAAGTTACCCCAAAAAAACCTCCTACAGTCATTATCCTGCTTCTCCAATCCCCAAGCCAAAGTGCAAATATGTCAATTACTTTAAATTTCACAGTAATGCTGAAGTCAACTTACTTGATCTTTGGTGGCAGAGGCTGCTGCTGCATATTCTAGTTGAAGCACATTCAATTGGAAAGAAAGTTACATCAATGTAAGTGAAATGACACCATGAAGTACTTTTCAAGGTACAAATAACTTTCACTGATTGCTCCCCTTTTCTTGATTCCAACTGCTCCCCTTCCCTGATTTACATGTGAACATTAACTTACAGGTTGAAGTTCTCCACTGTTTAATCAGTTATGGCAGATTACAAATGAAAAAGTTTCAATTTACATCAAAGGTGTTAGTCTGTAACCTGAATATATTTTATAAATAGCAATTAAGTTCAATTCAAACTCATTTCCTCCTGGATAAGATGCATACCTAGAAAACATCCAGTGACTATACTGCTAATCTACAAATCATGAAGGAAACCTAAAATAGGTCTGAGAACTCAAGGTTCAACTTTTAAACATAAAATCCTTCTAAATCTAAGATTTGTCTCTACATACTGCCACCATGCTTCCTGTACATTTTTCTCCTCTACCCTGTTCTCAAAATGTAAAAAATTTAGGTTAACTATTAAAGAGGTAGCAGAATATCCAATGCAAAGTGCCCCCCCTTTTTTTTTTGTCCCAACAATTAAAAAAACAAAGGAGAGGTCAATTTCAACATCTCTTATGAAGACTTTCAATAAAAAAAAGACAACTGAAAGTTGAGCAGGTTGTAACAGAAAAAAAGTCTACACAAACCACTTGCAAGCTTCTGGAAAAAAAAAGAAGTTACTTCCTAACAGTTTCAATCAAGTTAGTAGCGACAACACAATTAACCACAACTGGTTAATTTGTAAATTAGGCTGCAGACTGCGAGCCAGAAAGTTAAATTTTACCTCAACGGATGCACAGTAATTGCCAGATTTGTTAAGCATTCCTAAGAGTTTCCAGGGCTCAAGTCTGCAGCCTCAGTCTCAAAAGCACTCATGTTCAGAAGAAAAGTTAAATACTTCAGAATTGCACACAATATGAAAGATTCTTTATAAAGCTTGGAAGTGAAGCCACTGAAGCAGAAAATATACTCTAGCATAACAGAAAAGTGAAAATAGTAAACATACTAAGGAAAATATCTTACCAAATCAGTCTGTGAGGCTGGAAAAAAAAGAAATTGCATTTTCAGAAAAAGACATATTGAACTTACAAGGCACAATCTTACCCTAGCTGCTTCAGTTACTCCAGACATCCTGCATTCACTCCAGTCTCAACAGCAGAGCACGTAGGAACACATCAGTTCTACCTATAGTATTTTGCTTCCATGACACTCTACTTTCTAATCAGACTTCAACCAGCAATTTGTGCAAACCAACAACCCTAATATAAACCATGTTCTGATTAACTGAATCAAGAAATTTTTCATTACATTCCCTTGCCTACCTGAAATGGATACAGGCATTTTTTAACTAAAACAACATCACAGGAAACAAGAGGTTAAAAAAAAAAATCACTGTCTGAGAGTCTGCACTAGGTTTATCATCCATCCATCCCCAGGAACAGCACAAAGCTCTCATCACAGTTTTATCTCATGCTAGGGAAACCTCACTGGGGAATTAGATGGAAATTTCCCACTGGGGAATGAGATGGAAATTCACTTACATGACCCTAAATGTACTGTAGCACTTGTATCTGAACTATAGCTTAGTATCCTCCCATCTTATAACTATTTTTTTTAAATATTTCAGATTAAATATGTTTGAAAAGAAACAAACTTTCCCTTTGCTTCTTTATAATGAACACTGACAAAAAGAGAAAAAAATATGAAGCTGCAATGAAGAAATCAGCTATTGCTGTTACTGCCTTTATTGGTTTGTTTGCTTTGTTTTGCTGGTGTATCAGAGAATTAAGAAAATGGTTCAGAACAACAAGACAGTGAATATTCAGGATAAAACTGAATAACATACAGCAAAATATAAAATGCTACTGCAAAATATAAATACAACGTTACTGCAATACACTGCAAAATATAAATACAATGTTAAAGATAAAAGTGTATTGCAACCTCGTTCAGAAAAAATTGTTGCCCAAAGTAAGTCTTTGCAAAAAAGACCATGCAGGCCAATCACTTACCTAGTTCCTCCAAATAAAAATAAACCTTGCAAAAAGTGTCTCACAAAGCAGAAATCTGCTCATCATTCTACAACACAAAAAGGTTCTCCTGTATATGGTTTTTAGTCAACACATTGACACAAACTTGTTCTACTGCCCCATTCTCTAGTGTGCAGCACAGAGAGGAGAGAAAGTCACAACAGGCAGAGGAAAAAATGACACAAAATTCTTCTGCTCTGCTCTCTTTCATCAGAATCCCCAGGCAGCCTAAGCTTTGTGGATGAGTTAATTGTCAGGGCTGGCTGTCTGTAAGAAGGTATGAAAGGAAACTATGCTTACACTCAGTGACCACCATGGGTAAGTCACCAGAACAGCCATTAGCATCTATGGAACTTTCCACATCAAGGAGCAAAATCTCCAAATTTCTACCTCTTTCCAATTTTATCTTCTGTAAGACTTGAAAATTAATTTTGATGTAAGCTTTAGATAGCAAGCTGACACCTCTACAGTTAAAATTAGTTCACAGTTGTGTATGAAAATAAGTTAAAATTAATTATGATTGTCTGATCTTTAAATAAGTACTCTCCTGGCACAGCTAATTATTACCCTAAAAACCCAATATAAATCTTCCTACAAATCTGAATGAAGCATACAAGTGCTAAGGGTGTCTACTCCAACAGAAACAAGAGATAGAAAAACATGACTTCTAAAAAAGATTTTTCTTTTAGAATAAATTATTTCATTCTAAACAAGAGGAAAGTAGTGATTCTTTGAAAAACATAACACCGCTTCCAAGCACAGGGCATATCAAATCCCTCACTAAATAAATGTGTTTTTCTTACCATTCAGTAATTCTTCACATCTTTTAATCCAAATAGTAAAGGTATCATCTACATCTAGAAGAGATCAAAACACAGTAATATTAAACCTCCTTCAAGCATTACATGTATTGCATGAAGAAAAAGTCCTCTCAGTTGCCAAGTGGAACAAATCCATCCCAAACTTGTAGCAATTTACTAAAAAAGGTGTTATATCCTACAACCTCCTTGTAAGCTCTGTCATTTCACTTAGGCTTTAAGTCTTTTTGTACAACTACACTGTGTGTTATATTTCATTAAATTCTAATTATACTGTAGGAGACTAGATTTTGTCCAACTGACAGGAATATGCCATTGCTTTCCAGTCTGTTCAACTCCTATGTAACTGCTTAGAAAGCAAGACATGCAGTTTTACACATTTTTCTCTCAAGTACTTTTTCAAATAGTCACATGCTTCCTCTCCAGAGAAATGTCAAGAGAGATGGTCTGTTGTGTAGACAACCCAAAGTTGCACAACTTTTGACAAACATCAAGTATTCTCTCCTAGAAGCAAGCCTCCCAGACAGAAATTAATTCACTGGAAAATAGCTTAAAAGATGACAGTGTAACAACAGAGCAATCACCTTATTTCAACAATATTCCCAAAAACTCTTCCACTGTGAAGAAAGTAAAACAGTAGCAACAGTGCTCACCAACTACTAAGAATAGCTGAACTTTTTCTAGTTTTACAAGTAAATTCACACTGTTAACTATGACGCAAAGGACACGGAGAAGATTGACAAAATTCCCAGCAGACATGCACGTAACACCAAGTCTGACTCCACTGAAGCTACACAATGTACCCCAACCCTCTAAATATAAAATGTACATCCACTTTGAGGTGCACCTTTGGTCATAAAATTGCTTAAAACTTTGGACATAAAATTGCATAAAAACCCCACTCCTCAAGCCATTTCACCTCCACTTTTCTTCTGCCATCTGACCAGATATCTTAAGAGTTATCTAAATTTTTTACCAAAAGAATGGGCAAACCCTCAAGCAGGCTGTCCAAAGAGTCTTGGAGATACTTGGAAAACAATAGTAAAAAGCCCCAAGCAAACACAAGCAAGTTCAAAATTAATATTACTTTTGGTCAGAGCACAGAATTACAGGAATTCCAGAGTTCCCATGAAACCTAAATTAATCAATATTTTCAAAACTTAGCACCACAACCTAAAAAGACTTCCAAACTTTGCAGTCTAAGCAAAGTCTCCACTGATCCAACCTCCCTCACAAGCAGGTGAGGAATTCTCTTTTTAACCACGGCCTATGACTAGATTGCTAGGCAATACAAACCTAAAAAGTGCAGAGTTAACTTCCCTATTTTTATAGAAGAGCACACTCTTTCCCTGCATCCTGGCACATTTTATAATTTGAGGCAAATGAATTTTGATCTCTAGAATGGTATTATCCTCCCAAATAACTTATTTCTACTAAAAACTTCCTGGGTCTTCACTGATGAAAATCTACTAACTCCTAAAATACAAGAAAAGTAAGAAAATTCTTTTAAAAGTCGCCATGTTCCAGCTTTACTAAATTCATTCATTGGTCACAGCAAAAAAACCCAAGAAAATTTGAGAGTAATTGTCCTAAATCTACATAGCACACCAAAGAGTACCAGGTTACACTCGTTCTTTAGCTAAGGGAATAGGAACTGCAAAAATCTGCATGCATCACACGGCTGAACAAAAGGAGTACTGCTTTCTAATGTTATTTCATAAAATAAAGAAACACTGTACATTGCACAGCTCATCACATTAAGTCCTACTATGATAACTTTGTAGGTGGGTAATGGGAAGGTTGCTGTGGTACCCTGGGCCTGCCAGTGATGAGCACAAGTAGGAAGCTCATCCTTGTCAGCATTCCAGATTGAGATTTAAAACAGCCCTTACATTAGCAAAGAACAGAAACCTGTATCCATGTACTTCTGCCCACTTGTGTGGCCAAGAAACTAGCTTTGCCAGCAAAGAATTCCCCACCACAGCAATTCTTCCCAAGGCAGCAACAGCTGAAGCCACTCTTCATCACCTGCCTAGTGAATGCTGCAAATTTTCCCTCTGTGCTTTGTTCATTTTGCATTAGCTGCATTTAACTGCAAGTTAATTGTGTTGCCAAAATGCCTGTGCTCACAATGTTTTCCCCTGGGATCCATGAAACATTCCACAAAGGTAAACTCTGTTACTGACACAAACTTGCCAGCAAATTAGGTAATATATGAAAGAAAATCAACTAAGTCTGTAATTTTTAAAAGGCCTTCAGGAGACTCGTCATCTCACAGCAGGCTACAGAACTTTGTGATGAGATGGAGGAAGCACAGCAGAAAGTATCTCCAGAGAAGAGAGTAATCAGGAAGTGCTAGGAAGCTTCAGAAACTCTTCAACTGAGTAAGCAGCAAAACAACAGCAAATTAAATTCAAACAGGTAGAAATGAAGCAACTCAACACAAGACAATGTGCTGTATTTTGGGGATTCTGAATTAGCAGAGGACCCTGGTATTCACTGACTTATCTAAAAGATATCTGCAGTTCTGTGTTATACTCTACAACATCAATAGAATGTGAGGTTACCCATGCACGTGAAAAACCTCAAATTGATAGTGGTTGCCTGGGGTGGGGCAAGAGCATGAAAAGTAAAGAATAGACACTCAAATTCAGCAGTGATGAGCCTGGAGATGCACAAAAAGTAACCTACCAAGTAAGGAAAGCAACATAGTTTAGTGGAAGGAATCTCTTCCTTTCACAGAAAGTTACAAAATAGAGAACTGGACTACACTGCAAAGACAAACCTCTCTCTACTGTGAAATTAATATAGACCATCTAGTTATCCAAACTACCAATACAGAAAGAGTTTCAGGAAACTTCTTATTTTCAACTCTTGCTCCAGGGCAGCCTAAACTGACAGCTGTGAGTTGCTGCAATTTCACCACATCACCCTCCTACCACTGGCCCAACACTGCCACTTCACTTTTGATGGCTTCAGCACTCAGACCCTTGGTTGGGCCATTTCAACACATTCATCCAGGAGGAAAGACTTTAAAAATAGTAGCTTTCTGCAGACTTAATGCACTGAAACAAGATGCTAAACAAGCACAAGAGTAATAAGGAGCATGATCACTTGGCATCAAGTATAAGCTTACACTTCCATGGAACTCCACTTTTAAATCAGAGGATTAGATCACTTTTTTGAAAGATGCAAAGTAATTATATTTTTGCTAAGCCTACATGTCCCAGCCACTACTATTATAGATAAGACAACAAGATGAACAGATCTGAGACCACAACAATTCTTATCAGATTAGGACATTTTGCTCTGCATAACCTTTCAAGGTGCTTTTTTATTTTTTTACCACCTTTTCTTGCTGTTTGGAAGAGAGGATGAAGTTGTATTTATAATGGGGGATAGGAGAGAAGATAAAGGGGTCACAACCATCTTGCAATTGGTTTGTTCTGTGCTTCCCCATAAGTCCTACCAAAGCCTTCTGTTTTTTAACAACTCCTTTCCTGCTTATTGAATAGAGTCAGGTTTTAGAAAAGCTGTAGGTGTTCCCAAACTAAAAAGTACCAAGAAAGCCAGAAAGCCAACACTGTAAGATGAAAAGAGAGATATAAAAAATGGCTTCTGTAATTAAGTGGTATGTAATGTAAGGTAAAAATCCACTTTGTCAGTTTGAATACCCACTAAGTTGCACATTCTTTCTAAAGATTGATCTATAAAACTGTTTAAGAAGAAATTCCAGCTACATCTAAAGAGCCTGCTCTATTTAAAATGTTTTCTATGACACTTAACACTATAATATTGCTACTATTTATCTTCAAGACCGCCAGGAAGCAGGAAAACACTTATAAAGCAAAAAATAAATCTGCTACCAATTGCTCACAACTTTGATACACATTTTTAAACAGTTTAACACTTTCATGCAGTGATTGCATAAAGGCTCTCAAAAGTCAGACAGATGGTGTTAGGGACCCAATACATTAGCCTTAAAAAAAAAAATCTTTGGTCTCCATTTTAATCTAACACATTACCCATTATTTTAACATAAGGAATACACACAAGAAACTTTAATACTTACTGTCCAGCCTCTGTCCCTCTCTGAAAGACTCTAAAGCAGATGCATAGTTTTTGATATGATATTCACCTAACCTGACACAAATAAAGAAAAATACAAGAAAACAGTGATTACTTTTCAGTGGAGTCCACATTCTATAGATAACATGCTGTATTGGTTAAAATGACGTGTAAGAATTTAAATTACCTAAAAGATATGGTTTTGAAAAGGCAAAGGTATTACAATAATCACCCCAAACTACATGGATTTATTACAAATGCCTTGCAAGCAGCATGGCTTTGAATTTATTAATTCTTAGTATTGTAAAAAGTTTGCACAGAACCACAATCCAAACTCTAGTATTGACCTAGAGACTAGCACAATATTCCCCAAGTACCATAAATGATACATACCCTTTTCTAAGGAGCGCTACAGCATTATTTGGGTTGAGTTCTAGAGACTTTTTTGCATCTGCAACTGCATCTGTTGAAAGTCAGTTTAAAGTTGAGAAACATAATGTTATAAAAAGCAGTGAAGTGTCAAGTGTTTCAGCAGTGAAATTTTTCTAGGATGAACTACGTTATCTTTCTTAAGATAATCACACAAATCACACTGTCTGAATCAAGTCTAGCCACAACTGCCACACATGAATCCCTCGCAGAGCTGCAGAGCTCTTATGTAAAATGCAGCAAGACTTTCATTTAGCTAAATACTCTGCTTAGATGTGAGGCGTGATTCTGTTTGTTTGGTTTTTACTGGAAAGAAAAAATAAACCAGATCTCATTCAGTCAATCTTTTCCCAGGCATTATTCACTTATCACATTCCTACCGTGACAGGATTCAGTCTCTACCAAGAACACAATGATGGAAGACACAATGCAAAAACCTCAAGATCTGCCTAAGAAGTCTGCTTATAAAAAGCTGCCAAGATAATACTAGACTGGAATCAAACAGAAAGCTGGGACTCTAGCAAACCCATTTCACTGAAAGTTTTGCAGTAACAAAACAATCTAAGAAAACGACAAGATTATGTACCAACACTAAAACCAGCATATTAAGTTACAGATAGCACACTCTCTCGTTACTGTGATTGAAGACATCTCCTGTAAAACATGTGTTATGATACACTTGTAAAAGGATTCTTAGACTGAAGATGTTACCAGCATATTTCTGTAGAAGAATATGAGCATAAGCTCGTTGACAATAACATTCTGCATCATCTGGATTCTTTTCCAAAGCTGTTGTCAGTTCCTGTAAACACACATTAAAAAAATGAAACAGTACTTCAGAAATCCTCATAAAAACACAGTATCAAACTCTGTCAAGTAAGAGACATTTCAGAAGACAAAATCCTAACTGGCATTTCTGTTTACCTGTTGCTTAGCTCTCATGCACAAAGCTAAACATCAGAGCCTGAAGTACAAGGAACCTGCCAATTATACCAAATTCAAGCAGACTGTTTCTTACTGTGAAGGAAGTGGGATTTCAAATGCTCTAAACATGAAGTCTAACACAGATGATCCTCTCTATTCCAAAAACCTTCCTACAATTCTAAGTATGCTTGTACACAGGTCTGCTGGATTTGAGAGAGCAGAGCAGTATTAGCAGTTTGGAAGTCAATGCACAGTATGTCAGAACAGTTGTGTGGAGATAAGATGCTATGAAATACCATGTAACACAAATTATAGTGCTAAGAGATTGTTTCAATTTATGCTGAGCACAAAAGCAGATGAAGAAAAGATTTATGGAGCAGAGGGTTCAGAGGAGGTATTATTGAACAATGGAAATAAGCATAAAGTAGTCCTTTGTTAAGGGAATCACAGGATATACGGATTGAAATAATAACACATTGCTCTCTCTGAGAAAAGTTCACGACTGTGCACACAGAATAAAATCACAGCAACTTGAAGCACACACCTGCAAAGAGCATCTCCAATTCTCTCCTTACTGGTGAGAGAATTTCTTCCTGTTGCTAGAAGCCAGTCTTCCAAAAGGGACTACAGTACATTGCTACAACTGTTTGCTAAGTTGACTTCTACTCAGACTTCCACCTGGAACCTAGCAAGTATGAAGGTAGCTAAGATACAAGCTTTCAACCTGCAGAAACATTTTTACAGCACAGCTGCCGAAACTCTGCTCCACCAAGACAGAAAAAAGAAGGGAAGGAGGAGTTGCCTTAGCTCTAATTCAGGCCAGTGTCTTTTTCTAACAGATGTCACATAAAGTGTTTATGCCACCTAGGACTTAAGGGGCCAGAACAGCTTCTTCTAGCAGCAGCACAAATTCTTACTATGTAACATACACACACCTCTAGAGAGACACAGCACATGAATTTAAATCCTTGGGGGTCTCTGAAGAAAAGGGCAGGCAGCAGTAACTTGATCTACTTGTACTTCATGAGATAAAGTTATTCAAAAGCAGCTGTCAATATGGAAATACTCATGGCTGCAGGTATTCCACATGGCAGGGATGTGAGGCCCTGCACATATTCAAATTGGTTCAGATTATGCTGAGAGGTGAAGTACTTCTGACATGTGAAAGCCAGCAGGGTCTGACTCTGACACTGAACACCACAGGCACATCCAGGTGCAGAGGCACTGCTCTGACAGATCACCTCTCCCCCAAACACCATTTCCTGTGATTTATGCTGATGACAGATGCACCCATTGGAGCCAGCAACATATGAATGGATCCTCCTACAAAACTAACCCTCATCCCAGGAAAGGAAAGCAAAGCCAAGCATTTTCAACCATGTAAAACTTCTCTCTTTATGTGCTTTTTATCAGTAAGTTACCACGTCTCATCCAGGCACAGACACGGAGCAAGTAACTCCTGTAAGCTATTTGAGAAGCCAAGAAATGCTGGACTGGCACTGGGAACTCCAGACTATAGACATCAGCAACAGTCACTTAGAACAAGCTTAGACTTTGCCCTCACACTTAAGTGATATCTGCATATTTTTACTCCAAAGGCCCTTACCATGTGACCAAATTGCAGATCTGTTTCTAAACACACTGGAAAATTCAGTAAAGAGTTTGCATGAACTAAAGGTGCTTCTGTCTCCACATAGCAGCTCACATTTTCAACTTAAAATGAGAAGTCATTCATGAGTTTTGTCATTCAGACAGTATTAGAAGGTGGATGATGATCTTGCAATTGCATCAGAGCCAGGTGCAGAAAGCCAAAGCACAATCTCCAGGAATTAAAGCAATCAAAAATCCCAAGGACACAGTGCAGAAATGCCAGGCCAACTGGACAGAAGCCCAGCCAGGTGTGAAAGCATTACACAGCACCATTTCTGCAGAACTGTCTCCCACGTGAGAAACACCAAACACATGAACATAACGACCACCATAAGCTCATGCAAGCACAGTGCAGCACCTGGAGACCTGAGCCCCCAAGTCAGCAAAATGCTGCCCTGAGCTGTGGCACTTCCCAGTTCAGAGAGCACCAAGCAAATCTGCCTACTCAGTGCAGGGATTTGGAAACAAGGCCTAAACTGGCACCAGCATTACTGTGTCAGGTATTAAATAATGCCTATAGAATGTGTTACGTAATGTCCTGAAGCACTGAATGCACAAAAAACTGAAATATAAGCTAGAAAAGCAAAACAACTAAGTTAATCCAGGAAAAAAATGCAAAAACACATTCTGGCAGCATTCCCTAATACTTCTGAAGACCTTTTAGTGTCAGGGATTTTTGGTTTGTTTGCTGGTGGCTATTTTTAACTATAAAATGTGAAACTTACTCTTTTTTTTATATCTTGAATTAGTTTTATTCTGCCATACAGATTTGGCTATTCCAAACTGGTTTTTAAATGTCATTTATCTTTTGAAAAACTTCTACAAGTTACAGCCTAAACCCCAAAGAACTGAAAAATTCAGCTTCACCATTTTCTTTGCAGAAAGATAATTTAGTGTCACTTAATGGTTCTACCACCCACTCTCTTCAAGCAGTGCTAACCTTTTACATCTTCTCCTCTCCCAAGTAGTTAAACAGAAACACTTATCCACCCTCCAGTTGTCTTCTCATTAACCATCTGTTTTAAGTAAAAATTGCCTTTAGAAAATAGATTAAAACATATTAACTGACGAAGTCATAGAACAGGCCAGATTGGAAGGGACCTCAAAGGATCATCTGGTCTAACCTTCCATGGGAAAGCCCGCCTAGATGAGAGTATCCAGCAACCTGCCCCTTCGTGTCCTGAAAACCTCCAGTGATGGGGACTCTACCGTATCCGTGGGGAGTGTTTCAGCGAGTGACCATTCTCACTACATAAAAATTATTCTCTGTCCAGATGAAAGGAAGATCAGTCGTGGTGCCCACAAAATATAGGGAGAGCAAAAAAATATAGACCACGGCAGAATAAAAACTAAGATGCAATACCTCTCTTCAATAAGCTTGGGGGGGTCTATTACCACAAATCTTAACTGATTTAGCTGTGAGAATTACCAACTACCTTCAAGGAAGACAAAGTTTGTTTTGCTTTCCCCCCCACCCCTTCTTTGCCGCACAGGCAGCACAAGTGCTGTGCCAGGTCCGCGCCGGGCTCCCCTGCAGCCCGACCTCACCTGAGCCCGGCTCCCGGGGACCCGGCCCAACCCCGGCCCGGCCCGGCCCTCACCTGCGCCGCCGCCCCCGGGTCCCGGTCGACGTCCGCGTCCGAGAACCTGCCAAGGAAACACAACGCCGTCAGCGAGCGGCCGGGAGGGCGGGCGGCGGGGCCGCGGGGGAGGCAGGGCGGGGGAGGGCGCTCACCGCGGCGGGGCCGCTGCCGCTCCCGCCGCCTCCTCCATGCCGCCCGTGGCCCCCGGAAACTTCTGGAGCCGCCGAGGCGCCCGCGCCGCACGCACCGCGCAAGGCCGCGCCGCGCGGGGGCTGCCGGGAGGCGCGGGAGCGGCCGCGCAGGCCCCGCCCCGCCCCAGCGGAGGCCCCGGCCGAGCCGAGCGGAGCCGAGCGGAGCGGAGCGGACGGCCCTGCCCGCCCTTCCCGCCGCCTCTTCCTGCCCGCAGCGCCCGCCCCCTCCTGCCCGCCGCGGGGAACCTCGGCCCCTCGGCCTTGGAGAGATTTGTGTCAAAGTCGGCAATTTAATTTTTTTTTTTTCAGTCGTTAACCGGTAGCTGGAGCTGGAGCAGTGCAGTAGTTGCGCAGTTGCGTTGTGAGCATCGTACGCCTGCCTGACCTTTCGCTTTAAAGGAGAAGGCAATGCAGTCACCTGAGGAATTGGCTGGCTGGGCGGGAGCCGCCGGCAGTGCAGTCAGCAGGGCTGGGCAGTAACTGGGGAAGGTCATGGCAGCACTGGGACATCGGGACCGCTGACCCCCCGAGCACCGCCTGGAGCGGAGCCCGGGCTCACAGGGAGGGAAGAACTGCGCTCGCAGGCCTGAGAAGCCAGAGACGGCAGAATCAGTTCCGTTGGAAATGACCTCTGAGATCATCCAGTCCAGCCCCTGGCTGAACAGCACCACCGTAACCAGGCCAAGTCCAGTATTTCCCTAAACACCTCCAGGGACGTTAACTCCACCGTCTCCCTGGGCAGCCCATTCCAATACCTGCTTGCCCTCATTCTTCCTAATGTCCGACCTAAACCTCCCCTGGTGCAGTTTATGAGACCACTAGCAATAGGGGTTAGAGTATTAATTAAAGAAAAAAAGTTATATAATCTGTAACCAATGAAGGCTGATGCCTTTGTTAAAACTTATAACCAGGGTGAAGTTTTAGTAATCAGAGAACCAGCCTTTTGTGGGTTACCACCTAGCTCCCTACTTTGTGCAAATCAGAATAAAAACAGAAATACCTCTCAGTGTGTCAGCTGGTGCTGTGCACCAAGCACCCAGCCCATGTCCAGGACAACAACATTGTGGACAGGACTTCTCAAAGGCGGCCTGAGGCCTCCATCTTCCTCCGCCTCCTCCGGATGGAATTTCCTTCTGTGAAATGCCTCAAAAATAAACAAGAGCCTTTTTCTCCTCTGTAGCTTCACACACGTGTGGAAAAGAACTGCGGCCTCAATTTTTATTTTCTGACTCAGAAGTGGCTGGGATTTTAGCTATCGTGTTTTGTTTGGCTGCTGCCACAGGCACAAAGGCAGCTCTAACAGGGGAGAGGTTGCTCAAACTCCCAATGTGAGCTCTCATTTCATGATTGACTCCAGCTTTTCCCTTCCTTTGCCATATCAAAGAGAGTTCAAAGTACAGATCCACCTGGCTGGCACACCAGAGCCCAAGGGACACAGGGAGGGAGTGATTTCCATTTACTGTCTGTTACACAACAGTCTGCTGCTGGAGACACATTACTGCTGCTGGAGATTTCCACCACTTCTGCAACTGACATAAACTAAACTGACAAAGCATTTTCCATGTGTAATAGCTGCATCTATAGCATGAAGTTTTGTTGTGAAGATGTAACCTTATGGTGCAATTCCCCCCCCTCCCCCCCACATTTCCAGTAAACACCAAAGCAACTTCCCTGCATCTAAAAATTAATGTCAGTCAAACATTATCACTTCAGATTTTTTAGAATTATGAAATATTTGTAGTATAGGAAAACATCCCTATTTTATAGTTTGATTTAAAAAATAGCTTCCATCTCCAGTGCTTCCGTCAATCTAACACAGCCCTCGGGGTGAGGACTGTTACCAGATATGCTCCCACAAAGCTTATCCACATTCCTGAAAATATTGCCAGCACTCCCCAGCTGCAGGGAGCGCTGCCAGATAAACAACCACTGGTGTGGGTATGACCAGCCTTCCTGTAAATGGGTGAGGTGCTGGGTTTGCAGGTGGAACCCTGACTGCCAAGAGTCAGAGGGAAGAACATTGAACTAGCACAGCAGCTGTGGCAGAGAACTGCACGTTCAATAGTTTGTAGAGCTCCTTCTGTCAAGCAGCAAGACCATACTCTCTCTGCCACTCTACTGCTCCTATTAGTTTTTCTAGTATTAGTGCTTAAAGTTATATTTAACCTTACCAACCAATCAATAAAACTCCAACATTAATTCAATCATAGAAGGTCATATTCCCTTTCATTTTATACTGACAATCATAATACCAGGCAAAATATTTATTATTAACTTACCCTCTGCTTAAACACTGCAACATGCAAGTTTTTGAAGCCCTAATAGCTTGGGCTGTCAGTTGTATCATACAAACTACAACAACCTTTCTGAATTACACTCAGAATTTTGTGTTGTTTGTAACATACTGGGAAATGATGGAAAAGAAGTTTAGGTCCAGTTCCCGGATTTATCTCAATCTTCAGTTCAGTTACAAAAATATACATTACTGCTGTTTCAAAGGATATTCAAGTCTGTTCAGAAGTGAATTGCACATGTTCCACCACAGACCCACACTGACTAATGACCCTGTCCCTGTTTCTCACTGTATTTTACTTATTTATGATGACTGTCAAAACATTATAATAATTAAAAACATTCCAGAGTAAATACAGAAAAGTGGTTTTCCATTTGATTTATTTTCATAATAAACCAATTAAAATACAAAAGAAGGACCCAAGGTTCAATGGGCTCCATCATTTAAAAATTTGTCTTTAAATACAAAGTCACTCAGTAATATGAATACATATAACATTAGACCTCTAAACATAACGATCTTATTGATCTTATTTGCATCTATCAAAAATTTGTATGGAAAAAATTTAGCTGAAAAAACTTCCCTGCAACATTGAATATACAGTATTTACAATCAAAAACCAAGAACTCTTAGCAGTATTAATCTCCAAAAACCTGCATAAATTGTATATATTTAATTTCCCTCCCCCCTTACAAAATAATCTGAAGTAGAAAGCAAGATTGTTAAGCTTCATAGTCGCAAAATGGCATGAAACATTTGCACCTGTAGTGATGCCGTTAGCTTCTGTAATTAAATATATCTGATGTTTTCATATAAAATATAGACATGGCATTGTCATTTCTGGAATATATGTTTTGAGTACTCTCAATAGGAGTGTATATTCAGTTTTGCACACACAAGAGCTTGTGCTGCAAAAAATACAAGAGGATACCTGGTTATCAAAGTCTAAAACTGATGTCATTCATTGATATGAAACAGATACTCGATCATAAAAATTCAAACACATGGAATGAAACTGTCTTACTAGAACTAACTGCTGCTTCCAAAGGTGATACACATACAGATTAAACAGAAAAGGTTACAATAACATTACTGCAATGTAAATCGGCAACAGACTGACAACAAAATAAGGGAAGTTTGGAACTTTGGCCAACAACCTCAGGAGAAAGTCTTCATAGCATAAAAAGCATGTTCCTTCATGCCTGTACTTTGAAAAATGAGTAATATATAATTTTATTTATATGATAACATTTAGCAATTAACAGAAAATCAAAATCCATCCTAAAGCATGAATTCTAAAAATTAACTGCAGAAATTTAGTAGCTTTGCAACATCATGCTTCAGAATCAAATAATATATACATAACTGAAAAGGTCCCATCACATTTATGAAAATAATCATCCACAGGGTCTCTTTTTTTTAAATTATTTAATTATCAATACAAATTGGGTTCCAATGGCTCATTTTCTTGCTTCACTTGCACGTTAGATGGGAAATTATCTGAACTGGACACTACCATGACAAATGGTTGCTGCTGGAATCTCTGCTCCGACTGCTCAGTATCTTCTACTTTGTCACTCTCCTCCTTCTCCTCTTCTTGTAGGCCAACCTGCTTCGTGTCCGGCGCTTTAATGACCGACGTGATCACCGTGCCCGAGGGCTGGGACACCACCTGTGAGCTGCTGGGCGAGAACGTCACCACAGGGGTGCTGGAGCTGAAGGATGGAGACGAAGCCATGTTGACTGTTCCATTGCAAATTGTCTGCACGCTGCTGGTGAGCACCTGCTGCACTTGTGCTGGGCTCAGCACAATCGAGGAAGGAGGTGAGACTGGCTTCTGAGACTGTAGCATGATGTTTTCTTTAAGAACCGTCATGGGCTGGGAAGTAGGAATGGCTTGTAAAATGAATTTCTGTGCTGTTGTTACTGAGGCTGGATCTGTGCTGGCTATCACTGTAGTAAGAGGCACTGTCTGGAGTGTTACAGTATGCAGCTGCTGATTTCCAGGTGAAACAACCACTGGAACCTGGGTTGGAGTCTGCAAAGTCCTGCTAAGATTAGAGAAGATTATTGTGTCAGAACACTTCCAGGCTGGATTTTGAAAAAATAATTATAGATTTACCACAGAAAAAACATTTGGCATCATAAACATTTTATTTACCCAAAAGAGGTAGTAGAATCTCTCCTAATAAAACCAGAACTGGACTTGACCCCTGGATTCAGCAAGATGATTCCCAAAGTAAAGGTACCCCATATAAACTCTACTGCCATCACCAAGCTGAACAGCCTGCCTTTAAAACATTCAGTGGTTCATCAGGAAACCTAGAATCACATCCAAGACCTCTACCTCAAGCATTGACCAACATCAAAAGCACAACCCACTAGAGATCTGCCATCAGTTTCAAAAATTACGCCAAGTAAGTAAGAAATCACAAGCCTAACTCAGGCCTTGATTGTCCTGACATCCACATATACATTTAACTGTATTCAAAAGCATCCACAAGTTAGCAATGTCTGGGAACAGCCTTGCCACACTTCCAGGACACAGAGTTCTCTGTCCGCCAGGCTCACACACAACTTCTGGTAAAAGAGCTGATCAGAATCTGCTTCCAAAACATCATTTTAAATTAGGAGTGATTGCAGGCTAACAGACTTGGGTACCATGTGACTGTCAATAGATGTAGAGCTCTGGGAACAACATTAGAGGATTAAGAGCTGTATTGCTGGAGTACACAGCTACTGCAGTGCACAGTGGTTACTGAAATGTGGCAATACACTCCAGTCACACAAATTAAAACAAAACAAAACCCCCAGAAAACATAAATGGCTATCAGGGGAGGGAGAGAGGAAGGGAAGGGTAACTGCTCTGAGACCCTGACACAGCTTGTTCCATGCCACCATGCCATGCTGTCTCTGGCAATCTTTCTTTCCTTCTGTTTGTCATGCAGAGTTGTCTCCAATCTTCCTGCTTCTCTTCAATGTTTAGTCCTACCTGCCCTCCTCCCCCTTTTCAGTCTTAAGCTCTCCCTGGTGTTTTCTCAAAAATAAAAAAAAATAACTATCTCCACCTCGTAGGTTATTTCTACCCCTGCTGCCATCACTTTAGATGGAAAGCAATTTACTGTCAATGTTCATACTTTCACGCCTGTGCACAGTATTGCCTGCTCTTCTTTCTGAAGACTGCACCTCAGATATGCTGTAAGGGTTGCCTGCCATACATCAACCATGGAATGTCCTCCGTTCTACACTCCTTCCACCCATTCAGAATTTATTTTTCACAGCTCTGTGTAAGTCTACATTTCAACATTTAGCCACTGACCAGTCCAATCTAATTCAACATATTCAAAACTTCCATTTAAGACCATACTCTGGCTACCACAGTTGCAACAAAATGCTTACCAAAGCAGGACTTAGGTGGTGCTGAAGCTATGGGACAATGTGGAGGCAGATGCTGCTGCTGGTCATAGTCCAACTGCACAGGGAGTTCCATTCCCTCTTTCTTAGTGCAGCAACAGAGACAAGTACAGGAATATATGTAGAAGGTTTCTCATGTCCCACTCAGCACAGTCCTCTAGGAAAGGCCTCTAGCTGAGCTCCAAAGACTGCTCCAGCAAGAGCAGGCCCAGTAACCCTGCTGGTATCAGGCTCAGAGCACGTGGGTGCTTCCCTGAGCATCTTCCAGCTGCCAGTCCTTCCTGCAGGCAATCTTTTCCCCAGATCACATAGGGCTTGGTAATACAAGAAACAAAATTTCCATCTGTAACTTTCTCTTCCTCCCAAGAAAGACAGTTGCAGTACCCAGCAATGCTGCTACAGCAAACCAAATCCAAATCCTTGCCAATACAGGCCTCATCACAGCAGCCATCATAACAATGACACAAAATTTGATGTGACTGACACCAGAGTCAATCTTGAGCTCCTTTTTCACACAACAGAAGAAATCCCAAGGAAGAAGTTCATGGAAATGGGGCTGGTTGAAGGTGAAGCACCAGCTAGAGTGATTGCTTCTTTCTTTCAAACTTCTGGAGAACTTGATGCTGGCCCATCAAATGCCAACAACCAAGCCTAAGTGCAAGGCTCAGAATGACATTACCAAGGCTCATACCAAGTCTCCTAAGGGTTATCAGTGCTAACTATTTTTTCCCCCAGCAATTCCCCTGGGACCTTGACAGAAAAGTCATAAATGTCTATGTCAGAAATAGCAACAGGATGAGGGCATCCACTAGGTTCTTTAAAAAACTAAAAAAAAAAGCAAACTATCTACAGTTAATAAACTCGTAATAAAATCAAAATGTCAGACAGGTACAGCTCAACCCAGGAAAGTCTACAGAGACCAGAAATGCAAGTGGAACAGCTATGAAGGAGAGATAACTGACACTTGCCATTAGAAAAGCATCAAAAGAATCAGAATAGATACCAAGGCAGTTCTTTAATCCATGAAGAAACTTACCCGAGTTTGAAGGATTAAGAACAACACAATAGCTGCAATTTTGAAAGCAGGGGCTAAAGCTGCTAGTCTGCGCCAGTAGGCCCTCAAAGTATTATCTTGAAGCTACTTCCTTGTTCTGTAGCTGTTTTGTAAAAATAAAAGCTGCTAGCTGCTAAGTGGCTTTGAAGGATAAGCTCGATATGTGTGAACTGCATCTAAAATCAATGCAGGTATCTGTGAAGCACTAGGAGCAACAGCTCTGAGAGACAAAACGAGACCACTTGTCTCAGAACACTCTAATTAGTATCTGCATATTAATCTGCAGTCCCGTGCCTGAGGTTTACTCCAGATGCACTGTCTTCTCCATCAGCCAAGATACAAATACACGATACACATACACATCGACCTGTACATACACGTATATGCATACACAAACAGGGTGTGCTTGCTACCTGCATGCAGCAGGTAGCTGTACAAGCACATAATGAATATTTATTTATGTTAATGGCAGCCAAGCAAGACATTTGCCTTAGTTGTTAAACCTGATTACTAAATAAAATCTATCTTCCTAAACTATTTGCCTTGAATACAATTGAAAAAAGATACAGCTTGATTAATTGTTTTGTCTGTTTTACAAAAAAAAAGTACACAATAATTAAGGCGATATATTAACATTGGGCTACACTGTTTTAGGTGCTTTTAAGGCTATATTTTGCTATGTTTCTGAATTTCACTGGCATTTTGCTAACAGCCTTTCTTCTCTAAGGTACAAATCTTTTGCGTGATTATTTTAAAAGTTGTTGCTGAGGTTTCAAAAAGAACAAGAACATTGAGCAACAGCAATGGAAAGGAAATTCTGCCATAAAACAATCTGATTACAACTGAGAAAAGAATGACAAAAATTCTGAAGTCATTTTAGCTTTGCAGAAAATGATCATCTATTTCTTGGGCCATATTTTACAGTTAATGGCTTAGAATTGTGCAATATCTTATTAGCTCATCAAGAGATAAATAGTGACAGGCAAGAAAAACAAGTTTATTTATGGTAATTTATGTGAAATTTATGAGATGGAGAAGATACCAAAAATATTGAAGCTGCAAGCCAAGGTAAACCAAGTATTTCACAGCATGGTAATAAAATGAAACAAAGCAATATTAAGACATACGTAGAGAGAGGTAAGAGAGGACAGAAAGAGAGGACTCAACTCTCAATGCGTCCTTTTTACTGAACCACAAAGTCTAACAGTCTTCTTTCCAGAATTTTTCAAAACTGCACAGTCACCTGATTAAAACTCAGGAACTTTGCTGCTAACAGAGCTACAGAACCTCCACCTCTTTCAGCAGTGCCAAAGACATGGAAAGAGAGCTCCTAAGGATATCTTCTTATTGTGCAGAAACAAAATTAATCTAATTAGATGACACTATAGTCCTTTCTGTCAATAAGCAGTCACCTTCTTGCATATCTCAGAAATTAAATCAGAAGTGGGCTTAAGAAAAGGTCGGTTTCAGCTGCAGGAAAATCAAAATGTTTGGTTATAAGCAAAGTCTTTGCTGTGATAGAAGTTGTCCATATTGGAAATGTGTTCTGAGAAACACACCCTGTTGTAAGCTAAATCACTTTTTCTAGTAGAAGCCCATTGAGACCACAGTCCATTTCTGACCAGCACCTCCCTTAGGAAGGACATTTTTCTCAACCTGAAACCTGGATTGCAGTCAAGCCTTCACTTAAGAGATTAGAGATGAGGTCTTTGTAACAGTCCCCTGTTTCCCTTCCTTTGGGGAAGGCTATGGCAGCAGTGTGCCAGATCCAACAATACCTACTGGTCAGTGTGCTGGAGAGCTTTTAGAACTGCAGGCTTGCCTTTGGAGCAATGACAGAAGACTTCTGCCTAACTACAAACAGAAGCAAAGCACGTGCACTGACGGTGGCCGACCAAAGGAAGGGCTTCAGAAGCTGTTTCTGATTATTTGCAAGTCTACAGCTGGCATCATCCTCTTTTGCCTATGCTCCCCATCAAGTCCCGGAGAGACTTAGGGAGCCCTTTACCAAGACCTACACCAGGGATGGTTTTTATTCAGGAGACCTATAGAAATGGCACAGGAGGGATGGGCTACAACACCAGCTGACATCGTGCAGATGGGACTCTTGCACTTATTCAAGAAAAAGGGACTTAAAGCAGATGGCCAATGCAAAGTCTCAGAAGAACAGTGCCAGACTGCTTCCCTTTGTCTGTGGGGTTATGTGAGCTTGAGCAAAGCCAAAAGAGGTAAGGTGTGAAGGATGATTACAGAAAATAATGCTGACATTCACTGTGCAACTTACACAAGACAATGTCTATATAAGGTATGAGATAAAGACACTTCATTTGATATAGCAGCTGTAATCACATTTTCAGAGTTGATAAACTCCTGCTAGACAATTTTTTTTTTTTTTTTTTCAGCATCAGCATTGCTGCAGTCAGATTGCCAAAGCATCACAGCCTGGTCACAGGAACACATTATGGAACAACAGCAGAAAGCATGTGTTTGCTTGGGTACACATGGCTTTCAAAGGCAATTGACTCTGCTTACTGGGACCAATACATAGTGCTGGTGAATTCTTGGCTTCATCGCTGTTCTTACTCAGAATGCTCACACCCTGAAAAAACATAATTCACGTTCAGCTATTTCTTCCTCCTCCTGAATCAGGATCCTGCCACTGCAATCCATGCTTGTGTCACCTTCAAAAGTAATTTTCTACCTTGAAGCTTGCAAAAAGATCAAGATGAAAACGGTGGCTGATTCATCATGTCGAGGTTCTCCCATTCAGAAGTGAACAGAGAGCATATCCCATTGGTCCTCTGTGGCCTGTATTAGCCCCAGCTACAGAACTGAGTCGGGATTCTGGTCTTCTAACGTGCTCTGTCCAAGCTACCACAATGACAACTTGCAAGTACAGAAAGGAAACAGCAAGCTGAATTTTGACAGAAATAGATTAAAACCTGAAGTGTGCTAAAAGATTGCACAGGGTTTGTCAGAAGTCAGCTAATTGCAAGTTTCTTGGCATATAGAGCTGCTAGCTAGAAGGTTCAGCCACGTCCTGTACAGCCAATAGCAGAGACAGACATATAAGTTAAAATTACTCCCTATATGATATTGAACTGTAAGTAATATAAGAATCACTTCTCACTCCATCTCAAATCACTACTACTCTAGATTAAAGGTAAATGAAAATGCATCTCTCTTTATTTGTAGTCCTCATCATTTAAGGGACAAAGTTACTTGTCCAAACACGGGCACCTTTCAGGCCTGTAGGATGCCCTAGGCAAGGTAAGTCACTAGCCAAACAGGAGAGGTGCACTTTCTGCAGCAACAGAAAGGATGCCCTTTAATGCTCAGAATGAGCCAATGTACACAGAGCTGAATCCCAGGCCAGTGCCTCCTAATTCCAAGGCAAAACAAAATAACTCCAATAATCCACGTATTCTGATTAACCTGTGTCCATTATCCTGGTTTAAACAGAACTTTACAAGCACGAAATCCAAAGAAACTTTTCTTCCTCATAAAAGCTGGCTCATCTGTAAAAGTAAGCAATAAAATGCTCATCCAGAGAGGCATTTTTGGTTTTGTCTTCTCACTGGAAACATGTAGTGCCAAACTCAGTTGCATGACTCGAGTCTGCAGTTACTGTGCCTGCATACACTGAGCCAGAACAGTTAGACCTGCAGTATAGCAGTGTGTTTACAATTCCAAATATCCCATTGGGGATACTGGATGTTTTCCTCAGTCAGCAAAACCCAGTTTGCTTGACCTGACCCTGCTCCTGCCCTGTTTCCCAAGCCTCAGTTAGTACATCACAGCCTTCTGTTTAAGCACTGGGGCTGAAGAAGAGACTTTTATCCTTTGTTACTAACACTTCTCCTTGTCTCCCTTTCATAGAGAAGCACCAAAACTTCTCCAAAAAGCACATCAAAAGCCAAGACCTTTCCACTTCAGACTAAGATACCAGCTTTGTGCAGCTATAAATGAAGTCACTGCCTGCCTTGTGAAGAGCCGACCACAGATTTATCAACATGCCCATTCCTTTGAGAATTGCCAAGAGGCTTTGGGGAACTTGGGCCTTGGGCTGCGACATTCTCCCAGTGATGCTTTGGGAGTGCTCTGTACCAGGCAGTGCTGCCTAGTGCAGGTCAGGGATGATGACACAAGCACTTCACAACAATCTGTAAATATGATTTTTTTACCAAAAACCTTAGCAGAGAAGATGCACATGCAAACATTCTCTGAAGGCTATGTTAAAGTGTTAAGATATCAGTTGTTTTGACCTCAAAGATGCTCAATATTTTCTGTATTTTCTTCTCACAACAGAACAGAAGCAAATTGCTGCAGAGGGAAAAACATTTATTTCCATGAAGAAGAGGGGTGAACATTTACATGAGTAAAACTTTAGAAACTAAATTGCATAAGACAAATTATATGGGTTCAAGAGGTTCACGCTTCAAGACAGAGCCCAATCATAAACTGGTATGCATAAAGAAAATCTTTTGAGGATCATTACCAGATCCTGGTTGCTGTTTTGCCCAAATTATCTTGGCTATTTACATGCCCCAGCCACTGAACAGCAACTGGCAACCAAAGCTGCTATTTGTCCTCATGCTTCCCACACTATAAAGTGGCTCCAACCACAACCCCACAGAGTGTGTGCATACATCAGAAGTTTTGTCAGTTCTTAGTCTACAATGGCAGTCATACCTGCTGTACATTTTCAAGTCAAGCAGACCATTCATTTCAACCCTTACAGAAGCCCTGCTACAATGATTCAGAATGTGTACATTCATCTGCCTAAGATTTACAGCTGTCTGAACAAACTGTTGTTTCAGCCTTATAAAACAAGACCTAAAACATATGCTCTGAAAAATGTTCAGTATGTCATTCTTCCTCAACTAACTATTTGAATCTTGCCTTTTGAAGCTGAGCAGAAATATATCTGTCATAAACTACATTTTGAGAGCCTGAAATGGGCAGTGTCTATTGCACAGGACTCATCAGCACCTATTTTGCAGCTTGTCCCAACTTAGGTAAAAGCACACCAAAAACGTCTGGATTGTAGTTTTTATATTCACTCTAACTGCTCAGACCCTTTAGTATAAACGTTCTTAATCAGCAGTACTTCTCTACATTCTGAAAAGGTTTGATGCTTCTGTTTGAACTCCTTCACTTTGTCAGCTTGGCAAAGTACAGTTAGAGATTTCGTGGAATAATGTTCTGGTTAAAAACAATGGATGTGAACCAAGATAATACAGAATATACAGAATTCTAAGGATTTAAGGCTTCTGTTTCATCTGAGCTTCACACATGTATCATCTTTACTATTTTCTCCCTTAGCTTATTACCCAAGGTCTGACTGGGAAATACTGTAATGCAGTAATTAGATGTCATAATGTCACTGAATAGCTTTCCAAACATTTGGCTGGACTTCTTGCCTGCATTAAGTCTTACACATAATTCTGTTTGTTGGTACCATTCCTTATAACATCTATACTACTGATATTGTTTGTGATCCATAATCTAGTGTAGGTCTAGCCTAGAGCTATTTAACTCTGCAAGTTGCTGAACTTTCCCCCTATTCATGTTTAACATTATTGTTCTGCTGACTCATATGGTTCAACTTCTGCTGCGGGACAGAACTGACAATGTCAATAGCCTCAGTTATGTCTGTACTGCTTTCCCTTTACTATGTTGCCCTTGTGCATTTTTACAAGTAAATCCTGCTACCAAGGGGTAAGTGCAAAAGAGTCATGATGCTTAAGTGCTGTGTAGTGTCAGCCAGCTGACTCACAGATGAAGCATGGAAGAATGACTGGCTCCCAAATGTCTGCAGATGCACAACTCCCAAAGGATTAGTCTGCTAATTGTTTCCTACAATTGCAAGAACTTGTTCTTGTTACAGCAGCAAAATGCAAGAGCAGATAATATGGAGCTTTTCCTTGTAACTGGGGACAATAGAAAAGATGCAAAAAATGACAAAAAATTCTTAGAAATAAAAATTAAGAAGCAAAAAGGAAAATAATTTTGAAGGTATTGTGCAAACGCATGTACAATTCAAAAGCAAGGACACCAATGTAAAAGCAGACATGACAACACAACTTCTGCTGTGGGACAGAACTGACAATGTCAATTTTAAAGAGAAGTTGTACATTTTTTCCTTATTAAATGATATCCACCAGGCCTAACACCATGGAAAAAGATGAGCTTCCCTCCACCATAGGCAGTACAGTTATGTGTGTACCTGTCATATTATGCTGTAGTAACTCTAAATTCTTAGGATGAGCCACAAAGACATCATTTCACTTCAACCAAACTGGAAAACTAGCATTTCTTGGAAGCAAAACAAAGAATCAAGTCTATCTAGCCATCATCCAGTGAACATATTATCATTCAAATATTTATTTTCTGTGCATTTTCTTACCTTATATTCTGAACTGAGGAATTTAGCGATTCATCTGGAACATTACTGGTTACAGCTGCTTGTCCTTCTGTGAGGGGCTGCAATGGCTGCATTACATGAACTGTCCGAAAAAGCTGAGCAGGTTGTACTGGCTGTGGAGATTGCATTGTCCTCAAAACTTCTGAACTCAAGCCAGGTGTCTGCTGCTGTACAACTTCAACTTGCTCCTTCAGCTTAGCAGGCTTTGAGTTTCCTGTTTTTACCACTGAAGCTGATCCTCCCTTTGTTCCTGCGTTTGCAGATGCTCTAGTTCTGCTAGGTTGGTTTCTGTTGGCCACAGCAGGTGAGAGCAGAGTTGAATCTGATGATTCAGTGCTAGGGCTGGCATCTTCATCATCAATATAGATGAGATCTTTTGGCATGTCTTTAAATTGATACACCAGGCGCTGACCTTCTACTTTAGCAAGGATTCCCCTTTGGTAATAGTATCTGTTTAAAGTGCACACACAAGTTACACAGGTTTTCTGACAAAAACAAAACAAAGCAACAAAACTCCCAGAAAATACAGCACCAGCAAGCCAAAAAACTTTTATGTGTCTAGTTTCTTCATTATTAAAAGTGGCCAATTTAATAGCATACTTTTTCCCTCAAACAACTTTTTTTTACTGGTATTTCATGCCACCTTTTAACTGCAAACTTAGATAACTCTGAGGAGAAAGAAAAGAACTCCATGACTTCGCAGATCTGCTATCAACTAGCACTTTGTAAAAAGTTGCATGAAACTTTCAATTTTCCTTTTGACTCCTACAGTTCTTTCAACAATCTGAATTCCTGTTTATTCACCAGTGAGCACAGGCAGACATTTTAGCTACAACAAAGTGAAGGGAACAGGACAGGAGAGCACTACTTCTGTTATATTTACAGAATTAGTAGGATAACTTGAAATTATTTGCCAGGGTGAGGCAAATGAAAAGAAATGCATAAAACTCAGTTGGACAATTATCAATCAGCTGATAAGACTGAAGCTCCATGGTCGTCTATTTATTTTGCACAGTTTTTTATGTATGAGAAAACTCCCAGGCATTGCCACATGATTCTATGTTTTAGAACTGTCTGTACACCCAAGTTCAGAGAAGTGAAACCAGAACTGAATTCTAAAACTGTATTTTCCATTGGAGATGGAATCGTGGGCACCAAGTAGAAATAACTTAATGAATACACATGAATGTTGGCAAGTTTTTTGAAAACAGATTGAAATTTTATGTGAAAGGTTTGCCCCACTTGAAATCTTCAGACACAGATAATTAAGAGACTGGCTGTGAAGATGCAGTTTTGCAGCAGTACTGAAAAACATCTATGCTGAAACTGAAGGTGACTGATTTGGAATTGATGTTAGCGAGGGTTAATTTTAGTTAGCTAATTTATTTTGTTGAAATAACATTTTCATTTCCCAAACTAATAGAATACTAGGTTTTCATGTTACTCAAATTAAATGAGGCATTTAATGCATACAAACATTAAAGCAACAAAAACAATCTATCATTAAAAATGAACATACCTGAGAGCTCTACCCATTGTTTCATAATTCATGTCAGGTTTGTTTTTGTGTTTTCCCCACAACCTGGACACAGCTTTGGAATCCACCAGTTTGAAAATGCCCTTCTCTCTTTGAGTCCATTTGATATATTTAGGACATGTAGCTTTGTCCTGAAGCAGTGCTAGTAAGAACTCCCAGAGATAAATTGTATTTCCTAGAATAAAAGAATTTCAGAAACAAACAAAAAAACCAAAACCAACAACAACAAAAAAAGACCAAACAAAGAAAAAAAAAAAAGAAAGAAAAAAGTTATTTGGCCATATTTTATGTTATTAATGATGCAAATAATCTTAAAATTAAGAAGCTGGTATCTTTACAAAACACATTATAATATGTCATCAAGACTAGGAAATAGTGATGGAAGGGCATGGGAAGGGAAGTTATTATAATCTTGTGAGTTATCATAATCTAGGTGTGCCAATACCCCAGCCACTCTGTAACCTACAGCCAATGTGGGACCACCAATATTAGACAGCATTAGCCACCCATGTGCCCATTTCCCTCCTGGCTAATCCAGTTACAGAAGCAGTCACCATTGCTTTACTTTGAAAAGGAACATGTTCAGTTCTACCCCCTAAAAATAATGGAAATTAAGCTGTTGCTTAGATGTTTTGCTGAATTGAGGTGAGAGTTATAATCCTTTAAAAGGCTAAACAAAATCCTTGCCTTTAACAATGAGATTTATGTGGGGCAATCGGTGTTTTATGCTGAGGCAGGCAAACCTTCAATAACAAAGTACAGAAAAAAGTAATTTTTTTTTCATCCAGTGAGTGCTTGTGCTTGCTGGTAGACAACATTCAAATTTCATTTTACAAACAAGTGGGGACAAAAACTTTTATATGAAAATCTATCACATCTGTTCAGTGTTTGCCACATATAAAGAAAGAGTATTAAAATCACAGATGGTGAATACTTAAAACTAGCACAAAATTTGCATTATTTTTTTCTGAAACCACATTTAAGGAGTCTAAACTCATGCGACTAATGAGACCTTTTTTTTCCCATTTTTTTTTTTAAGGCTTTTGGTGTTTGATGTTCTTTTGGGAATCTGAAGCTGCATATAAGCTTCTTAGTCTGAGAAAGCAAGAAAAAACTTCTTGTATCACCTCCCACAAGTATCTGTGCAAAACCAGCAAGGATAGCATGTGCTGAAGTTTCACAAAAAATGATGCCCAGCAGATCAGAAGGTGACAGGATCTCTTTTCATAGCTTCAATTTAGCCCAGCAGATTTTTTCAACTTTATGACCATCAGTCCGAACCTTCTTCCAATAAGAGCTCTCTTAAAAATTGAAATTCCTATAATACTAAACTATACTTAGCAAATATTCATCAAAGTCATCAGCACTGCCTATAAAAAATGTTAGCAGCTCCTTCAGCTGGTGGAAGCTTGAAAAATGAGCATTCCTAGGGAAAAAACACTGCCTTTGCAACACATGTCTCCCAGCTTATATAAACCAGCCTCCCAGCCCTCAGATACCCCAAAGGCAAAACCAGACTGCTTAGGCAAGGCACAGTGTCAGGCAGGAGTGAGAGCATTCCCAGCCATTTACCATCTAATCCAGGCTGTTTTTGTTGTAGTCTAGACTAAAAATGCTCAGCTGCATCAGGGCAACCTGAAAATTTGTCACTGCTTAGCCACTAAAAATCACTGTGAAGAAGACTGGCTGCAAAAAACAGGTTTGCTTTACTTACAGGCAGAATATTTAAACTCCTCTGAGTCACAGCAGAAAAAGAAATATGTGGAAAATACAGTTTTCTCTATGCATCATATCATGTATTTGTATGGAAAGCTTGTAATTTTAGCATACAAGTTCCCCCTAGGTAACAGACAGGCAGCTCTTGTGATTTCCTAGCTGCTTCCCTGACATGGGTGGTCGTATTACTATGCTTTTTACTTCAATTTTGTGTTCCTAAAAATGCAAAACAAATGGGTTTCATAACAAACAGTGGTTTGAGGCAACATGTTCCATTTTATTCCCTTCAGAATTAGCAACTTTGTAACAATGGACAAATGTGAATTATGGAGTATCCTTGCTAACATCAACAGAACTATTGGACTCTTCCACCTTTACATTTTGTGGCTGGCTGCTTCCATACTTTCTATAATTTCATCTGAGCACCACTTGGATGTTCCTCTGATATTCTGTTCATTTTTACATAAAAATCAGGTTTTAATAAAAAAAAATACAACAATGTATATTTAAAATTGATGGCATTAACATGTAAAATATTTATTGATTGCCAACAGGTTTTTTTCTCCCTGTTATTGCAGAAATGCCTCTTCAAAAGAAAAGAAACCCTGACACACTCGTTTGTCAGAGTAGAGATTTTTCTGACCTCAGGAGTGTGGCATTCTTTTGCTGCCAGTGTCCAGGACTGGCTAGGCTGCTGTCCTGGCAAGTACTGCAGGCATGCAAGCACCTCTGTCCCAGGCAGCAGGCCCTTGAGACACAGGGGAGGCTCCTCTGCAGCTCCCAGCAGGGCAGTGCAGCTCGCTGGGGCTGGGATCAGCCTTCCCTTCTAACACCAGCACAGCTGCAGCATTGGGCCCCACAGCAAAGCAACCCTTTTGTCAAAGCTGATGACAAAACTCACAGGCACTACTGAACACTTCGGGCTGAGAAATTATTTATTGTATGTTATGTGGCATTTCTTTTTATTTCTACTTTTTAAACACAGAAGGAATGAAAGTATCAAACCCCCAAGTTTTCTGCCCAAGTGTTCAAGCTGTGCTATAAATTTTTTTCAAAATTCAGGACTTGGTACTTCCTGCTGCCAACTGGCAGGCTTGGTTAGCCTCATGCAGAATTAGACACATACAGATGGAACACATTTGCAAAGATCATCTGTCAAAATAACCACAGCCTAAGAAGCATTAATATAATGCAAAGCACTCCCCAAGACTTCACTCAAAACACAGCAAACTCTGCAGGGATGTTGAAGAGTTTCCAAGAACCCTTGCAACTAAAGTGACAAATACATTATTCTCCCAAGGAACTGGGTATTTCACCAAGAAAACTCATGTGCTCATCTTTTCCTTGCCTTGAGATGTTAACCACCCCTGAAGTCAAGACCTATGTTTGCATCACAAGTGAACTGGTGATTTTTTTTCTTTTTACAGATCACTCAGAAACTATGTTCTCCTAAACATTTTGGTGACAACTATTTGGACTTACCCTTTCCATCTTTGTTTTTCTTTTTCACAGATATGTTTGGAGTTGTAGTAGGGGACTCAGAACGAGACGGTTTTGGTTTCTTCCCTGAAATAAATCATCAGTAAGTCAACAGCAGCTTAAGAAAAAAAAATTACCTAAAAAGGGAAGAGATTTGTTTCTCCAATTCAAAAAAGATTAAATTTCTACCAAGTTGGGAACTCAGTTCTATGCTGAACTTTTTTTTTTCCTATGGCAGAATAGACCTCCTATACTCTTACCGTACTTCTAAAAAAAGACTACACTATGCACTTTCCTGAAGTCCATGCACACTGGAAATTTCTGTGGCTATTTAGGTACTCTTAAGAGCACTTGAAACAGACAAGAAGAGAAAAATAAGCTATTAACTACATATAAGGGCTTAAACAGGAAAAGCTAGATAAAATACAAAGTGCTATTATGTTCACTCATTGCCAGAATGGAAGGTAGGTTCAAAGCAAGCTTGTCTCCTTGTTTAATCTATTACAAATACACTGCCAGCAGCAAACTACACTGTCATCTGAAACAAACATTTTTTCCATCCTCTTGTCTTTTACACCAATTTTACAGTGGCTGCAGGTAAAGGGAAGTCACTTGTTTATGAAAATCAGGAGAAACAGTAACAGGCTCTGAAAAAATACCAGGTTTTAAAGTCATAAGCATGGTGTCTCTCTGGTGAGGAAGACTAAAAGGAAGAAGTTACTTAAAACTGATTACAAAAATGAAGAGCACTCATTTGAAATGTTGAGAAATCAACTACTGACACAAAAGGGAACAAAAAAGCTAAGTCATGCTGAAATATTTTTCAATATAAAACCTCGAACCTATTCTTTTATTAGTTCTCATTCCCTGCAATGGCAGCTTTTACAGGTGATGTAATTAATCAGAAACATTCAGAACTTTCTTTTGAAATAAGAATTTATCTTACCAGGTTTTGCAGGGACCCTTTACTACACTGACATTACTTATATTGTTACCTGTAATCTCTTGAGAGGTAGAACAGACTGAGCATACACAAGACTCAGAGAAACATATTTCGAGTTCAGATAGAACACTGCCATAGTTAAAAATCTAAAGAAATTTTTCTTTCCTGTATTTATTGAACTTCAAAAGAGTTAATGTTCTAAAGAGGCAAGACCAAAAGGTCTATGCAATCCCATACACTCTAACTTTCCAGTTTTGGTTTTGTTTTGAGAGGTGGTTTTAGTAAGGAAACAGCTCTGGTGCAGAGTGAAAGAGTATTTTCACTAGCTCTGAAAAAAACCCAACAGCTCAGTGCCAGAGTGCCAGCCTGCACACTCCTTCATCTTTAACTGCCAGTATCTACAGAGAAATCATAAGAAACTTCGACTTAAGCACTCACTTTTTGACATAAGAAATCTTGCTAAGTCCATCTTTATACCTCCTTTTTTTTTTTCAGCAGTGCATGGGGGACGAGAGGCATGGGATAGTTAGTTGAGAGAGCTACAGTGAGTAAACAAAACCTCTAATTTTCTTGCTTTCATCCAGACAGGATTCATGACTGGATGGGACTGAGAATGGGACACAAATGATACCCACTGTTTTGGCCTGTAATGTTCTTGATTTGAAAGAAGGTAGGAGGGAGGAAAACCTACAACATTATTTTCTTAATATATCATGACATGAAAGGATAAAGAACTACTGGAGTACATTTTTAGCAGCTTTTCTCCACTCACCACTGAAGGTTGTAGAAATGTCTGTTTCACCTAAAATGTCCTAGATGAAGTCACAGGCAAGGATGAGCTTCTAATGCACAAGAAGCCCCTGAGGGTAACTTAGGCTAAGTGCTTTCCCCGTTAGAGCTGTGGGAAGACTCTGTTGTCTCATTTCTTTTCTCGAACAGGTGCAAATGCAGCCACCAAGAGTAGGGAGTGTTATTTTGATATCACTAATTTAGACATTATGTCTAAATGAGTTCAGTTCTTAAAAGGAAATGAAGTGGATGAGAGCTCAATTAGGTCAGGACTGAACTACACCTAGTCAGCTTCAGGAAACTTAAGTACTGATCCCATATAATTTATGCACTTCTGATTAGAGATAGCCAAGGCTACTACATATGAATACAACTGCAAGAGAAATTCTAGGCTCTCTTTCTTCAGCCTAGACTGCTTCAGGACTCTGTAGAAGTCATCCAAAATTAGAAACCAGTGAAGGACGTGAAACTTGTTTACAGAAATGTATTGCTGTTACTGCTGTATATCTGGGCTAGAGATACTTTATTTGGATAGTTTCAGACTACACTGTGAGCTATAATCTCCAGGCACTGACTGATACCATCAAAAAACAGTTAACAGAGACACATCAGATATGTTTCCTTTGTTTAAAAGAAGATATTTTTTTAAAGTCCATTAAGCATGCTTCCTCCTTTGCTTCAATAGAGCACAAATCTGTTGTTTTTCAGAGTACAACATTACATTCCTTTTTAGGAGAGAATTTTATAAAGGAAGGATAAAAAGTGTGCAAGACCTAAGCCTTATGTGGGCCTACCATAATTTTGGACAGCTAATTGGATTTACAATTGGCGTTTTCACTTTCCTATTTCCACAGCTAAAAAACACTTGATGTTAGAAATTCATGCTACAAATTAAGGTGACATTAGGCAGTGAAATGTTCATCCTGATTAAATATCTTATACTGCACCAGAAAATGTAAAATCCATTTTCTTGCACTATTTTCAATGAGTTGTGTTTAAAAAAATGCATGTACAAACAAAATAAATTATATATCTCTAAAATATGATGTATATAACTTATGTGACCACCTGCTGCCAGATATCCTCCACAGCAAAAACAGAACTGAAGGTACTAATATAGCAAATTTCCAAGCTTCTTTGCCTGACATTCCTTTGTTTTCCTGTCTTTCTGATCCATAGCTGAGCAGCTCAGTGCTCAGACATTCACAAGTACAAACATCATCTGCTCAACTCCAAACCCATGCTGGACATGGGTTTGGAGTTGAGCAGATGGGTGGATACAGCTGTCCTGCTGCAGCAATAAGGCCAAAAGGAAAGGAAGTGAAACCACCACATTGCTTCTGATGAACATTCTCTTGGAGGAGCTCTGCTTGGCAGTGCCATTCTGGCCCAGTTAGATGGCAATGCTCTGCACTGTGAATCCCTCTAATTTTAGCTAAAGGCTGATATATATATGCTAGAAGTCTATAAAAGAATCTATAGAATCTATAATAACCCTATAAAATCATGAGTGATATGGACAGGGCAAAACATTCGCCATCCTTTGCCATGCCTCAGAACTGGCTAAAAGAAGGGAAACAGACTGTACTTTAAAAAAAAAAATAACCTACAAACAAAACCCCAAAAGAATCCCACCCACACGCTGCACATTATCCTAAAGTGCACTACAAACTTGATAACATTTTGCAGCAATTTTTGTACAACAAATCCCCAGACATTTTGAAGTAACACGTTTCCATCACTCAGACCATACCGTCTACTTTACAAAGCCTTGAGTTCACTGAAAACTAGTACTTAATGAAACACTAAGCTGATGCCTCTTTTCCAGCTTTTTTTTTTTTTTTCTAAAACAAATACACATTTTCTGTGAAGAAACTGGTTTTCTAACCTACAGCTAGGGAGGAGGAAGGAGTGGGAGTAAGCAGAAGCACAACACGAAGGAGTATGAAAGCATCAAACCAAAGAGGTTAAATATCTGGCAGACAGCAGCTCCTTGTTTTGACCCACACAGCAGTCAACATTAAAAAAGAAGAAGGGAAGAGAAGAACAAACAAAACTCCCCAGTTTAAAATCCTCTTGCAGTTGGTTATCTCACAGTAGTGTGCACAGCCACAGCAGCTTCCCCAGCAGCGCTTTCGGGCAGCTGCTGGCAAAGCTCTCCTCCACAGCAGTTTCAGTTCAGCTTTCTCAGGGGAATCAGAGACTTCCTGAACCACACCCATCCCTGTGAGACCTTGTGACACACACGGGGCTCATGAGGCTTCCCCGAGATATTCACAGGCCAATATGGTCTCTCTCACACATAACAATTCCCAACATTTGGAATTAGCAGCAAAAGTAGCAGCAAAAATGCTCCTATTCCACAGGAGTATGGCTGGGTAGTAGAAGCCTTATTGTGGAAGGCTATTACACAGGGGAACCCGTTAAAGTCCTCATGCTCTAAGGTGAGCCCTAGGATTAGTTCCAGAAACATAACCTCCTTTGTTTATTTTTCCTTTTATATTAATTTGTGGCAAGAGCTTTCACCATCTATATGTACAGCATGACTCTCTTCCCACAGACACCAGCTGCAGAGCCTCTAACGGGGTCCATGCTGAAGCAGCGTGGGAAAACAGGAGCAGAATGTCTGGCTAACACCACTTCATGACTCTTTGGCACAGCACTGACTGCAGTGGAACATCACTATGTAAATGTAATCTACTACAAATGGGACTAACACTTACTAGAGCATGCAGCTATTTTATTAATAAGAAAATAAAAATCAGTAATATTTAAGAAAAGCTAAAAATCCATCCCCATTCTCATCCCATACTCTCAACTGATCAAGTATCTTCAGCTGAAGCTAAATAAGAGCTAATGAAAGTACTTCTGGATTCTCAGCAGCAAAATCTCTGTGGCTTGTACGGCAATTCTGCTCTGAAGAAGAAACTATAAATTGGAACAAGCAGAGATTCCTGTAGGATAAGGAATCTTGTTGCTACTTCTACAACATCATTAATCTAAGAACCTGTACATGTGCTCACACTGTGCAGGAAGAAAATGCTTTCCCCTGCATTTCTGGCTGAGCTCACTCAGTTATTTTGACCTGACACCCCAAATGGTTCCAGACACCCACAAGGAAGAGGCCATGCCACCCCCTACTCTCCTGCTCCACACTGCTGTTCTCAGGTAGCACCTTACCTTTTTTCTTCTTTGGTTGCTCAAATTCTGGAGTCTCCGGTGATTCAGCATAAGGGTCTGGGGCTTGGTGAACTTCCACCACCTCAGGGATCCCATCGAGCGTGACTGACACGTGTGTGATAGGAGGCACCATTTCTTCCTCTTCAGTTGCACCAAACATAGCTGCTTAAGGGAAAGGGACAAAAAGAGTTTTTCACACAGCCATGAGGACTTTAAAAAGCTGGCTTTAGAGCAAAAACTCAAAAATAGAATGAAATCAAACTATGACACTTGAGTCTTTCAAGTGTATAATTCAATATATGTGCTGACATTTTACACAGAAGCACTACTAAAATAGAACAAGTTGATGACAGAACAGACCCCCCAAAAAGCACATTTATCTGCTAATCACACATTCATATGTAAGGCAATCTCTAACTCTAAGTGTATATTCTTTTATCCTTACAACATAAACATCAACCAAACAAAACATTGCAATCTAAACCATCCAACTTCATTCTCACCTTCCCTCTGTAATTTTTGACTCTTTCCTTTCCTGTTCAACATTGGTAGGACAATGAAATCCTTCATTGCCTACAATACTGGACTTCTGATACCTAAACTATGTACATACAGGCTCTCTAGAAATCACAAAAAAAAATCTTACCAATTCCATGCAACCATGCTGCAGTCAATCCCCCCTTTCTTTAACAAATAAACCTGGCAAATAAAGATTGGATTTTCATAAAAAACTTACCCATTCTTTTTTCATCCAACATAGGATCAGGGGAGTCCATATTAAGAAGTGCTTCAGCAGCCTCAATTGTTTCCATTGTTTCATCTCCATCATGACAAGATGCTTCAACTAAAAGCAAGGGAGAAAAAAAAATTAAGAAGCTACAAACTAGATTTAAAGCTTAACATTATATTTATTAGTATTTAATTCTCAGAAAAAAAAAGAAGAAAAAGAGATAGAGATGGTCTTCTACTAGGTGTGTAGCAACAGATTAGCTGGGGAGAAAATGCACACTGCAATAATTTAATTTATTTAGTACAGTACATTTTTCAGATTGCATGTATAAAAAACCTCAAACAAACCAACAAACCCTTTGTTTCTGGGAAAAGAGGCATGGAAGAAAACACAGGTAAGAAAATAAGGAAAAGGGGAGAGGAAAAAGGGAGAAAAAGAGAAGGGAGGGGGAAAACCACACCTAAAAATATCTTCTGTTTTTTCCCAGGGTACCCTACAAGTTTTTGTTTATCTGAGCAAGCCACAAACTTAAGCCTTTGTATCTGCATGCCAATTTCTGCCCAGTTACTGTGAATCCAGGCTCCCTATGAATCAGCGTTAGCACAGGGCTTGCCCAAACAGTGTTCTGCTCTGAAATGATGCCTCATGTTGGAAGTTCCCCACCTCAGTTCAAAGTCCTGCTTTCCCTACTCCTGTCTAGTGTCTTTTTTGAAATTTTTACACCACTTTGGGCAATTCTATCCCACTCCCTTTGCTTCTCTGGTGACTGGGAGCTCTGGAGAGGGGGCAACACAAGTCCTTGCCCAGGCTGAGATAAAGGCTGTGCTAGTCACAGCTGTCTTTAAATTCACTGCTGGTTTTACTAGAGACGAAAACGGGGGCTGTAGAACCTCAAAATAATGTCAGAAGAAACCTAAAGTTGTTTAAAGAAGAAAGAGAGCCATTAGACATGGACAGACTCCCCTTTTGCAGAATAGCTGGCTGCTAAATTTAAGCACTTACTTTTTAGTATCCACTCTTAGCTGATTGTTATCTGGCACTGGAAAACTGAGTTTAAAAACACAGGTATTTCAGGAGACCTGCAAATCACCATTTTCTTTTTTAAATAAGGCCTTACAATTTGTAAAGAAAATTATCTCTTTGAGGAGGTATATAAAAAACCCTCTAGTTTTACTAGAGCTACAGGCAGCTGTGAATAGTTTCTTTACAAAGTAACTGAAACCAAAACCTGTTTTGTTGCAACTGGCATCTCATCAACTCACAATCCTCACAGATTAACACTATGAATTTCAGTTTCCAGCTAACTATTCCTGTGTATTTCTTTGTAACAGCAGAAATGACCACCAAAGAAGCTGTGTTTGTGCAGGACTGCTAGAGCTTCACAAAATGTACTAGGCCAATGGTACCAGACTTCAAAATGAACTGGTTATTAAGTACCATTATTGATCTATGAAAATGCACACTTCCATGCTCCCTATTCAGACCATGGCACATCTAAATGCAAATTTTCTGTCCCTGCTCTCTCATCCCCTCCCCTCAAAACTGTCCCAGTTCAGCCACTTCCCTGGTCCCATTAAGACAATGCCAGAACAGGTGAACCATAAAATGGCAGACTTTGATTAACTGTGGTTTTCAATAAAAAAACTCACCAAATATGACAAAGTTTAAAAAAATTATAACAAGAATTTTAAAAGAATGTTTTCAGGAACTACATAATCCGATTAGTTCCTCCTTCCTGTGCACCTTATATCCATAACTAGCCACATTAATAAGATACAAAGTATAGCAATTGTACATTCTGACAAGTTGGCCTAGGGTTCTTCTGCACAAAAAATATTATCCCCTGTATTTTTCAGAGAAAAAATATTTCAATATTCCCTTTAGAGATAAAACTTCATTCAAAGCCAAATGTTCCAATTAATTTTGTTAATTACTCTTTACTACACGACAGTTAATCATTTAAAAACCCATAAGACTGGCAACAAACTGACCATAAAATTACCATTGCAGTTCTTTCAGGGAAAAGTGCTTTTAAAGATGAGAGTGATAAGGCACATCTGCCTATTCATTAAAAAAAATTACAGCATGAACATTAATATAGCTAAAAAGCTGATTGCTGTCCATGTCTCAGTAGGGTTTCATGTGCAACAGATGCTGTTCTTAAGTTTTCTCCAGGTTATAATTTATATGACAGATCAATTACCAACAGGTGATAGCTGTGCTATTGAAGGGCTGAAGCTACATCCTATAAATGAAAAAAACCTATCAGCGCCCACTACTCTGCAGATAGATCCCTAAAAACTGATTGCTACAGTTTCATGAGGCCTACTGCTAATTTCTGTTAATCCAGGAGAAAAGAGAAGCACAGTGGATGGCAGTCACAAAATAGTACTGAAAAAGAGTAACTTTAAAAAACCTAAATCCTTCATATTAAGCAGTCATCGCTCAGTAATGTTTAGTCATAAATTATGGTGGCTTCAGTTTTGTTTTGCTGTGAACTTCAGTCATAAATATTTTAATGTGGAATTAGCACAGTCTTTATGATGTCTGATCCTCTCTCAAAGGCATAACGTGGAAGCGACTGAAAAGACTGGTACTGACTTCAAAGAGCAAAACAACACATTTCACTGTTGAGAGCAAACAAAATCAAGAAGGAAACTTCAAAGAAGGGAGAAAAGAAAAAAAGCAGCTGAAAAACAGAGTAGGTGGGAAAATTGAGCTATGATTGGCCCCATTTCAGAGGCGGCCTAAAGCAAGCTATACTTGAACTAGGGTCTCCCACACTGCAGTTTCGCATTTCAACTGGGCAGCTGTGGCTACAGCCAGTGCTTGTCCACAGTGGGCAGGGAGGTAACAGGGGCCTCCCTCCCCAGTGTCCTCTCCTCTCCTGTGGGGTGCCTTCACACCCCTGGGCCCCAAATTCTGCCCCACTGCAGTCAGGCTGGATAGCTTCCTGCCAGAGACCAGGGGCTGAGCTACCAGCGTTGACTGCCTTGTCCTGAGCAGGAGCTTTCCAGCCACAGTGCTGGTCCTGGCCCATCCTGCATTGATCCCCTTTCCCTTCTAAGGAAATCCACAGCATGCACAAGATGGAGACTGTGAAACTGATAATTAGTTATCATCTCCTTCACAGCAATCATCTCTGCAAAGTGGCAGCTCTCAATTTCTAAGGACTTTGCCTTTAAAGAAAACCAGATTTCTTGAACTATAATGTATGATGAGAACAATACTGTACTTGTCTGACTCCAAAGTATCCCAGAAACCCTTGGACACCATCAGTTACAAGGATTAAATATTTTCAGTTTCTGGCAGCAATTTGAAAACCCTTCTCAAGTGACCAGCAACAACAACCAAAAAAAAAAAAAAAGAAAAAGAAAAAGAAGGTTAACAAGGGCATTCACAAAAGTGGAGTTTCACAATTACTCATGCATGTAAAAATTCACACACAATATATTACAGTGAATATGGATTCACAAAAATGACTCTATGAAATGCACACAGATGCATTAAGTGGTGCTTAAGTAACAGACTGGGGAAATGCCAGTTGTAGTGTGAATAATTAATATGAACAGCAAGTTGGCAAGAAGTCTCAACATAAAATACTGTTTGAGTATCAAAAACCTTCTTGAATAATAACCTAATTTATTTGTATGGTCACAGTCTGTTCACAGATAATTCACTGCTATGAAAAAAATACTGAGAACAGCTCATGTCAATTTACTCTGTGAACTGTTCCTCATGTCACGTTAATGTTGAGTTCTTGTTTTGCTTTTGGTAGTAAAAGATTGTATCAGAGCATGTCTTTGGAAATAATGTCAAAAGTATGAGTGAAACCAGCAAGCTGTCTTCATCCCTGGAGACAGTCCAGGTGTGGCGCTAGTGGCTGAAAGAAAACTTCTCTCTGTAAAGCATCTACTCCACCTTTGAGATTTTTTGAAGTGCAAAAGCACTTCAAATACATACATTCAGTGAGAGGTTGTTTTTAAAAAATGTGACAGATTTTTGAGCTTTCTTCTTGAGAATTGGTTGTTCTTTAGGGCTACCTTTTCTAATAAAATTTACAAAAAAACCCCTGTATTTCAGGTATGAAACATTACTAGAGTTACTCAGAGTATGCTGAGTATACTTACAGCAGTAAGCCATGCTAGCATGCACATCTTAGTTTATAACTGTATACCCTTGGAAAGTTAAAAGCAGCATCTACTCAAGCTGCATATTCCTACTTGTTGCTATATGTGTTTACTTAGGAATGCAACACATGTTAATTAAAAGCAAACAACACCTACGAAGAACAAAGAAAAACCTTCTTGGTTCTCTAAGCATCCATTGTTGATGGATGAAACTCTTTATCATTGGGAAGAGTGCACCTGGGATTGCAAGCCACCTGCCAACAATATTAATGCCATTTTCTCTGTCTTGTATAGAATTAACAGCATTCAATACCACTATTCATTTTGCTCCCTGCTGCTTTTTGTCCTTTAACTTTCTTCCTGCATTAGTCACAGCCATCTTGATACAAAGACACAGAGAAGTCTTTGCACCAAGAGAGTGCAGAGTAGCAGAGAGGTGGTTTTATTGCCAACCTGTGAGGGTGATATCATCATCTTCTATGATTTGCTCTTCTGCAACATCCAGAGAGTTCTCAGTGATCATGTCACTAGGTTCATCCACGCAGGTTAAGCCAGAGTAGTTATGTAGGAGTTCTGCACTAGGAACATGCTCCACGATGACAGCAGGGAAAATAGATGGATCACCAAGCTAGAGGGTGGAGAAAAAAAACCCCAAAATATTAGTTAGACTGCCTCCAATCTAGCCACTTAATGACTAATATTTCAACAGATCTGTTCTAAACCACCTGGATATCAAACTGTCAGGAAGGAATACTAAAGATGGTTTTTAGCACCTGAAAGCAAATAGCAGCAGTCCCACCAGGAGCCAGAGGCTGAATATTGCTGTAGTATCTACTGTACAGACTGTACTGATTGTACTTCAGTACATAACACCAGACTTGCATGACAGAGTTTTGCAGCATTAAAGCTGACAATACAGAGGAGTGGCACAGCACATTAAGTGCTAAACTTTGCTGGCAATAATACTGGGGGAGCAACTTGCTGCAAACACCTTCACCTTTTGCTGAGAGTGAAGGAGTCCTGTGGCTGTGAGGACTGGACAAAGCACTCACAGGCAACAAATTCCCTATGAGACATTATTTGAAAATCACCATTTTAGGGGACACTTGTTACAGAAGGAAGGGGTGTAACATGTTGATGAAAGTGCTGGAATACATTCCCTTTATAATTCTTATGGCTTTAGTCATTTGATCTTGCTCACACCACACGCCCTCGCCATTCTCCTTCCAAAGTTGGCATTTAGACATCATCCTTTGGTCTTGATAGTCATTTTACATCAGATACAGAGGAAAATATGCAGCTGGGAAACAGAAATCAAACTGACTAGCAATAATAACAAGTAACACACTTTCTGAAAAGGCAACCGCTCAACAGGAAGAGGTTTTCAGCAAATAACATCTACCACAGACACCGTATTTTTCAAAGTGAGTATTTTAAAATGTGCTTTGCAGGAAGAAAGTTATAGCAGATTGATAGCAGAACAGGTTCAAAGAAAGTCTAGTGTAACTCTAAGGTTCCCTGACTACAAAAATAAAACACATTATGAATGTGTCAAGCTTAAAAACAAGAAAAAACCTAAAAACTGGCTAAAACATATTTCTGAGAAAACCAATATATGTAGTTTTGGTCTCACCCTCCAAAGAAGAGCACAGATATGTATTTATCATGGAATCATAGAATGGCCTGGGTTGGAAGAAACTTCAAAATCATCTAGTTCCAATCCCCCTGCCATGGACAGGGACACCTTCCACTACATCAGATTGCTCAAAGTTCCATGAGCCTAGCCTTAAACACTTCCAGGGATGGGAATCCACAACTTTACTGGGCAACCTGTTCCAGTACCCTTCCATCCTCACAGTAAAGAACTTTTTCTCAATATCTAATCTAAACCTACCATCTTGTAAGTTTGAAGTCATTCCCACCTGTACTGTCACCATATGGGCTTGTAAATAGTCTCAATCTTCCCTGTAGGTTCCCTTCGGGTATTGGAAGGAAGATCAAGTAGTTTTTTTAACCACACAAGTTAAAAACCCAAGGGAAAAAATCAAGTGTATGATTACGTCCTTGTTTAATTCTTGTTTAAGAATTACTCATCTCTCACTCCTGCCACTGCACACACCGTCACAGACAGAAAATGGTATCAGAGCTATCTGCTCAACCCAGACAGTAGCTAGCCTCCCCTAGGGAAGAGTCTGGAACATAAGTACTGAACGTAGAAAGTGCAATTACAAGTTTTAAAAGGCAGTAATTACCACTTTAAATTGCTCTGTGTTTTGTAAACCATGTTTCAGCAGAAACTGTGGTAAAGGGCAATCAGCAAAAAAAGAACTAAAAACCAAAAATAGTGTTTTAATGGTTTAATGGACTCCTATCATGGACAGTCTCCTAAAAAAAAAAGTCAACAAAACCAAAATTAAAAAAAAAGATCCACCAAATAATGACCTATTCTATGAAACATGTTTCAAAAGAGAGCAATATAGTAGAAGATCAATAAAAATGAACAAAGTGCAGACCAGTTAAAGCCCTCTTGTGCAATCTTATCACCAGATGACAGGTGTATATCAAGTCATGCAACAGGACAGCTGTTACCCCACACCTTTGTGGGCACCTCTAACCAATGCTGCATTGTACTGGAGCTGAGAAATCAGAAATCATTGATAGTCAAGAGGTCCCTACTGTTCTTCAGAAAAAATCATGTTCACATTTTGCATCCTATTTGTTTACTGACCCTAACATCCTATTTGCTTCCAGGCAAGAATAAACAAATAGATTTGATTAAGTAAAAGCCACATCAACAAAAAAGTATAAAGCACTGTTAAGAGAGAAGAAAAATAAAAAACTGCATGCATTAAAGAAAAGTTTTATTTTCAACAATACATTCCATAAGCTACAAGATAGATGGTCCATTACGGCCTCATTCCTGAGATATAATTATGCTCTGCAAATAGTTTAAATACCTCAGTTTCAGTAATATGCCATGATACATAATTTTTGGGATTTAAGTTACAGACAGCTGTGGTGCAGGCACTTGGACATGAGCTAAGAACCCCAAGTTTCCTTCCTAGCCAATAGACAGGAATGGCATTTCTAGGGCACAATTTCCCTGCCCAGTTTTAGGCTCCTGTGCTATGATAGGATGCCATGCCCTAAAAACACCTGCATTGACTACGAAATGGTGGAGGCATTGAGGTGCTTGTTTCTGGTGCAGGCAGCTGTGTCCCACACTCTCCTCAGCAAGTGGCCAGCTTCCTGCTGCCCACCACGTCTGCGCAGCGAGGCGCGCTCCTCGCCCCTTCCGCCCTGCACCGCCTCAAGAGCTGCAGTGTCTGCAGCCACACGTCGAGCTGCCTGTGCTCGAGATAAGCCTTACATTAGCTTCTGCTGGAGAAGAAAATCACTTTGGCCCAGCTCTGTCCTTCTCTAATGACTGATGCTCACACCACTGGCCTGGCCTCTGAGAAGATGAGTTGTAGGAAAATGTTTCAGAATAATAAACAAAACAGATAAAATCAACTGATTGTCACATGTTTTCAGATGAATTTTTCAAAGCCCTGTTTATATTACACCCTCTTCACTTGCTATGAAACCTAGTTACAAAAGCCCAAACATCCACATGTTTCTAAAATATGCTTCTCTACTGACCAGAATGTTTCCTGTGGTACTGAACTGTGCTGCTTCACGCAGTTCTGAAGTACTTGGTTTGATCCTATGATCAGATCTGAACTGCTCTGCCAGATTAAACTGGTTTTGGCCATATCTAGAAACAATCATCATACACACAACACTCTGATATGGTTGCTATGTCTGTCTGCAGGCAGAGAAACCCCCAGGGCAATACCTCTTCACCTGAACTTGGTGCCAGACTACCAAGGAAGCTGCTGACACACTATACTTCCAAAAGGCTGGAGATGAACAGAAAAGCATTCACTCGTGGTAAGACACTTTAAATGTGCTTTTCTTTAACTTGATCACAGTTTTGAACTGGAAGAATCAGAGTAAATGTCACTTCTTGTACTCTATTATTTTAAAACTGTTGTTATAACTGCTTCCAACTCAGTCCCTACAGTGATACGATGTATGGACTTTCCTTCCTGCAATGGTTGTGAAAAAGAAAGGAAAGAACAACTTTTAATATGCTCCTACTGAGAAAAGCATTCACACAACTGCAAGTCAATTTAATTTGAAATGCATTTTTGTGGAAGTGGCCATTGTGTTTTTATACAGTATTTGCAATTGGTTATGATTTCATTTACAAGCCTTTCATTCAGTTTTAAAAGCTAATACTAATGTACACAGATGTACACATGACTATAGTGAGGTAATGCTCTTGATTTCACTGAACACATCTGAATCCCAGTTGAGAGCCAATCTAAACCTTCCTCTAGCTCTGTTTTTCTGTAAGACACAAAAATAACTGTACACATTTGGAACTACAAAAGAGCCCTTTTTTACTATGCCTCCCTTTGAATCTAGTGTGCAATAAGAACTACACACAGAGAAAACATTAAATTAAGAACTACAAGGTAGTGATTCAATTAACACAAATTAAATTACGTCTCTAATAGCAAGGTTGCAAAAGAATTTATTTCTAATACAAACATGCTTCTATATGCCCTAGCAAAAAGGGAGAGTGCAAACTATCCCAAAGTTTTTTTTAAAGTCCCAAATTAAAGTGTCAGCAATGATTTTCAAGAAATCAATACAGAGATCCATAGAAGAACAATTTGTGTATTTTAAAATTTTTCCTACTTCTGCTGCTTCATATTTCTCATACAAAATATAGGTAAAATATGACACCCTAGCTCCAGCAAAGCTTTGACTTGGCTTCAATCCATTTCCCATGTCTGCTGGACACATAAAGCAATTGAGCTACTGCTAAAATCTTCCCAAATCTTAGCCACCAAATCCCCATAGATGGACCTTTACCAATTCAGAGGAATGCAAACTTCACACAGATGAAGTTCACAGAAATCCCATAAGCGGGTCCCTGAAAGCACTGGTTATATCCCACAATCCCCTGAAAAATGAACCCCGTCCTCCTCCGAGGGCTAAAGGCAGCAATCTTCCTTTCTGCTCTCTAATTCTTTTAGTGTGTTTGACATGCTGACAAGGTGTTTCTCTTTTTCTCTGAAAATTGTCTCATCAACTGTCACCAACTGACAGAAGATCAAAACACCATCCGGGCCACGGAAATGGAAAAAATGGAAGGGGATTTCTTCTGCTTTGGAGGTACTGTCTTCTCATACTGCAAGTCTTTAAGGATGACAACTTGTCCCAGGAATAAGGTGACTAGCTTTTAACTGGTGTGGAATAAATTCTGTGTGAGTGAGTGATAGGTGAGAAGAAATACATGCAATAGATAGTAGAAGGGAAAAGCTACGTGGGGAAAAAAAAGGTGAAAGCAACCTCAGGGAAAAAACAACTGTCTTTTTAACCAAATAACAACATTCAGACTGGCAATGCAGATGACCATTTACATTAAAAAACAAACAATCCTCCCCCTCAAGAACAAATAAAGCACCCCAAAACCTTAAACAGAACTAGGGGAAGTGACCTTAGTGACTAGAAAACAGCTTTTGAAGTTTTCCTTTGCTGACAGTCCCTGTGCAGAGGCATAGGTAGCTTCTCAGCTTTAAAGGTGTTCCCACTGCCAGCATCTGAGAAGGGACCAAATTGCACAGAGGATGCTGCAGGCAGACACACAATGCTCACTTTTCTGGGAAGACAACCTCATTACAGATTTCATATTTTCCTTAAAGTCTTCATAAAACTGTAAATGGGTAAAGGAAAGGAACCTTCTGCTGGAGCTAAAAACAGCCAAAAAAATGTAGACTTTCACCTTCACCGGGTGGCTTAATCTTTCTGAAAGCCCATGGAGATAACAGGGAACATGGGAGAGCAAAGGTAGGCATGAGATGATGGTGCAGAAGTCATGGCTCAACCTAAGGTCTCAGACCCCTCTTTATCAGAAGAAAGCAGGAGAGAAACAAATGCCAGAAGTACAGAAGGGGCCTTCAGGCACAGGTTACTACAAGCATCAGAGCCACCTGAGAGAGCCCAGCCCAACATAGAGCAGTCGTGCTGGGAACCATGTTGGCAAATTAATGGCCATAATGATTCAACTTCTCCCTGACACCATTTAAAGCTTCCTGCTATGGATCTAGCCACTATACCTGCTTTTATTCAGCTTTTTAAATTAAGTTCACAAAGGACTAAATAAAAAGGCATTGAGAGAAGAAGCTACAGATAGAAAAAGAAGCAGGTTTAGGCAGTGGCGTTGACTCAGCCAAAGCCTGCAGGAACTCCTACCCAGTTTTGTTTGTGCCGTCTCCCTCTGTCTCACAACAACAACAAAAGAACCCAAACAAACAAAACAAAAGCACAGAAAAAAGCGGGGGAAAAAAGGGCAAACTCTCTATTTTAACCAGATTTCTGACATGTAGAAGAAGCCACACAGGTTATCAGTAGCCTTAACCCAAGCCACTTGTTCCCTTCTGAATATTATAAGGATATTTTCACTTCATTTCTTCCTCACCACAGAGCTACTATGTGATAAATGAAACCTCCAAGTATAATGAAAAATTTAAAAATCATTCTTTTTAAACTAGAAAAAATAAAGCTGATAAGAGCAAGTCCTTCCCGTTCACACGGGTCCATGTGACTGAGCCCCTCCCACTGGCATCTGACACTGAATGCTTACATTTGCAAACTGTTCATAATTTATGGTTGTTTAACCAAGACTTAAAAAAAAAAAAAAAAAGCAAAATAGCTATGAATTATGACTTCCCTAAAATACTGAGCATAGCTGCCACTTAGACCCTGAACCTCTCCCCACAGCTGTCCCATGTCCCAAGAGCTCTTGGCACAAGAGAGCTCCAGGCAAAGCTTTGACAAGAAGAAAAGTACCAAAGTTGTTAAAAGTCCAGCTTGTGAGGGCATTGCAAAAATAACTATCAAAAGATAAGTTAAATAACATCATTTGTATACAATGAAGATCCAAAAAACTGCTTTTGCTCAACACAGAGCACTTACAGAGCTAACACTTCTGCAAAGTACACAAATTCTGTTGTCCGTCCCTAAATACAACTAATCTAAGAACTTAGAAACTTTAGAAGTAGCAATAGCTCCTGTGTAGTAAGAAGCAGATCAACCAAGTATAAGCAAGAAGCAGTCTTTTAGGGCTAAGGTACTACAAGCTCTCAGCCAAAGGAAAATTTGTTTCAGCTTCCCAGGTCTTCACCTGTGCAGGAGTTCTTTTCTACAACTGGGCATTTAAAATTTACCTTCAGGCAGCCAGCTAGCATCTTTGATATCTGAACTCAGTGAACCCAGTGATTTAAAGGGAGCTTGCATCTGACTGGAGCAATGGACTTCCTGCTATGCACCCTCTATCTCCAGCCTTTCACATCTTTGATTTCACCACCTTTAAGGTATGCTACAGAACATCTTTGCTTAGACTTCATCCAGAGCAGAATTTAGTGGGGTTATGAGATAAACATCAAGGTTGAGTTGTTCTGAAGCTGGAGAAAGCTCTGTTTAGAGAGGTTTTACTGTCCTGTTGAGCACTCCTTAGTATTTTTAAAGTTTCTCAGGTGAGCATCTGAAGAAATTGCAAGAAGCAGAATGCGTGGCTAAACAAAACAAAGCCCTATCTGCTCACACTACCCCTCCCAGGAACCACACTGAAGTAGCCCTCCCTACCTCAATTCTCCCATTTCCTATTGGTTTGAAAAGTAAAGCCAGCAATGAACAACGAGCAGAGGCAATAAGTAAGGCTCATTTTTGACTACGCTTGTGCAATTCCCATATCTAAATCCCCAGGCTACCACAAGCTCTGGAAAAATACAGGGAAGGAAGTTACATTACTAATTCCACCCAAAACTGAGTTAGCACTTTAGACAGACAACACTCAGTTCATTGAAATGATCGCATGACTCTGACAGCAGAAACAGGCCAGTGACCCAGCCAGATATTAGGCCATACAGAAAACCAGAGACAAGATCATAAAACCAAAAGCAGGGTATTTTTTTAAGAGAGGAGAATAAATGCTTTTTACATTAACAAAAATGGAATAGTTTGTCATGGCACTTAGCCTTTAAAAAGGCTCAGACACCTCATTTCTTGTTAATAAATGCAAGCTCTAATATTAACCACCAGCTATAGAGAAGCTGCATTATTTTTACAATAGGAATCCTACATTGAAGCTTCAGGACTCACAGGATGTGGTTTAAATAATCACCACCTAACCGAGAGTCTGCGTAGGTAGAAACAGACATATTTTCCCTGTAGTGTAAAAGAAACCAATGCAAATTACTTTCAAGCTTATTTCTGAATAAGCCTCATGCAGTAATACAATTTAGAAACCAATCTGTAAATAACAGTGAGCAGGTACCTACTGCTCCTTCCAGTCATCTGCAGGGAGACCATTACTTCTACTCAGAATTTTATCCTAGTACACTAGAGAAGTTGAAACTAGTATAAAATACCATCATTTTGAGAATTCTATATCACATATGCATCGATTCTACTGGCACAAATCAGCAAAACAGGAAAAATATTTTTGGAGGAAGATGTCTCTGCAATACTGCAGAGGTTATAACATTTCAGCCAATTTCTGTTCCGCGTATGCAAGTTACGGGAAGCAACAGGAAGCTTTTGAAACAGCACAAAGATCTGCTGCAACAATAATGACCTCAATGTTTCCTTTTTGTGTTTTACACCACATTTTTTCCTCGTGTTTCATAATACTCCTAACACCAACTTGTACAAATATGGTTTCTTACACCATCCCATACCTGCTGCTCATCCTCCATGACGTTGCTGGCAAATTCAAACACAAGCTCATTCTGCTGTACAACTGCTGCCATAATAACGCATTCCCAGGTCTCAGCTCCACATACAAAGAAAAATGTTCTTGAATGTGAATGAACAGAGAGCTTCACTGAGGTCCAGCTGGGCAGAAAGGCAGGTTCACAAAATGGATCAAGTATCAATGTTTGTGTTTCTTAGATCATCAGTGTTCCTGGGTTCTTCTCTTCTCAAAGCAAAACAAAACAAGGCAAATCCTTTCCTGAGTTGTTCTTCCCACCTCGATAGCCTTTACCACTGTGGAGGGAAAAATAAAAAATTATCATTAAAAAATTGTTACTTAGCAATGTGAATTTGTAGCAGTGGCAATAAAGCTTTCTACGTATTAAAACTGTTATCTACATCCAAGCAAGTCAGATACTTTTGTGTCTCCAAAGGTATTACTTTTACTGATTAATGTATGAGAACTTTCACTGAAAGTTCTGAAACAGAACTGTTTCAGGAAATACGGCATCAGTTTCAAAGTGTTTCATATTAAAAGCATGAGTCTAAGGAAATGTTATAAAAGTTAACAAAGAGAAAATCCATATTTTCATTTGATTCAGATATGAAGTTTTCACATTCATTAAAACCTCTCATCTTCAAAGTTTATTCAAAGTGAACATACAAAAAACTCAGACAGACCTACTCAGCTGTAGGATATCCCAAGTATATCACATTTCTTCTTCACACACAGTTCAAATTTAACAAAGTTGTTGTTTTGCAAGTAAAATGGTCTGCATCTTGAATCCCCGTTTAAAAATGATGAAACCAATAAATAAACTCTTTGTACAATCCAGAGAGTGCCCACATTCCTACATGAAGCAGATCTTCAGCTTCATATTAAAAATGCACTGTGAATGTACCCTTATCTCTACCAGAGGCTCTCAAGCAGCCGGAAGGAAACAGCACTGACCACGTCACGGCAAATTAGAACTGTCAAAAAAACTGCACAGTACAAAGAAAAAAAATCCCCAACTACTGAACATAAACAGCTTTGGTGAAAGGATGCCTGCCCACAGCTCCCAGGCTGTTACTTACTCATCTGTGCCAAAGGTAAACTCAGTTAGGGTGAGCTGACCAAGAGGCTGCTGCACCACCTCTGCCGAAAGAGGAGAGCGCAAGAAGAACTCTTCGTATGCAACTCAGGTGACCCAGACATTAATTTAAATATCTACCATTTCAAATAATAACGGGAACAGGTATCTAAAATTAGGAACCTAAGGAGTGTGTTGGTGCCTAGGAATTTTAATCAATATATTTTAAAAGAAGAAAAATGTGCGGTTCCTAGTGTTTTGAGCAAAATTCTTTAGACTGCCTTCGATTAAGTGTTGCTGTGACAAAAGAATAAGGGGCAGAGGTCTAAGATGCACCCATCCAGATTGAGACCCACAGGAGAATCCACATCAGTGCCTTTGGTGATGATTAGCATCTGCCTTTGTACAGGAGGTTTAACTTTGCCTTGTTTTTGCAGTAGGCTCAAACTCAAAAAAAATGAAGATCCTCTTCCTCTCCCCACTGCCAAGCAATTTAATTAGGGAGGATCATGTCAGAGACTTGTACTCCCTCACTCAAGGAAATGTAACAGCTGCTTCTCCTATATAGGTTGTGGTATTCCCAAATTCCTAAGTAGTGATGGCAGAGCATTTAGGCATTTAAGTCACTAGATCCTACCCTTCTAAGAAATCAGGAAACCCAAGATTATGCAAACAGGAGAACCTCCCCAACTTCCAAAGCGTGCTCTAATTAGCTGTTAAAAGGTTTGTAAGAGTAGCCACAACCTTAACAACAGAATATTTGCTTTAATGAGAGTTACACGCAGGAACAGAGAAGGAAGTGCTGTAGGAACCATTTCAACCTCAGCGCTTGCACTTTAGTGGTTGACTTGAATAGTTAATGAGGCTTTCTCCATACTTTGGCAGAGTTATGGCACTGAAAGCATTACATGCAACCATATAATCCTGGGTGACTTCCCAAAATTTAATTATTTGGCCTTGCCTTTTGGAAGATGCCATTAGGGAGTAGACACACATTGCCGGCATAGTGGGAATAGGCACAACTTGGCCCATCCTAGACTCCTATCATCCTGTATACCAGCCTGAAAATTAAGTATATTACTCTACAATATATAGTTTAATATTGCCTACAGACACTGATTCAAGTGGGTCAATCTATGCCAACAGGGATACACCAACTTTTTCAGAAGAGAAGACAGTTATGGAAATTTACATTGACTAAACTTTACATAAAGTAATAGAAGTACAACTTCTATTTTGGTTCCTGCTTAGGAATAAATTGTAACTGTCCAACAAGATGAAATAATATTTTAACTCACACCCTCTAATCACTGAAGAGCAACTTCACTGTAAGGGATCCCAAAGCAAACAGGGAAATACAAGAACCTCCTCAGTTGTCCAAATTTAAACTTCTGTTTAAATACAGGTTAAACTAATTGCTCAGAGTCAGAATACTGCAAGGGCTTATAATCACAGCCACTACATTGACTGAAGCCACATGTATGAACAAAGGCTACAAGTTCTTTAGATCCAGTAACTTTTTACGGTCAATAACAATTAATACAGTCAATGTAAAATTGGGATAAAGGACATGCTGGAGACACAGGTTACCCAGTAAGGTCTTAAATATAAGGAAAACTGGAGGTCAAGCTACCCTAAAAATTTTAACAGCTCCCCACCTGCACTGGGAGCTGACATTTCCTTCCATTAGTGCCGGGTTATCCATTATTCTGTAAAACATTAATATTTTACAGTAGATACTACAATACCAAAATGTACACTAAATGCATAAGATACAAAAGCTGTGGCAGTAAACTTACTAAAAGCCATAAAGAAATATTTCCTTACTTTTTGTTTTAAAAAAGAAACCACAAAACTCTCAATACAAAACTAATTATCCTGATTTAATATAATTTAAGCAACTGCAGCAGCATATTGCATTTAATCCACACAAACAATGCTTAAACCAGTGATACTATGCTAACATGAAAGTAATCATCTGATGCCACTGTAGGAATGGTCAGTCAAAAGCTGCACTATGGTGATGCAGTGATGTGAGACTGTTCCTCCTCCCCTACACCCCGACCCAAAAATCACCAAGGGCTCTATAAATAAAGACAAGTGATACATTCTTTTTACAAAAGAAACATCTACCACAACATTAGTACCAAATCCAAAGACAAGTGAGTGAACAAGCTTTAGCGAGCTTTTACATCTAACTTTATAAAAGTTAGGGACTCAGACTATTACTGTTTTTGCAGGATATTTTTCATTACTTCTGTTCAGTGTATAGTAATAGCAAATGATCTATTGGGCAACAACAGCACAGCAGAATAATGTAAAAGTGCTTTCCTTTACTCCATATTAATTTCTCTGCCATACAGAAAACAAGAGCAGCTTTTCACAGAACCCAGCAGAATTCTAAACCAGCTATATTTTCCTTCACATCTATTTTCATAAACTGTGCTTTCATTATTCCAACCATCACAGGGTCCTGCTGTCTATAGGCTAACACAAACACAACTATTGTTTTTGTTATGTAATGCCACTTATCCTCTGCCTGATTTTACATACATCTGCAAGTAGAAAATAAGTTATTTGCAAACAGCATAAAAAGTGTAAATTCTATTCACATGCACAGTAAGCTTGACTACATACAAATAATCCTAGGAGAAAGGGAACCCAATATATATTATCATAAAATTTACATCAAATTTTCAGAACTACTACTTACTTCAGGAGGAAGTAAGGTTTTGCTTTCATTTTTACTAATTGTTGTACAAATATATTATAAAAAGCAGCATTAAAACACAATAATATAAACAAACATCTTTATTTTTGTTAATCCTTTAAACAGAACTCAAATTATTTCAATCCCCCTGGAAGCTCCCTCACCCACTGATTTCAACATCTAGGAACAAGCTCCTCAATCAGTCTGTCAAAAAGCACATTCAGTCAATCTAAGCTTTAGTACATGCTACTCTGGAATCCCAGAAGATGCACGGTAGGATTCTGTCCTAAACATCAGCTAGACATCATAACTTTCCCCACCACTCTTTACCATTTATGCCTTCCAGTTAGTCCTAGCCCGCTGAGGACTAACTGAGCCAGTTCAACAAAGCTTCTAAGAAAACCTCCAGAACCAATCCTTTTGGTCCCAATGGTCAAGTTGCAGTATCGCAACTAGGCTCCATGCTGGAATCCACAAACTCTCCTTCAAATCCTGATAAAATGAGCCACTACCTTATCATTCAAGCACTGTAATGCAGAACACCAAAATGAGACAATGGCACCAGACTGCAGCAGGCGTAGCAGGCATCAAAGTACCAGGCAGAAACACAAAAATTTGCTAAAGGTCAGCTATGAGCTTAGAAGACTCAATTCCTGCTACTGAGAGCATCCCAGATAGCTGAAAGATGCCTCCAGGAAGCTACTGGATCCAGTCCCATTTAGGGTTACTAAAAATGACTGCAATCATCCTGCACAGCCTTTCTCATGAAATTAATAAGATCATTCATATATTTAAATCAAGAACCAGCTTAGTGCTTTAAGATTCAAGTGCAGATCTGAATTCTGAGTTACTGACAAAACAATTCCACTCATTCAACACAGGGACAAATCACTTGAGATTGGACTTTCCCATTGATTTGCTAAGACAGTCTGTAGCATTAGCACTAGCCTAGAAATGTCAAAGTTGTGACTTAACAGAAATGTAAAGCTGAACCCCTCCCTTCTTTACACCATCTTGGATACAGAGAAAAGAGGGGACTGAATGAGAGGGAAGGGAAGATTACAGAAATCTGAACAGAAGGACTGAGAACCATCTCAGGTGAGATCAAACACATGGATGGTAACCACATCATTTCACTCAAATTTCTAACTCCATTCTATCAGCAGAGGTTAAGGATAGTTCAACCCAGAGTCAGTTCACCTTCTGAAGAGTCAACAAGTACCATCATAGAGTCAGGTTTTCTTAAAAAGGAGGGCAAAGCTGAATAATATTGCAATTCTCTTAATGCAGAAATCCCAGACCAACAATCATCTTTATATATAGTCCACACCAAGCATAAATAGTATTCTGTGGCATTCTTTATGGACTAATTTTTACTATCCATTAATATCTCAAATTTGCACAGGACAAGGGACTTGAAACATGTGCTTAGACCCAGGGCATCTGCAATGATGAAATGACAAGAAGAACAAATTAATATATGTCACTTGGCACAAAAAGTTTCTGAAGCCTCAGTCTTTCTACTGCTCACACAAATTAAAGGAGATAGAAAAACAACATGGTTAAGAGGGTAGAACTGAGGAAGGAAAGAAGCAACATAAAGAACAGACTCAAGTCTTCTGAGAGCATCCATGCTGCCTAGGGCAAACTGTGCAAAGGGCAGCTGACATAATAAAAGCCAACAGAGTGACCTTTGCTGAGCTTTCATTAAGGACAAAGAAATCATCAGTATCAATAAATCCCTGTTTTGCAGCCTGTCTGGAAACCACAGGCTCCTAGTGCATATACAGCAAGGAGGACAGAGAGTAAGAGGGCTTATCTGTTAAATATAAACAAGTGTAAAACCCCAAAACTGACACAAAAGCCAGTCAATATCGAAGAAATTAAATGAACCCACTTGACACAAAAGCAATGTTTACTCCAAAGAGAAAAAAACAACAAACACAAGCAACAAACTCTTTGCTATCACAAAAAAATTTCACATTTTGAGCTCTTTTTTGTAACTATCTCTTTTAGCCTTAACATTTTAATTTAAGGCCAGATTCCTTTCCAGACTACTAACAGTAATTGCTCCACCACTGTGTACGGACTCCCCCACCCCTGAAAACTCTTTTCTTCCAATCTCCCATGCTCCCTCAGATTTTTTAAGTCCCTTTTATTCAGCACATTTATGTAACACAGCTGTTGAACACAAACCCAGCAACCTGGCAGAGCACTGCTGGGAAGGCTGAAAAAAATAAAAGCATGGTTGAGGCTTTTTTTTTTCCCTCTGTATCCTCTCCCACCAGCACGCTCAATGTGTCAAGGCAGCCTCAAATCAGTGTAGGTGTGTAGATGTAAAGCACTCTAAGTAATTGATTTATGCTGCAGCAACAAAAGATCAGCCTACCACCAACAGGCCCGGCCTAAAGAGCGACCTAAAAGATACTGAGGTGAGACAGGCTTTTCCACTGAAGCTCCTGAGCTCCAAAAAAAAGTACTTGAGCATCTGTAAAGAGCAAACCTCCCTAATTTGATCAGGCAAGGAAACGCCAGGTCGGGTTTTAGTCACCCCTCTACGTTGCTCTAGCAAAGTAGAACCAACTCAACAGGAAAAGTTAGCTGACCTAAAGCAGGGAGCAAGGACACTCCAGAGGGAATAGAGGGTCCAAATCCACTTCCCCATTCCCCCAACATGAAAATAACTGAATTTTGCATTTTCATAAACGACTGCATAGTATAAGACGAGGTTAAGGAGATGGGACATGACCTATCCCCCACGATGGGACAACTCCATTCCCCCTCTCCTCCCCAAACCATGTGAGAGATTGGATCTCTTTTCCTCCTTGCCTGCCAGCCCCCAGCTCTCTGTCCATTCCAATCAAAACTGTTTTGTGGATTCAAACACCACTTTGCAGCTGCCCAACTTTCAGCACATTAGACACCAAAAAGAGAAGAGCAGGGTAAATTTTTAGAAGTGGTTAGCCATCATCTGGCTACTCATAGAGCTTTGAAACATTTCAGACTGAATTTGGTTACTGAAGCCTCAGGTCACAGATAAATCACTTATTTCAACTACACATGCACACATGCACCAAAGCATGTGTATGAAATGTGTGCCCTTCTACTGCCTTGACTTTTAACTTCAGGTGCAGCTGTTTTGCCTACCAAAGACTAAAAAACCCCCACATCTCTATACAATAGGGGATACACAAAAGTCCTCCTTCTCTGCTTCCAGTTCATCACCTCCACCCACTGCTGCTCATCAACACCCCAGTGCCGCTGGGAAAATATACAGTTTGATCTTCTCCTCACTCACTGAAAGCCAAACAAGATGAACTGCATCCCCCCCCACCCCCAAAAAGGACACCTAAAAGGACAGTGTCCCCCAGACAGTGTATGGGGACAGCACACAGTTTGCCAGGCCTGAAAGAATTCCAGAGTCTGTCTTCCAGCCATGGAATGGAGCAGCACTGACACCTCAGTATGAACATCTTGGTCTTGGAAAGCTAACATCTGTGCATGGGCATTGTCAAAAAGGAGAGAGGGTGTCAGCCATGAAAAATGCTGGCCACAAGCACACCACCACACTGAGCTCCTGGGCAACTGACAGCATGACTGCACATCTTTCTAAGAATTCTCTGTAGGACTATCTAAAGGTCTCTTATCCTAACAAAACCATCAGGATTTGTTATGGGGAATGTTTCTGAAAGCATGGCCTTTTGCAGTAATGTAATATGGATCCAAGGAGCAGCTGAAAACATAACATGCATAGCAAAGACCTGCTTCTCCTCTTGCTAGTGCAAAATGGTACACAAACACACTAATGTCCAGTAAATGCAGAGGCTGGAAGTGTGGTTTGCTGGTCCAAAACTCTTGGCAGTCACTAACTTGGTCTGCCCCTTGATTCTATCTTTTGTAGTTAATTCATCACTATTGGTAGAGAAAGGAGAAAATCAGGTGATTATATTTCCCAGGGAAACATTCAATTAAGTCATCAAGGCAACTAGTTTTGAAAGAATGAAAGAAAAGCAATTAAAAATGCATCAGCCTAGATGTACTTGCTCAAACTCGTTGCTACAGACATGACAGAAGTGAAAATCTTAGGAAAATTGTAAAATGTTTTAAAAACAGCTCAATGTAATCAGACCCAACCAGCCCCATTACATAAGGATTTCTTTTTAAACAATGGAAAAGAGCTGTCTTAACACAAGACAAACCTTCAGTAATGCAGATCGCAATCATGTGTATCTAAATGTAGGATTTTGCTGTAATTTATTCCTGTTAACTGCACACTTTTGGATTTACATTTTTTCCATCAGAAAAATAGTAATATATTAAACATTACAAAACCAGAATAAATTGACTAGAAGTTGGATATGACACTGCAAATGTCCACCTAGTCTAGCTCACCAAGTGGTAAGTGATACTAATTACAGAGAGAAAGGAAAACAAAAGGTCTCTCATTACTTCCTCTCCTATAACAATTAGTATAAGCTATTTTATCCAATAGTAAATTTGCAGGGAGCAGACAGGTTTTATGTCTTGTAATAAGATAACCAAATTACCAGCATTAATAAGTAACATTAGTATCAAATATATCTTCCTATTTTTCACACTGCACAAAACCTCAAAATGCTGTTTTAAAAAAAGATACCAAGAAAACAGTAAATTGATGAAATCCCAAATCAGGTTCCAAAATTTTTGCAAACCAAATGCATTATTCCAGTGATACAAAATACATGTTTTTAAAGGCACCTTTAAGTGGTTTCTTGCATTTAATAGCACCTTTTATGGAGCATTAAGACCACAAGCCTACAAGCATCTATAACAATAGAGCTGCAGATAAGTCAAATTTCAGTGATTTCTAAGGGAAAGTTCCCTTGCATCTTTCAGAAAGAGCTGAAGGGCTGAGCTCCAAGACAGCTAAAACAGGATATGAGGAAACCTGTAAAAGAGGGGTGGAGGAGGGAAGAACTGTTTGACCCTGCAAGATCTTGCTCTTTTGATTAACACATACACACAGGAAAATGAAGTAGTGGCAGTGGGAGGAAGAAAGATCAGAGAAACTAAATATAATTGCTTTGGAAGGGTGCCAAACTTCACAAATTACCAGTTGCTAGTCTGTACCCAATACTGACATAAAACTGTCAATCGTTCTCTAAAAACCATTTTGCCTATAAATTAGTAGCACAGTCATTATTTTTAAATCACCTGCAGGTAAAAGTCAAGTTTACCAAAGAAAAACTGATGGCCAAAAACAATAACTTTTTTTTTTAGCTTCACTATAAATGAGCTATATATATATATATATATATATATATATATATATATATATATATATATATATATGAAAAAGGAAAACAAAAAAAAGAGGCCAACAGAGATCAAGTTCAAGTTAAAAGTTTCTTACTCCAGGCAACCTCTTCCAGCCAAGTATCAGTAATTCTAGATCAGGGAGTTAAATTCCCACAGGACTTTTTCAGTGTTCTGCAAAAGTTGCTACAGGACCCAGCTCAGTAAAAACCCCATTACAACTTCTGCAACACAGATTTTTAGCATTCTGTGGGTTTTGTTTTGCAAATAATTTTTTTAAAAACTCTTCTAACTGGACTGTCAAGTACCACAAACAAAATACTTTACTAAGTTCAAAATTACTCTCTGACATAGCCATACTGTGTGATTTGCATTTCTATGTTGGAGTACTTGAGCAGTTTCAGAAATCTGAATTTAATGGACGTGCACCAGCTAGAAAGGGGCACAAACTAATCCACAGAGAACCCACTGAGGCCTCCTCCTTCCCAAACTCACAGACAGACCTGGACTTCAAGCCTCAGTTTGGTACTTTGTTCTTGTCAGTGATGTTTACGTTCAAGGCTGCATTCGGAAAGTGACAGTTTGAGAAATATAAGGGGTCTTACCTTTGCAGTGTCTTTAAAAAAGCTGTAAGGATACAGAGCAGATTAGGCCATGTTTGCCTCTCATTTGCTGTCAGCTGTCAGCAAAATGAACAGTCAAAAGCCTCTGGAGCAGGCTGGTATTAGTCAGCTAGACTTGAATTTCCAGTTCTTTTACATTGCTGTCTATTTTCCTCCATTAGGTTAGCCTGTCCTACCCTGGTATCAGATTACAGGGAGCCAACATTTATAGCACCTTGCAAAACAGTCGAATATATCACATACCTAAGTCTGCCTATACCTGCTGCCCTCAATGCTTAACCCTTTCTACCAACAGGAGAAACATTTATTCTGAGTTAGACTGTATCACCTACAAAACATTTGCAGCAGAGGAGTCCTTTTTCCTTCTTACCTCACAGCTTACGCGATGGAGTGAGATTTCATTTTAGGAACTGTGGAACACACAGGCAGGCTCCACCAAGAACAGAGGCTCCAAGACAACCCCCAAGAACAAACCTGCACCTGCAGACCCTACCTCCAACAAGAGCCCTGGCCTGGAAGCACTTGTGGTTTATCTCAGCAGGTCTGAGAAGCCCCAGTCCCCATTCTGGGTGCAAAATCATGCAATTACACTGATTCCCTGCCTCCCCTCAGACCCTGCTGCTAGAGCAGGGGTAGGCAGGCGTGCTCTCAGCACATAATTGGAATGGCACAAGGAGAAGGTGCTTCCAGCCCATGGCTCTCCCAGCAACACTGGTTTCCTTCTGCCCAGCCAGGATGCGGTGCTGCCCCGGGCTTGGCTGTTCCACCATCTCCCTGATGGCTTTTAGCCCAACTCCCCTTTCTGGAAGGTGTCCTGCTAACCCTATTCTCACAGAATAGCACCTACAACTTAGACAGTGGCAAGTCAAATCCTGCAATGCTGAAACAAAAGGAGCAGCGATTTCCCTCTTTGCACAAGGTGCATGGCCATCCCATGGCCAGCAGCTGCAGTGGGCTAAGAGGGTTAAGTAATGAGAAACAGTACAGCCCATACCACTAAGCACTGCAACTAATACTTATCTCTAAGCTGCTCTAACTCAGCCCTAGACAAGCATTTTGGTCTTCGAGAGATTCTACTCATTTAGAAGAACACTTTTATTTATATTTAAGCTGGCACTGTGGTTAACAATGACATGTGAGTAAAATATAGATACATATTTCAGTTTCATTTATAAAGCTCATTTGTTAAAACATGTTTTTGCAAACCATGCCTGAAGCTTTTTAATCTATTTGCCACAAAGATCCTCATTCACCTTTACCCATAAATATAAGAAATTAGGTACTCAGTCACACATTTCCAATGGTTATACCACAGGAATTAATGGGTGAGAACTTTTGCACCAGGCAAGAAGTCACCTGTTTTCTACAATCTGTGACCAGTCAGAGCACATATACAGTGCCCCAACACACACCTTCTCTAAACATCCCCAAAGGTCCATTTTGTCACCCATTCAGTCACACACTGAGATTACTTATTTTCTGAAGTTTTTTCTGAAATAGTTTGATGAGTGAACTAAGGCAAGTAGTCTGAATTTTTTTGTTTTAAGCGTTTGGAGAGTCCAACACTATTCCTAACACAGGCAGGGATTCACTCATGAGGTTGGGACAGGAGAGACAAATCTCCATCAGCATATCTCTTGGAAAAATTAATGTACATCTCCTACTGCCAAAATCACAAAGCTGATACTTGCACTGAGCTTTTGTATAGATTCAAAAAACCCCAAAAAGCAACCAAAAAATGCCCAATCCAAGAACAGGTGACAACACCTCCTAACATTTCACAAGCAGAATTACTTAGTTCAAAAGTCTGTAGAAATGGCAATGAAAGGTAATTCAAGAAGAGGTGCAAAGTACCAAACCATACCTACAATCAGGCAGACTGATAAGGAACAGCTGCACACAGGGAAGTCCGAGCCGTCAGTCAGACTTCTGAACTCCCTCCCACTAACCTCCAAGTCTCATGAGTCTGGGGTACTCTTTTTCACTGTTTGTCCTTTCTAATATAATTGTCTGGAGTTTTTTAGCACAAGAACATTCAACCTAATTTTTGGCTTAAACAGATTTTTTACGGTAGCTCAGACAGCATTTATGTAAGCCAGGGTAGACCTGGTCTCTTAACCAAGACCAAAACAAATGGCATCTTTAAGAGAGTCTCTAGCGACAAGAGATTTGTTACACCTTTCTGAGGTAAAATCTTCTGATTTCCAGTGTATCATAATTTACAGATCACTGTGGCTGCAACTCACATGTCATCTAAAGCCAAACAAAAAAATATTTGAAATTTATTGAAAATTATAGATTGAGGGACAAGTTTTTCAATTCACAGGCAGAAGGGTAAAGGCTAATTTGGGTTGGAAGGCTGTAACTCTGTATTTTCCCTCAGCATGAGTCACAGCTCTGAGCTGGGATGTGCTTTCTGCATGGGAAATTTGTACCAGTGTCACGGCTCCCCAAAGAGAAAGACAAGAAGGAACAAAATACTCCAGATATGCTCAAGTAAAAAACAATAGGTAAGATCTGCACCATGCAGGAAAGGGAGCAAAGTCACCTGCTGACCAGTTTGCTCTGAACTCAAGGAATACTTTCAAAACATTAGCTTAAAACTGCACTTGAGATTGGATACAACTTTAAGAAAGCACCGACACAAACAAAGCACTGAGACATGGAGGGAGGGACATGGTCTTGGTTAGAAAATGTGAGTATTACATAGCCAGAGGGACTTCAAAAAAAAAAAAAAACAAAGGGGAAAAAAAAAACCAAGCCAACAAAACCCAGACCTTAGGCTCTTGCTGTAACTTGTTTGGTACACAAACACAAACCACCTTGCTACTAGACAGCCAACTACTTATGGGTGGGGAGCACATAGCACAAAGAGTTCTATGTGCAGGTTATACCAATCTCAGTGTAGACACATGGAGTATTTCCCCACTGTATGTGGAAAAAAGCAACACAATTCACTTGTCTCTAAACTTTGCAGAGATGACTCCTTCATCCCTGCAGAGAAGCTGCAGGTTTGAGCTTTTTCTCTCCAGACTTGGTCATCATCTCTCCCTCTTTCTCCCTACAAGCATCTTCAGCATTACTCACTTGTTGTGCTTTAAGAATAACATTTTGAGAGGCAAATGCCTCTACACTATTCTTATTTCACTCTCGCACGTTTGTCTCATTTCAGCCAGCTTTTCAAAAGGTAATCATTACCTTTCAGGTTCCAAGTCAGAAATTCACTGAACTGTGCTGTTCTCACACAATCACAGAAGTGTGGGCTCCCAGGAAAGCAGAGCAGAGGGGCAGAATCACACCCCTCACCCTGCTGGCCACACTGCTTTTGATGCAGCCCAGGATGCAATTGGCTTTTGGGGCTGCAAGCACACGTTGTTGGGTCACACCCAGCTTTTCATCCACCAGTTCTTGGACTTAAGAGTATGATGGTGTCTTTGCTCCTTAATCCTGCACAGTAAGGGTCTAGAACCAAATGCCTTTTTGAAAACAATGCCCTTCACCTATTTGTTCAATATTGCCCTTCCTCAAAAGCTGCTGCTGGGTAAAATCAATGAGGTACTGAAGGCTGACTGAATTGGAGAAGCTGCATAAACAGTACAAAGAGTACAGAGGTTTCTGCTGTACTGAACATCTATCCAGGACATAAAATGTTATAGACTCAATTAATTTAAATGTCTGCAGGAAAAAAAAAAATCATAGTTAAAGAACCAAGCAGAGAATATCTAAAGTCATGTCTTTAAAACCTCCTCAAGGTGAGAGACTGCTTACACAGTTGCAGTGGAGAACATTCACTCAAGACATAATTATAAGTTAGCTTTTTGGGCCTTTAAGCTCCCATTTTTAATGCACTCTGAAATGCAATACATTCATTCCAGGTTACTCTAAAAATGCATATTCTTCATGATGTTTAGCATAATTACAATAATAAATGCATTAACTTGCAGCTATGCAGAACAAGACAGAAACTAATATTCCCATGCCATTTGTACATTTTTCTTTTTAGAGATCAGTGTAGCCTAAATTCATGTTCTAAAGTATTTGCATGGGGTGGGATTAAGAAGGGAGACTATTAGTCTGGGGAATTTCAAACTATTGAACTTGGCTATTAAGAGAATATAAATTATCTTCTGATCTGTTTTTAGACTAACAATTCCCACCATGGGGTTTCAAACAGTGACAAAGCACAACTTAAAGACCAACAAGACTAAAATAAAAAAGCAAAAAGATTTTTCATTAGAGTGTTATGGAAAAGGAACAGGGTCTGCAAAGGTCCCTCCAGGGAAGGCAGTGTCTGGACAGGCCAGTATTTCTCATTTCGTAATGTCTGGGGAAGTGTACACTGAAGCCTAAGTCTCTCTTACATGAGCACACACCTGCTCCTGGGAGACACAGAAATTCACTGCTAATGAAATGAACTTGACACAGAATTTATGAGTGTTGCATGAAAACACCTACAGAATCAGTGTACTCTGGAAACTTTCAGAGCTCCTACCAACCAGGTGTAGAGAAATTCAAGCCCCACTTCTTCCTCATTTCACCATTTAAGTTCCCATGTCTTTTGCAGAACTAAATAAGGCATCAGAGGTAACTGCTGTGCATGTGCCTGTGCCATCCAGCTGCAGCCCCTACCACGGGGCTCTGTGAGCCAGCCTGATTCCCCAGCTGTGGGGGAAGAAAGGCAGCAGGCAGAACGGGGGGGAACCAAATCTCCTGAGGAAAACACAAAATCCTCCCATCACCTTGTGCTGAGTTGTGAGCCCAGCTTGGGGTCATTCTGGAAAAGGAAGCAGCACAATCTCACCGCAGCCAGTGGCTCACAAACCTGGAGACCTCTTTCTCCCTCCCCTCAGCTCTGCCGAGTGAGTAATACAGATACTTCAGCATGCACTTGGCCCCCTCTCTCAGACCTCATTGTCTGAATGGGGCGACTGCACAAGTCCACTCACACTTCCCAAAAGAGAAACCCTAACAGTGTCATACACAGAAGGGGAATTCAGGAGACATATTTCTCCTGCAGCAGCTCTTCCCCACTTTAACCCACAAGGTTAAAGATTGTTCCTACCTTTCCTTCATTCTAAGAACCTCTAACACTTCCAGAAGAAAGAACTAAGATTGCTCTAAGTTTTCCATATAATGAATGAGAGCAAATGTAGGTTCCACCTCCTGAAAATGAAAGGTCCTTCCTTAGGTCACATCTGACTTCTGTAAACTATCAGGAGTTGATGCAGGCCCCAGTGCAGAGAACCAGAAAATGGTTTGGATTGGAAAGGACCTTTGAAGATCATTGAAGTCCAACCCCAACGCCAGAAGCAGGGACATGTGTCAGTAGATCACATTGCTCCATCCAACGTAAACTTCCAGGGACAGGGCATCCACAGCTTCTCTGAGCATCCTGTACCAGTGCCTCTCCACCCTCATTGTCAAAAATGTCTTCCTCGCGTCTAATCTAAATCTATGCTCTTTCAGTCAAAAAACATTGTCCCTTTTCCTGGCACTACAGGACTTGGTAAAACATCTCTGTCCTTCTGAAAAGTCCCATCTATACACTGAAAGGCTGCAACAAGATCTCCCTGGAGTCTTCTCTTTTATGCACTGAACAACTCTCAGACTTTCTTTGCAGGATAGCTGTTCCAGCCCTCTGACAATTTTCATTTAGGTCTCTGAGAAAACAAACATTCCAGCTTTTCTTGCAGCACCACAGCCTCATCATGCAAGAAGCTCCTCAGAAGACATCATCCTTGTTATGAAAACCCACAAATTATCATAGGAACCAGAGGCAGAATGTTTTTGATGTATCACTTCTAACCTACTCATTCCTCTTCCAGGACAACATTCAACCCATATAGAGTCAGGAGGGGAAAAAAAAAGGAAAAAAGAAGAAAAAAAGAAAAAAATAACAATAAAAAAATAACAATCCACTATACACCACAAAACAAACAAAACCCAAACAAAAAAGGCAAAAACAAAACACCCCCATGAAACAAACAAAAAACTATACAAAACATACCACAATAAAGAACTTAAAAAAACCACAACCAAAGAAAAAAAGCCCCCCCAAAAAAGCAAAAGAAGAAAACACAAGGGAAAGCTGAGTGGTAGATGGAAGATTGAGTAGTATAATAAACAAGGTAATGCAGAGACAGGCTGCTTTACATAGTTCCTAATCCATCCTTTAATTTATCCTCCACCCTCCTTTCTTTTTTTCATTTCTGTTGTCTAACATTTCATCTGCTTCTGTGAAGTCTCAGTGGTTTACTGTGGCCGTAGATACAATTAAATAATATCAGAATTACGTGGGAGTGGGTAAAACCCCCAAATCTATGGCATTTTTCAAGATGCCATACACTTCAAGCAGTTTTGTGGAGGTTTTATTATATGTTCCCCTCAGGGGTTGTGCCCTGCTTGTACCTCTCCTTCCTCAAACACGATATTACTGAGAACAGTGCTCAAAACCTGAAAGGGAGAAAGGCCAGCAGAATCATCCTGTCGCTGTGAAAGGTTTCTAGTGCAGCTCTGTTAGAAATGTGAGAGCTGGTGCCTTTCACAGCAGCAAAATTCTGAGTTTTGCCCTTGTGGTGCTGGCCCCTGGCCCTGCAGACACCCGGGGGACCAGGAGCTCAGAGTGGTGCCTGCCTCTGAGTGCAGCTCCTCTGTGTATGCAGAACCTCTCATGTGGGCTGCCATGCAGAGCGCCCCATAGCCCAACGCAAGGCAGGAGGACAAACCCTAAACCAACAGCAACAGAAGATCCCCAAACCCCTAATCCACCCAATCTTACTACCCCTACAACTTCCTACTCTTCCCCACCCCGAGGAATGTGACCCTCAGGCTGAGACCCTATGTTTTAAAGAGCATATACAGAGTACAGAATCATTTTATCACATGGCAAAGACATCCCTACTCAATGCTGGCTAGTCAATAAACATACAGTTTAAGAGAAAAAAAACCAATATTTTGGGAGAAGCAATGCTGTCAGATGAGGAAGAAAAGATCACCAAACGAAACAAAAAAGCTGAAATGTATGCGCAGTTTCAGTTCTAAAATAATTGCGATGTGCAGACTACTCGGTTCTCTAAAATCTAGTGCTGGGGTAGATACTACTAGAGTTTTAGTTTCAGGAAATTAATTATGTTGCAATAACATCTATATCTTCAGAAATCATGCAACTTACATTAAAAAAATTGTATTGTTTATAATAGAAGGTTTTATGTGCTTTTTCTGTGCACTTCCAAAAAGCTGTTTAACTGAAAGCCAGAGCTGTCTCAAAACTACAAGTGTATTGAGATTAAAAAAAATTAATAATTAAAAAGGGAAAAAAAACACCCAGAAGACCATAGATTTTTCAATAAAAACTGGTCAGGTAATGTGGCAATTACCTACCCAGAAAGACATTAATGAAATTGCACAACTTGAGGCCCAACCTGCCCATTTCTCAGATGCATTTAAAAACTCCCATGCTGGGAGCTGTGGAAAACGGAACGCTGGACCTCAGCTCTCGCTGTGCCAGGATGACTCCCATGGTTCTTCACGCTTGAGGAGTTCAAGTCCTGCTCTCTGTTGAACTACACAGACCCTGATCCTTACTCTCGGGTGCCTGAAGAAGGGCTTGTGAGGGACAGCAAGGCCCCGGGCGCACGGGCGCAGAGCGTGGTGCTGAGGAGACAGTTGGTTGCACAATGGCTGCCTGGGCAGGCGGCGCTGCCATCTCTGGCGCATCTGCTCCCCTGCTCGTGGTTTAACGACAGGAAGCACAGCCCGAGATACCGGGCCCAGCCGCCAGCGCTTCCTGCCCGCGCTGTCCCCTGCGCGGGCCGCGGCCGCCCGCCACGAGCAGACACTCTGAGACACCTTCTGAAGACACAGAAGAGAGAAAAACGAAGTCAATCAGGCCCCACGTGCAGAAAGCCAGCCAGATGGATGGAGAAAGAAGTAAACAGGTGAAGCGTATTGAAATTTGTTCCCAGAAGGCCACTGAAGCAGTGCACAAAACACTGGCGCCATGTTCTCATCTAGCAGGGCCCAGGACAACAAGCAGGCCAACTGTGGAGGTTTTCAAGTCTGGTCTTCCTCAGCCAGGCTTGTACACCACTAAGAAACCAAGTTACTTTACTTAGAAGATGAAATCTTGTAAGATTCTTTCTAAAATCTTCAGATGTCACCTACAACCAATGGGAAAAAACCCATTGCCAAATACAGTACCAGCCTTTTCTACGAGCACCCTGTCCTAGAAATGGGGACAGGTTAATGATCTACAGGGCTTTCCAACACTAATACCTAGAGAACAACGCCTATTAGTCTCCTGCAAAATTGAAACCCTGAAGAAGCATTTGGTACTCACGTGGTAAGCACAAAAACCAACTGCTAGACAAAGCACAACTTCAGTGAAAAGCAGAAACTCCAGCTTTAACTTCTATAGTATCCATATGTGAAGCAATATGCTATACTCAGCCCCTCTGTAAGTTGTCTTCTGTTCAGTCTCAGATTTCCCTATAATATCATCTGTCAGGAAACATAATTTCCTTAGTCGGCCTAAAAACTGTATTTTCAGGCAGGATGAGAAATTATTAAGACAGCAACATATCTGTTCTCATCAATGACCAACTGGTGGTATAAAATGGAGGAAAACCGATTTTGTGCTGTTATCAGCCGGGTTGCCAATTAAAGCAACTGGAGACATGCCAGTCATGTAAGTTGGGAAGTACATCAACCAGTAGATATTTAATTGATTTTACACTATCATGTATTGCTGTGGTCTAGGAGAATTTTCTGCATAAACCTAAAAGCAGTACACATCTTCACTGGATTTCAAGGTGTATCTGACACATTTCACCCTTCACAGACCCAAGGTGTTCCATCCTAACATGGTCTCTGTCCCTATCCCAAAACAGTTCAGAATAAAAATGCCTTTTTATTCTCTTAATAGAATAGCCACCTCAAAGTTGGAGGTTTGCAATTCCCTGAAAAAGAACAGGGTAGAAATTCTCCTCATTTCTAACTAGAAACATATTCCCCATCACGTTCCTCTGATACAGCATATTTTGTCCCTGGCACTCATGCGCTCCCACATGAGTTCTATGACCACTTGGGTTATTCCACAGAACCACACATGTCCCCTGCCTCAAAAGACAAGACTACATCACTCCATGTCACTGAATGCTTCACCACTTCATGCCTTGGAAATCAGAATGAAAGCCCTAAACTAGGACCCATCAGACACTAAGAGAACGTTTGCTTCAGCAGCATTTCTGACATCCACTTAAGACACGTCCCACCCTTGACAACTACTCAAGTAATCCCAAGCAGCCAACAAATTAAAAAAAAAGATACAAAAAGTAATGGTTGCTCAAAAGCCTTTCTGAACAAAAAAGCCTTGCAGCATGAACTGAACCTTACTAAATTTTGCTGGATTGGCAAAAGGAGAACTGAAAAAAAAAAAGTATTTTCCATCTCAGATTCCAACAATACTATGTAGCCAACAGCATTCTGCAGATTTGCTTCTTAGTTCGTAAGTCACGTTGGTCATATCTTGCAACATGTACTGGCAGGATTCAATGTTTTCCTAAGAAAACTGGGGTGGCAGATGCTGACACTGGTCCAGAAATGGTTTGCTCTCAAGCTAGATATTCTTTTTAACCCTGAAAGTTCATCTGTGTCCAACACAGAACAACAGTTTTTATCACAGCAAACATTTCAAAATTCTCATACATATTTATTTTCATGGTGTATTACTATGGTACTAACTCCAAGCACAACAAACTCTAAAAGTAATATTTACATGGAAATTCAAATCTATTACATGAATTATAGATTATTAACTTAGAAATTTAATGTAAGAAGGATAGGGCTAATATAAGAGGGGGAGGGGAATGTTAATTTATAAATTATTTTGAGACACTTAAAATCATGTAATTTTCCAGGCTCTGTATAGTTGAAGCAAAAATGAAAAGGTAAATGTTGTGGTATTTACATTTTTAAAGGCAAAACAAAAATCAGGATGACTTCATTTCTAAAAGATTGAAAATGGACTCCTCAAGACTGCTGCTGCATGGCATTGGGAAGGTACCCACACGCTCCTGCATTTGTTCATCTGACTCAGTTACTGCTAACAGGAGGAGTGGTCTCCACAGTGGCTTTTCCAGCAGAACAGCTGTGAGTCAACTCACCTCATGTCTCTGCACCTCACAGCCCAACTGCCTGGCTCTGGTGTGATTTTTGGGAAGGTAGGAGGGACCACACCTCACCAAAGCACTGTGAGAAGAGAGGAGCAAAAGCGAAACTGAGCTGGCTGACAACCACTGACCAGGCTCCCCAGACAGAAAGAAAGAAACTGCCTCCATGGATTTCTACTGGTTTTAACCAGCTTCAGCAGAGGGGAACATGATTTTTATTTCTACCATATCCCTTTAATAAACACCCCAAAGAAGACATTTTCCAGATAACTGAGGAATTTTTTAGTGTTGACTTACCAAGCAGAGCACAATAACCAGCTATTCTGTTTGCACTACAAGGCAGTACAGTGCAATGAGTTAATAATTTATCATGGCATTGCTCTTGGCAACTGACCATAATCAACTTCTAAAATTCTTCCTCATTCTTACATTTTTAGTCTCAGCAAGAATATGGCACCCTTAGAACCTCAGCCCTACCAGAACACTTCTTAGCGGAGGTAAGAGGTTTAATCTTCTCGAACACCTGCTTTTCTTCTGCATTGTTTCAGGCTCAGAGCAAAGGTCATCACTTCATTTCAATAACCTGATTTAGCAGACAGGAATAACTAAAATATTTTTAAACAAAGCAAGAAGTTAACACTCTTTCAAAACTGCAGCAATGCAGTTCTCATCCCTGCGTTTCCTTCCCCTTCTTCTCACAGAAGTAAAAAGAACAAAAAAGCTTTTATTTGCATATGATCCCAAATTAACTAGCACATACCTTTTCCTCCCATTTTATATTATCAAGGCTTATTCCTTTACATAACTTTGGGCAATATTTAATTTATTAGTTAACACATTCTTATTCTCAATCAGAAGCATCTGGCTGTGGTGTTCAGATAATTCATTGGAAAGTTTTGATGTGGCATGTAGAAGAGGGTTAAGTCAATCATCCTAAGTATCGTTTTGCTGAAGCATTGGCCATTAAATGTGGTCCATTTCCAAGGACAACTGTGCTACTTCGTCCTTCCCCTTGTTGCTCAATCCCAGCTCTTACAAACTCCACAGCTCCACCACTCTGAAATCAATCCCTAACCTGGTTCAATCAACCAGGCCAGCAACTTCTGTGGCATTGACATCTGACTTGCCAACTTGGCTCATCTTGGCTGAACCAGATAAGGGAAAGGTTGCTCTCGCAAGCAGCTTGGTCTGCAGATAGGAGGGGAAGGCAATAAAGCATTAGAAAACAATCTATGCTGTCAGCGAGAAAAAACGAGGATGGCAGTCCTCAAGCAGCTGGATGAGTGCTCCTGCCAAGAAAACATCCAGGAATGACCATGCCCACCTCTGACTGTTTTGCTAAAGGCACATTTTAAACTAAATTAGACTGGTGCAGGTTCGCACACTCACAAAAACATCGGTTTAGAGTTTAAACTGCAACTTTACCTCAACTAATACAGCTTTACTCTTGAGTCTTACCTGAGGGCAAGCTAAGGGCCTGGGCAGATGCTAAATGAGCTGTTTAAGGATTTACAACCCATCACCTCCAGGAGAGTTCACTATCCGAGTAAAACTTGCTTAGTCCAAACCTCCCTCCTGTGCTCCAGGGCACATCCATGCAAACCGCTGCTGCATGGCTTTAATGGGATGTGCCACGGAGCCAGCAGGGAAGCTACACACGCTGCCTTCACTTATGAGTGAAAAAGCAGCTGGTGTGAGGCTGAAGAACCTCCAGTGTGCACCTAAGCTCTGTAAGCACACGGTATGTGAAAACACCAGGGCCAGCATCAAGGCATTAGCATTATTGTCCCATCTAGTTAATAAATACCAGGCTTGCTCACGACAGACAGTGTAACAGGTTCTCTGAAGGCAGTCTCTGTCAAAAAGAAACTACTTTCTCCTCACAGCAGAGGTTTCACCCCACCTAGAGATCCTCACTTAAGGAAGCAAAAATGAACCAACCAAACTTCACACTGATTTTTTTTTCTATTTCCCTTTTTTACTGACATGTTGCATCTGTACAGCATGCATGCATCAGTAGTCCTGGGTTTCCTCTCCCAAGGCAATGGGATTTTACCCAGCTAGCTCTCTGCAAGTAATAACTGCTATCAACTCTCCCCTCAAAAGCACAGATTTCACATTATCATATATCAATAAATGTCATCACAGTTTTTCTGTTTATGAAGCGTAAAAGTACAAATTAACAAAATGCTTCCGAAGCCACCTGAACATACGGCACCCATAAGAGACACTTCAGACATTACAAACACCAGAATTTCCACACAAAATGTACCCTTCTAGCTACATTGCTTCAAAAGTATTAAACCTTTTCTGCAAATACCCCTGTTATAATTTAAATAAAAATTAAAATTTGTAAGTTCAAGGTCTTATCTTGTAATTTGGCAAAAGTTTTTCAATATTTCTTACTGTTGAGAATTATTTCTAGTCCAGTACCACCGAAACAAGATTTAATACATATCATTTGAAGGACCATACTAAAAGACAATTAGGTCTTTATAAAAACAAATGGTAGAATGTTGCATTACATCAAGCATTCATAATCAGATATATGTATTTCAGAAGTGCCCAAATAGGAAAATATTCTGCCAAAAGTAACTTTCTTTCTGCTTTTTTTCTCTGTAAATTCCGTCATAATCCATATTTAAATAGTCTAAATTAATAGTTTCTGTGTAACAGTCATAGAATAGTTGCTATTAGAAGGGATCTTTAAAGGTCATCTAGTCCACCCCCCTGTGAGCAGGGACATCCTCAACTAAATCAGGTCGCTCAGATTACAGCCTGTTCAGACAAATTAAAACTGTGTTTCACTTAGTTGCTTCAAAAACAACTTATTTCATTGTTGCTTTGAACTGATACTAAAATAAATATACTTTTTTCACTAAAAAGGACCCACACGCTTGAAAATGCTGCAAGGCATCCTCAGCAAACTTCAGACTGTTTTTCAACACAGAAAGTTTCATTTTCATTCATATGACTAAACCATCTTTTTTTCTGTAAAGAAAAAAGGTCCCCAAATAGACACTTCCTCTCTACAGTTCCTTCTTTTCTCTTTTTGAAATAAACATTAGTTGGTCTTTTTTAAAAAAACCCGAACCAACAGGATGGCCTCTCAATAGCTCACTATCAAGAGTACCTGGAGCCCTGTGCTGGGCTCACAGAGCTCTCCACAAGCTGCTTCAGAGGCACCATGAGACAGGGAAGTGAATTCTTGCAACGTGTGCAGTTTGCAACCCTTTGCCTTCCATGGCCGTAAGCTTCACAATTATTTTCTTGATAGCTAATACTCTCATTTGCATGCTTAATTTACAGGCATCTGGACAAAGCTTGAATAGATACAGAGAGTAAATAGTTTACAGAGGCTCTGGAGGTGGGGGAGTGAAGGTACAAAACAGAAAATGCATCAAGAGGACGCAAGTGGATAACGAAACCACCACCTCTGAGTACAACGCCAGGCACATTCTGTCATCAGCAGACAATGCGCAAGCCCTGGTGCCTTCAAGACACAGTTTTCATGAAAGCTCTTCCTAAGAGGGTCATCTTCTGGTTGGAAAGACAGCCTCCACTAAAAACAAACCATGTCATCACATACTTGGGAAACTATCCTTGTTAGCTCCAAAATTATGTAGGGCAGCACATGTAGCAGGCACAAAGAGGAGGAAACTGACAGTATCCTTGTCAACTTGCTTTTAACTTGAAATTGAGTCTGGCTGGAAGGGCAAGTTAAACATTAATTTTCTGACAGTGGTCAGCACTGGGTATCACAAAGTGTAACTGTAGTTTCACAATCATATTTTGCTGCTTCTTTCCCTAGCTGCAACTTAAAACCGAATAAACACCAAGATAACTGAAAACTGGAGAACAGCACAAGTGACTTGATACAAAGCTCAGAAGAACAAGGTAGTTTTCTTCTAATCTGTCAGCTTTATTCACTCTGTCAAAGGATCTTATGAAAAACACTAATAATGCTAGAGGAACATACAGCACGACAGAACAGTATATGCAGCTGCAATAAAAATGTTTCTTTCTCTCAAGAGTAGACAAAAATTTGAATCACCCAAGCTCACCTCTTTCTTCCAACACAGGAACTCAAGAGCTGTGTGGTATGATATTTATACTGAGCCCACCTCAGAAGTCAAACCACTACCACGCAAGAAGGTGAGGGAAATGCGGAAGGAGCTCGCAAGTGAAGCGACAAAACCGTTAGTACGCTAACGGCAATATTCAAGAAGTGCAGCACATTCCCCTCCAAACAAAAAATGTATTTGGTAAATTCACACAGAAATGTTCATGATGAGTTAAATATAGGGTGTTCTAGAAATAGACTAAAATGTCCAGTTATAGATGAAGACAGTGACATTCAATCCATCCCAAAGCAACTCTTTCCCACAGTTTGCAACCTATGCACCTAGCATTCCTATTCCTAGCAAATTATCCTAACCATTTTTCCCCCAATACAGAGAGAAATAAATTTGACACATAAATTTAGGAATTGGAGGTTCTTTCCAGGCTAACAAAAGTACTATCGATTTCACATTGAAGCCTGCTTGAACCTAGTACAAACTCACACACGACACAAGGGGAGCGATCTCTTTAAGGACAAATAAATGACCTGAGCTCCAGCCCTCTGATTCAACACTGAAGATGGCTGACAGGTAAGGCCTAAAGCACACCAAGGCAAGAATGCACAAACTTTGGTCCCTAGCCAATGTGATCCTCTCAGCACAACCACTGACACACTGACTGCGGGAAGCTTTGCCAAAGGACAGGCTTATATTGAAGAATAAATTGTTTGTACCACTACATAGATTAGCCAGGTCAGGTCAGAAAAGTGAAAATGTCCAGAGCCTTTCACGCAGCTGCTGCAGACTTTTGATAAGCAAAAGACTTAAAATTCCAGTATGTACAGTCTCTGTCAACTACTTTATCTGTGAAGAAACACTTAGGTAAGATTTAAGAAAGCAAGATTTAAGAATGCAAGTAATCTCTAAAACATGTCAGCGGCATTAAAATTATAAGCACCATAAATCACTGGTATATGGTAGCAAAGTTTCAGACCTTATGGTGCAGACTGTAACCAAGGCTGGAAAGGTGAACTCCACCTCCTGCCACTCCTGTGCTGAATCACTGTGGTGGGGGAAAGTCCTTACTCCTTCTCACACACCCAACAAACTCCAGTGAGTTATGAAAACTGTCAGTGAAATCAAGAAAATCTGCAAGCAAAAACTGAGAAATTTTTGCTAAAACCTGCAAGGAGAGAAAGCTGATTTGGAGATCACAGCTTCTCCTCTGACACAGAGGGAAATCCTCCATTTTTCTTTCTTTTCTATCAGCTCACTGAGCACAGTCCTGCCACAGTTCCCTCCCTTGAATATGGCTGTGTCGAAATACACCTCATGTATTCGGCTTTTTTCATACATCAAGTGTCTAAAAAGTAACACACACCAAAGTATGAGTTTTCAGCAATCCTTAAACATCAGGCTATACCAGGCTGACAACATTCTTCAAATCTGGATATCTATCTCTTTTTACCTTCTCATTTGAGGACCAAGACCATGGATTCGACAATTCTAATATTCAACGGATGAGAAAAGAGCACATTAGAAAACCAACACTTCTGTAAAGGCAGGGATCTGGAAATAATGTTCAAGCTAACTGGCATCTGATGACACACCACTCCCATGGCTCTCTCATCACAAACAATTCAAACTGAAAGATCCCTGCCTTGGGGGTGGGGGGAAAGGTGGGATTTTTTTTTTCTTTTTTGTGAGACAAACACATGCTTCAGCTATACAAAAACTAACACCATTTCTCTGTACCTTCTAATCCACTTCTCTGCCTTTTAGATCTGCCCAAGCTGTCCTCCATAAGTCTTGGGAGGACTTTCAAATCACTTTTTCCTAGCTCCACCACTGCACCACAGATGTGTCCGTAGCCCTGGCAAAGTCCTTGTACAGCAACAAAAGAGAATGAACATGGCAGCTTTTGCCTTCACAGAGGAACTGCTCCTCTGTGAAGCCCTGATCAAAAGAAAGTAGCAGTGGCCACTTACCCTTTAGAAAACAAAAAGCCTTCTTCCCAAGATAAGCAGGTGCAGCTTGGGAGATGACTTAAAAAGAAAAACTTAAAACCTCAAGTTTTTAGGGTTGGATGTCTCAATAGGGTCTGGTGCAAAAGAAAGGAGGGGAGAAAAGAGATAAGGAAAGGGAGGGTTATGTTCTACCAGTTGCAAGCAGAAAGCCCTAGGATCTGAAAATTAAAGTTATGATGATAAAAAGATAGATGCAAATATATTCAAGAATTTTTCAGAAAAAAACTTCTATTACTAATTCTTTTTTTTTCAAGTAGTTCCTCTGTAATTTTATCTGTGATTTTTCAACATGTAACGATGTGCCAAATAAATTCCCCAAAGAGTTGCAAAACTTGCTGCTTTCAGAAAGAAAAAATACAAAATGTAAAACGAAAAGATAGTGAAAACACATTGTACTGTAAGATGACGAAGGAAGATACGGCTGAACACTGAGAAGGCTGAAGACAAGAGACAGCCTCACCCAAAACATGACCATTTACTTAATGGTTGCCTCCCTCTCTCTCCCTCCCCTGCAACTGATCACAGCACTAAGCAAGACTCCATGATACTTCTCAGATACAGGCTCTAGTCAGTAAATGAACCTGGAAAGTATTCCCTTGTGCACGACAGCTCAAGTGCCCCCTCATTTAATTTTCAGTAAGAAGATATCAAATTGGATTTCTCAAGTGACAGACGGAAATATATGGTCCAAAGTTATACACTCAGACAAAACTTCCAAATAACGCTTTCGTTCAACAAAGGTGGAAACAGAGATTCTTTTTCAAAAACTTTGCTCGAGTCCAGAGGTACGTAATTAGGAGAATCAAGGTGATTTTCATCCACTGAAAGTTTAAGAAGCAATTTGACGCACCACAATTACCTCCAAGATTACAACAACCACTAAGCCTATTTTCTAATTGGTCTGCCGTGTACACCGTCACCATAACTTCCATTTCTTAACCATTTTCAGGAAAAGGTGAGTACCTGCCCGCATAACAACTTAACTCCTTCTATTGTGAACGACATCGCGGCGGCTGCCCTTAATGGCTCTGTTTCGGCAGAAAGAGAACTTCAATTTAAGGGCGCAGAGAATGATCTATCCTCGAAATGATCTTTTAAATCTGCCATTTTAAAGTCACCACGGACCACACCGGGCGAACAGCAGCGGAGCGGAGGTGTTCAAAGCCGCAGCGCTGATAGTCAACACTTTGCACGAATCGCTCTGGACCGTGCCCTGCTCCATGCTAGCCGAGTCCATGCACACACAGCTTCAGAATAAATAAAATACGTGAATTTTACAGCCCGCTGAGCGGCGGCTGGAGGGCTCCGACCGGCAGCCAGCCCGGCACCCCCGCACGCTGAAAAGGAGACAAAAGTATAAAACGCAGCAGCATTACAAGCCAGCTGTCACACTCGCGCAGCGCGCTGCTCAGAGAAGCACAGCCGCGGTGCCCTTTGCCCGCAGCAACAGGCACAGCTTCAGGCAGCTCACGGCGCCGCTGCCCCGAGACGCCCCTTTACTCACGGCCCAATTTATATTTCGCTTTTCCCTGCTGCTGCGCTTTTCCAGGAGTTCCCTCTTCCCCGCAGTTTCTCCCGACGGCTGCGGAGCGCTGCCCCGGGCGCGGCCGCCCGTCGAGGCAGCAGCGGCAGCCGCCGCCCGCAGCCCGGGGCGCCGCGTTCCCCCGGCCCTCCCGCCCGCCCGCCCGACTCTCGCTGCCCGGGCAGCACGTACCGCCCGGCCGCGGGGCCCGCGGCGCCGCCCCGGCCTCCCCGCAGCGTCGTGCAGCTAAAATGGCTCCTGTCGAGAGGGGGAAGTTGTGCCCGGGCCCCGGACGGTGACTCACCGCGGGGCCGGGCGGCTCGGCTCGGAACCACACGACACGCCCCGGGGCGGCGGCCGGCGCTCCGCCGGGCCCGGCCCGCAGGTGGCGGCGGGGCGCGGGGGGGGACGGGGCGGCGGCGGCCTCGTGACCCGCCCGGGCTCCGCGCGGCCCCGCTCCCTCGTGTGCCGGGAGCGCCCGAGCCGCGCCGGCCCGCTCCGCCCGGGCCCGCCGCTGCCTCCGGTCCTTACGGAACATCCCGCCCCGCACCCCTCCACCAGTAATAATTGACAGCATCAATTAGGTTGGAAAAGACCTCTGAGATCATCGTGTCTGACCCATGACCAAAAACCCGCCCGTCAACTAGACCATGGCACCAAGTGCCACCTCCAGGGACGGTGACTCTGTCACCTCCTTGGGCAGCCCATTCCAATGTCTACCCACCCTTTCTGTGATGAAATTCTTCCTAACGTCCAACCTAAACCTCCCCTGGCACGTTCTCTAACACTGTGTTCTCTCATCCTAAATTAAACAAACAAACACATTTCTGAGGAACATCTCATCTTTTCAACCAATATCATCTTGCTCATACCAAAATGGTTAACTCCTGAAAAAGAGTGAAACTTTGGAAGGCCAAAATGCTTGGGGGAATCCAGTTAAAATGCAGTATCCAACGGAGCACGGACAGACAGCCAATGCCAGAGCCAGGGTTTCTGGGATTCCCAGTAAATTTCTGATACACCTTCATGTTCTTTAAACAAAGCCTCGTGCCTAGTTAAACAACACACTGGAAGCCGCCTAGCCCTCAGCAGTGTAGGTGCTTGGGACAGGCTCTATGATTGCATAGGGCACACTGAAAGGCCTGACAGAGGTGTAATTTTAAAAACACGGCACAGACCGTGAGGACAGAGCTACTTCCACCTTGTTTCTGTAGGAAGGGTAAGCTCATGCTCTGTTTGTGGCTGGCATGTGCACTGGTTTCCCACAAACTCCCAGAAAGGCAGAGTCCAAAGCAGCGCACAGGCCATAAGGGAAGGCGTGGCACAGGGACCCAAGCCACACAGCCAGCAAAGAGGGTGCAACGGCATGGCAAGGAGCTGGGAGGCGAGGAAACAGCAGGAGCAGCCTGGCAATGAGCAGGGAAGATGAGAGTAAGAAAAACCTGAAGCTGCTTCTAGCAAACACATGGAGATAAATTCAAATGTATTTCAGCAGAGCTGTCATTAACGCTTACAGTAATAATTAACCAGTAGTCCCACAAGTTTTGTGCTGCATAAAACCCATCGTTTTATGGACATTAATATCTCCAATTACTGGTTATGCTTAATTACCAAGAAGAAAATTTTGGGGTTACTTCCAAGTAATTGAGTCCTTATGACACCTGTATGGCACTTAAAAGCAAAATTTGGTCTCAGTTTATTTTTTAAAGGGCAGTTACCCATGTATGACTTTATTAGATGTAGTTTATTATCCTATTTTTGCAGCCTGCTTTAGTGAAAGATCTGAAAAAAGAAGCAGCAGCACACTTTTTATGACTTAATGATTAAAAGTATCAATTAAGTCAGTACTAAAATATCTTCACTACAGCTCTTTATCAAAATATGACTTCATTTGTATTTCTCAGCTGAAAGAAGTCCATAAGGAGAAAACACTGTGTCATTATTTTAGTTACTATATATTTTCCACCTCTCACAACAGATGTATATTCCTTCTCTCCAACAACTTAAGTCTAATCCAATCTTACATCCAAAAGCATTTGTTTCTTGTGCTGCACAACCCTTTGTAAATCATGGGGCACGGAGGGAAGAAATCTGACCCAGGTGCACAGCGGTTACAAGGAGCTGTAACATTGGCACAGGGAGAGCACCATTTTAATAATTGAAGAAAGTCTAATAGTTATGTTTTAGAAAGGAAAGAAACAACACATTCTTATCCAAGCAGTCAACTAAATTGAAAAATCATTTTGTAGTGATGTATTAGCACAAGCTATGCAAACATTTTGCTGTTTCTAAGCTAAATCTGGAAGCAGTATTTTTTTAAAAAGCATATGTAAAATGTAAACATATTTAGCAAGAGAGAATGCAGGTGGATGTTCATCCCTGGAACTGTATCAGGTTTCTTGCTAATTATAATTTTGGCTTGAAGAAGAAGTGACCTTGCCCATTGCTGGGATGAGTATTTCCACGAAACTTAGATCACCATTTGCCCAAAAGACATAGCTAGACACTGACCAACAGCACAGCTTAAGCCAATTTAAACAGCTTTAGCCCTCCACTCCATCCCAGCCTCATATTCCTTGCACTGAGCTACTCCCCCCACTGTTTCCCAGAGCAAATATTTGTGCAGTCACACAGCGTGGCAGAGGGTGGAGCCCACTAGCAGACAAGTTAAGGCTGCACAAATAAATAAATAAATAAATAAATAAATAATGCACAGTACAATTTTCACATTGCTGCTGGCCCCAGCTCCCAGAGAAACACATGCCAAATCATGTGCTCTAAGGGGAGCAGTGCAGCCCAGCAGGCTGGGACTGGCAGAGACCTGGATGTGGCTCTCACTTCTGCTGGCCTCAAGTGAGAACCCAAGCAAGCTGCTTCTCTTTTCACACCCTGCTTTGGTAATCGCCTCCCTCCTCCACAAGTGGCTTTGAGAGCTCCAGGTCTGCAAGGGCGGGATGAGATGGGCTGCCAGGAGGCACAGGAGCAGAACAAAGCAGCTGCCTGCACAAGGGGCGCCCTGAAACTGAAACCATGCAAGGACACACCACCTGAAAGGCAAACTATTTAGTCTCATAAACACGAGCCAAAAGAAAGGCTTGTGACTGTGTTCAGCTTTTGTTTTTGGATGGGGGTTGGGGAGGAGAAAATCCTGTTTTGATGAAGGAAAGGGAGCAGAAAATTTAGATCCAAAACTCTTCGGATTTTTTTTCTGCTACATTATACACAAGTTCACCACATGAGAAGCCTTTGCAAGCTCCCATTCATGTGGCACCCTGTGGTATCACTCCTAATGCAGCTCAAGATGCTCTAACTCCTTTCCACTCTTGCAAGAGGAGATCCCACCACCCTGCTCCCAGATCAGGCTCATACAATCACCTCATACAAACTTGGTGTTTCATCAGACTGTCTCAAGACTGGATTTAAGAAGCTTCTGCTTTGAATTTGTTTTTGTAGGATCCCAGTATCTCAAGCTTTACAAAATAGTTCATCTCAGGCATCTCTGGAAAGGAAGGAAAAACTCCAGCAATCCCATTCACAAGTACAGCCCCAAAGAACACCTGAGCAATGGATATGCCCAATATGCCCAACTGTGTATGGAAGGACAACACCTGAACCAGCTTCCACTCAAGTCTTAACACCCAAACTCCTGCATCTTCTTTTCTCCGTGTGCACAACACCAAGAAACACTCACTAGCAGCGGTGTAATCACATTTTAATGCAATAAATATGATATGCATCTATCACAGTGTTACTGCCCTGGTACTTTGGTTTGTGGGCTGGCACCTTCCGTGGGGGTAGATGCCACATACAACACAGGCTGACACTGGTGTGGGTTTCTAATGCTGCCAGATGCATAATGACCTAAATATTTACACATGAAGAAATTGCATCAGATATATACTCCTATGTCCAAAGGAAGGAGGACTTTAGGCACAGACAAATTTGTACCATTGTCTTATTTAAAAACTTAATCACAAATTCAGGCAATACACTTTTTATATTTTAAGACAACTGCTTGCCATCTACAAACCTGCATTTTCAGAGATTTCAATAGAAAAGACTCTCAGAGAAGAAATGTGGATGACACCTGGAGAGCAGCCCATGCAGCTATCAGTTTTAATTTCCAATTTAAAGGCAGGGTTCCATGATATTTCAGAGCATACTGTGAAAGCAGAGCACAATGAATTTGAGAAAATACAGTCTACTTTTACACTGTGCTCATCTTCTGAACTTCAGTTGAATTGTTGGAAAGGAAAGGTGATAGTAAACAAAGTGCATATTAAAAGGCCACTATACTTCTCAAAAGTTGAGAGGGAAGGTATCTTGGCCATCTGTGTTTAACTGGAATCCTTCAGACAGTAAATGTCATCTTCAAAATATACAAGGGAGTATTTCCCAAGTCTATGGTAGCAGAAGTCCAGAAATTATTCCTTGTAGTAGAAGGGCTAGAGAGGTGTCTGAAATTAAATGGATTCACAATCAAGCACCAGGCAGCTTGAACCTTGTCCATTTTGTCCTTCCAGCTGCGCCTCCAGTGTTTCCTACTGAAGGCAGATTTGGCAAAGATGCTGCTTTGCCAGCAGTACAGCAACATCCCACAGAGCTACAAACCCCTGACCTTGTACAGCCTTGCACAAACTCTTCTTGGATCACCTCTAAGGTATTCCTAGGTCACATCCCAGCAATGGCAAACCTATAGGACAATTTACTTTTCCCACTCTTTCAAGCTCCTTCCTTCCTTCCTCCTTTTGTTATAGGTTTGCCTCTGCTGAGAAGTACTTCTTCTCAATATTTCTGAGAATGCTTAAAATCTGGGTATGTTCTCCTTTCTGCTGACAAGCAAGCTGTGGAGGAAAAGAATTTCAAAAATCCAGGTAGTAGATACAGCTCTGACACAGGATAATCTCTGATTCACTCTCAACCAGAAACTACAGGCTCCAACTTCTCCCTAGCACTTCTTTACCAACCCCAACCACACTTTTCCCTTCCCATCGTCTCCTTGCACTGGTTCTGATCCATGTGGTACCTGTTAAACCTTCCAGTGATCCATTTAAATGCCTTACTGTGGCAGAAAGCTGACTGGGGAGGATGGGGAATGCTGGCTGCTCTTGAACTAGATCAGACTGTGATGAGCACTGCCAGCCAAAGACATCAGACCTCCCTCTGTGGCAGTAATAACTACTACATTGGGCCTGCACTCAGGTAAATTTTTCACCCTAAGATTCACATGATTGCACAACAGTCACAAAAAAAATAAAAGAAAAAAGAAAAAAAAAAATACATTACTTGGGAATGTAATGTAATGTCCCTCCCCTACAGGCAGAGGGGAGGGACAGAGAATACTGCTTAACCCATGGCTTTCTGACCTGAGCTAGCTCTTATTCTGTCCTCCCTCTGCACACTCCTTGCCTGTTTGTTTCAGAAAGTGCACTGAAAGTTATTTAACATCCTATAAATATCCCTGCCAGTAGGTGTGACAGAAGTCACGCTTGTAAACCCACAGCTCAAAGGCAAGTCACGCAAAGAAATGAAAATAGAGACAGGACAAATTTATACCCCATACTAGTTCTCTCAGTGAGCTTTAGACCCCACAAAAATCATGAAACAAAAAGAGTTAAACCATGATCTGCAAATATTTTCAAAATACAAAGCAATGTTACCAGCTTTTCCCAGGAGAAAAATGAAAAATTGTCATGTGTCATCTAATGCTATTGGTAAGCACCCTCAGACAGACAGTTAAAGCTTTGGCATCCTAAAATCCAACTCACTTATAATTTGCTAATTTCCAGTTCTTCATTCAGAGTCACTCAACTGATCCACAAAAAGGCCAACTTTCCTTACATCTTTGAATGCCATCTGCAGAAACTGTTCCAGCACACACCCTACAAGAAACAAGGCAACTAATCAGAAGAAAATAGACAGAGGAATGCATTTAATACCAACAAAGAGCTAACTCGATCTGGATTTACTTTTTTTTTTAATCTAGAAGAGTTTACTGTTTGAAAAGGCACAACCTGTTTCTGAAACAAGGCAGAAAATAGTATAATTCTAAAAAGGCCCAAGTACAGCTTTGACTTGTACAGGCAACACTATTTTATATACAGAATACCTCACTACAACATATTTGCAACAAAGTCAAAATGAACTCATTTTTGTTGCTGAATTACTAAATATCCCAAAAGAACCAACGAGGGCATAGCAATATCATGTCTTTATTTCAAATTCTCACACTGTATGTGTATCAGCCCTGAAAATTTCTTTCACATCTGTACAATCCTGACTGCAGTAAGATTATGCTAGATCCTTAACTTTACAAATGAAATGATCACTTATTGGTACAGCTGTTTTGAAAGACAAGTATTAGGTTGCCTATCTATCTCTACAGATTTGCACTCAAAGATTTTAAGCAAAAATGGATTTTCCACTGTTGTGCAAGAAAGACACAAAGGTAAGGTGGTACAAGACACGAAGTAAAATTTATAAATACTGACAAAATTCAAACACATGTGAATGGAAGAAAAGTTTAGATTTTCCAAGGATAAGAACCATTCTTTCCAGAAAGTAAGTCAGGTTTGATCCTTGAAGTAGAACAGCACACCCAACATCATCCCACAAGCTTCAGATCCCGCACTATTATACTCCTTCAGAGCTATGCTGCATTAACAGGATGGTTGTATTTCCTTCAGAATCTTTGCAAGGATAGTTTTTGAAGAATATCAGCTTAATCTGAAACCATTACTACACCAGTAGTGGTAAACTTGGCCTTTGCTCTTTTCCTTTTTATGCACACAAACACAAAATCCAGAACTATTCGTAAACATGTTATTCTGTAGTTTTTCTTTTTGATGTCCAAATGTTGTAATCCCTGATACAAGAAAGAAAAAAAAATCGGGCATGTGAATGAACAGAAATATATACTAAGTGACACTATGTTGCAAATACATCCAGAAAGAACATAAAACAGAGGACTGGGCAAATTTTATATAGTCCAACAGGAGTTTCTTAACTGGGACACTTTGGCTAAGAAATCCTCATTAAAAAGTTGTAACTGTATTTTTTTCCTCTGCTCATTCTGTGAGTCATTCATTACATTTCTGGGTGTTGCAACACATTCATGAATAATAAACACATATTAGGAAGAAGAAAAAAAACCAAAACAGTGTCCACAGTGGATTTTTAAATGTCTGTCTATATCAGTATAAAAATCAAGAATAAAGCTGAGATTTTCAGAAGTTTCTATGCAAGGAATGCTATTAATCACAGACAAACTATTTGGTACACCCAGACACCAGTGCACAGACACATGCCAAAGTTACAGCACAGCAGTGTCAGTATTGCTGGTTTTGTTTGGCCTCTTCAGAGGGTGGGAGCAGAGGGGGAGGGATCATCATGTTCCCCATCAAACCCTCTCTTGAGGACCAACAGCTAGGCACCGCCCTTAGCTGGACAGTTCTGGACCCAAAGCTGCACTTCTGCAGCTGCCTTTTTTCTTTTTTTTTTTTTAATTAATCTTCTTTTAAAACCAGAGAGTTAGGTTTCAGAAGCTGTGCAGTCCCAGAACGACATCCGCACTACAGGAAATTACTGCTGATGTCTTAAAGAAGTACCAGGGAATTATTTATCCACACTTGTGTTTCAGACAATAACAAAAAAGAGCACCCAACAGATGCACGTGTCAGGGTGGTTGCTGCAAGTTTTTTACTGCTCCAGTCAGATGAAAAAATATTTACTTCTATTCTGATTTTTTTTATCCTTTCAATCCCGCTGCCTTATGCAGGCCACACTGGCTACCTCACACACTTGTGCTGATTCCCTGTATGGATGCAGACCAAATTCATGGAATTAAAGGAAATCCAGAGAAACATCATTTTTAGAAAAATGTTGGGCTAGAGTTCCATGAATATTTTAGATGCTTACAAGAATGCAAAAGGGTATTTCTGCACTGCTCAGGTGGTGAACACAAAGGAAAGGAAAGTGTGTTTATTACTGCTCTTCCAGCTGCTCTAATTAATGGAGAAAGATAAAAGTGGTAACTTGGAGAGGCTGGAGATAGAAAATAAATTATGAAAAAAGTAAGCTCATGTGAATGAATCAATTTTCCATTGCAACTCACTCAGGCTGAGACCTGGCTATTAAAGAACAGTTAGCTAGAAACACAACCTGGTTACTTGCTTGTTCAGGAAATAATATTTTTAGTAGCAGGCTTACCTATCCAAATACATGCTACATTAACCAATTGGTGAATACATAAATCATGGACAAGAGAGGGAGGAAAAAAATAAGGCCTGCAGGACACAAAAAAGAGGGGTATAGAGGAGCTCAGCGCTGCTGGGAAGGGGAACTGGCTGCTGGAAGGCCAACATTTTTATCTCTCAGCTACATTTCAAGTCACAAAAACAACAGTTTCCATCTCTAAGCTCATCTTCAGTCAGGCAGGCAGTCCTACCAGCAAATCCTGTAGGACTGAGAGCCTGTGGATCAGTCCAACAAACCAAACCACCACCTCTGCTATTGTCCCTTGCCCATAAAAACAAGGTACAGCAGTCAGACATATCCTAAACAGGCATGGAGGTTCAGCTCCAGAGAGAATTGCTGCTACTATGATGTGTTTTCCAAAAGCCTCCCAGGAATCTTCTTTCTTGGTTCTGTGGTCTAGGGAGCCCTGAAACCAAAACTGGAAAGCAGAGGCTAAGAGAACAAGAAGACATTATGGCATGCACAGTTTCCCAATGTGATTTTCCTCCTGCTTTCTACTGACAGAGGTCATTCTGTTATTAATTGAAGCAGTTCAATATTCTCCCCAAATAACCTGTCATAAAGGCTTAATATTCTCAATGCTACATTCAAAATACTATATATAATTCATTCTTATTATTTCAGTCTAATTTAGTCTCTTTAGCATTTCAATATATATATGTTTAAACTTGTAATCCATTTTGTCCTGCATTTATTGAAGGTCCATCAGCTTTAAAGATACTTGTGCTCTGAAAAACACCCCACTAGAACTGAGTGACTTCAACTCCCTCCACCATCAAGGAACAGGAGTTCACATTCTAGCACAGTAGCCTCCATTCAGAGCGTTTCATCTACTGCTTCTCTGTAACTAATTTTATTTCTTGAACTTTTCCTTTTAATGCTCCCCATTTTTAGCAAGACTTATTAGAAATGTTTTCCAGCTTTGCATAACAGACAAAAATATACCACTTGTGACTGAGAGCACAGACATCTTCCTGTGTGAGTAATTGAAGAGTAACATCTAACTAATTTAATTTTAATATTCAGAATAACAATAATTAAAACAACCTTTTCTATTACAGTAGTCAATGATCTCACTGAGGAAGGAGAAAGAGTAAAGAAAATCACTTTTCTGGGTTTTTTTCATTAATTGCTCTCATCCTCAGGCCTGTTGGTTTTATGATATGATCCCTTGCTGCTTTGCATAAGCTAGCAGCTTACTTCCTGCTACTCTGCTTCATGAGAAAATGAACTCCCCTACCCTAAACAAGGACACTTTAATTCTTTTATTGCTAATCCTTACTTGCATGCAGCAGGCTGCTGCTTCCCCAGAAGATCCTAAACAATCTGTCTCAGGGTTGTGGTTCCAGGTGATTGTAACAGTGTTAGGTGCATTACTTCTACTTAATTTTCTGAAAACATACACATTTTCCTTAACAGCTTAATACTAAATTTCCCCTTTCTACTCAAGTATATGACATTACCCAGTGAATGTTTTCAAAGCTACCCAAATATATTATTTGTGCACCATTCCAGCAATAGTCAGATTTGGAGGTACAGGATTTATGAAACAAAATTATACAATACATTGGAAAACTCACCACACAGGAAAAATGCTATCTGCATCATCAGAAAATGAAGATTTGCATTTTTGTGGCAATATGGCAGCTGGAGATCATATAGGGAGCAAACAGAGGAGAGAGCACCCTGCTTTGGGCACAAATCAACAGGTACAGTGCCCAGAGAACAGCTGATGCTTGTAGGCAGGAAGGAGCAGGGTGAAGACCTGACCTGAGGACCTGCAGGGCAGAGCTAATGCAGCAAAAAGCTGTTAATCCACATAGACAAAGCAAAACAGAGCAATGGGGAAAATGGTGCATAATCATTTAATAGTTGTGTTGGCCTACTTTTAGCTTAAAGTCATTGCCTCTTGTCACTACCTGACATGCAAAGTCCCTATCCCTCCTTTCTGTAAGTCACAATAAGGTCTCCTTGGAGCCTTCTCTTTCCCAGGCTGTCCCAGCCTGACTTTGTAGGAGAGGGGCTCCAGCCATCTGATCATCTTCATGGCCCTCCTCTGGAGCTGCTCCAACAGGTCCCTGTCTTCTTTCTTTGCTGAGGATGCCAGAGCTGGATGCAGCACTCCAGCTGGGATCTCCAGAGGGGGAGAATCGCCTCCTCACCCTGCTGGCCACAGCCCAGGATGTGACCAACCTTCCAGGCTGCAAGTGCACACTTGTTGGCTCACATCCAGCTTTTCATCCATCAGGAACCCCCAAGTCCTTCTCCACAGGGCTACTGACATTTTGTTTTGTTACAAAGCTCCTCCCTGCCATCAATATCACAGAATCACAGAGTAGTTTGAGTTGGATTCAAAGAAGTCCCTACCCATCCTATTCACCATGGGTAGGGTCTTCTTGCACTAGATCAGGTTGGTCAAAGCCCCACCCAACCTGACTTTGGACACCTGTTCATCCATACCATCTCTCTGAGCAGAGCAGAAATACACTTCTACTAGCCCTGCAAGCAAAGCCCCAAAAGATATCTTCTTGTCATTCATTTATTTTCACTTTTATTAAATGCCAGAAGTGCAAAGAGTTGAAATCTTCTGGGGAAAAAAAGAAAAAATATCACTACTGTGATAAAATAGAGCTAGTGGCAGGCTGCTAATTCATTTACTCTTTTTCTCCACATCACTGATGGGGTTTTACTGACTTACTTTCCCCATTACTTTCCCCTCAGGTCTCATCACTGTCACCAGTCCCAAGCTAACAACCACACCTGATTTCCCACAGAACCACCTGGGGCTTTCTGTACTTCCCTCCTCATTTGTAAAGCACAGCAAAGTAAGTCCAGACTGTCTAAAAGGAATTGGAAGATCTTGAGCTTGAACTCTTGGTCATATCCAACTGGAGAAGCTCTGGTGCTTCACTGATGGCTACCATTCACTTAGAAAATCTGATCATTAATTAGGTGAAAAAACTGCTTGTCCATGCTTCATGCTCTTAATCTCCTCAAAACTACATCACACTATGTTCAGGATACAAGGGGAAAGAAAGTTAAGCTCTAATTACAGGTAACTGGTCTTCAATGTTATTTGGTAGCAGCATTCAGATTTGAGTCCATTTTCCTCACATTTAGCAAAAGGTAACACATTGCTCTTAAAAAGGAAAGCAAAAAATCCTTCAGAAAACAAATATCCACACACTAAGCTGGATGAGAGGGATGTAAATGTCTCACTACAGGTAATGAATTAAACCCAACATTCTTCTGCAAGCACTGATCTAGCTCCCAGTTATTCAATAAGAGTTTAAATTACCACAACTTTACCAGTGGGACTATTCAATTTCTTCTGTGTCTCATTTCCCTGGCTCATGTTCTTCCAGTTAGAAGGAGAAAGCCAGTTTGGATTGCCTTTTTCTACTTCTTTCCCTTTCTAATTTGTTTTACCTTATTTTCTTTCATTCCATCTCTATTCACTATTCTTCAGGCATATCAATGAACATTCAAATACATTTTATAATAAAGACAGGAAAATTTTATTGTGGTGGTTCTCCAGAGCAAAAGCTTGGAGACATCTGCTTTTAAGCCACCTAAGCTCTGATCATGTTCCAGTCAGAATCCACATACAATAGTAATTTCCTCCCTGCTTATCTGGAGATGGTAAGTAATATTTTTCTGGCAGATGAAACAAGTAATCCCAAAAAAGAGATTCCTCCCCAGAACAGTGAAAAAAGAAACCAAAAAAAGCCCTTCCAAATTTTTATTTTTACTTGTCTCCAGTTCAGTAACAAACTGAAAGCCATGATTTGAAAATGCAACTAAGAAAGTGGGAGCACACGAACAGCCAAGTACCAGTGACAGCACTCATAAGGCCCCCCTCGCATCCATCCCCCAGTTTAACACAGTATCCAAATTCCATGGTTTCCCTAATACTTCCCAGTTAGGACAGGTTGCTCTGCTAAAAAGCAGTCATCCTGCAAAGATGATCACAGTGCTATGCAAAAGAACCACAATTATGCATTTTCTGCCTTAAATGACACCTGCACAAATACTTCTGCCTATTGAACACCTATAGCAAGACTACTGCTCAGTCTGATGATAACATATATAGAATAGAAACTTTCATCTGAACATACATGTTCCAACTTCAAAAAAAGATGGGAGAGTTCATACGGTTATCCACCACATCATAAACCAGAAACTCCAACAAACTACACAGGGTCTAATTACACTTAATGCTGCTACATGTCTTGATGTCAATCTGAAAAAACGGAAAGTGTGAATCCAGGAGACCTAAAGGCTTAAAGAATTTTTAAAAAAGTAATATTCTTGATGGGTGTTGAGGCAAAGACATGAGATCTGAAACCTAGTCTGCATCTCAAAGTACGTGAAGAACACAGAATTTTGCAGAAATTCTCCACAGGAAAGGCATTCTCTCTAAAAATACTTTTTTTTTCCCCCTTCAGGAAAACATGAACTTAGTAGTTTTCTTTGACTAATGTGTATAGATTTGGGAAAAGAAGAAAAACCCCACCTACCTAGTAAACACAATGAAGGGCTTGTACAGTAACAGTCTCATGTAAGACTTGACCTTTTAGCTGCTAGTCACACACAATGATAAAACAGAGACTACAAACCCCCACTTCTGATTCAGCTTTTATTTCAGAGGGACAAAACACAACATCTACAAAGGTTAACATAATGGTTTTCTTGCAGAAAACACAGGAAGACCTTTTATGCCAACAACATCCTGAAAACATGCTGCCCTGAAAATCTGTTCTGTCTGACCTCTGCTTTAGACTGCCCCAAAATGTACCTCCAGAGGCAAAGCAAGCAGCTACATCAGACCTTAGGTCATGTATTTGCAATAGTTCACCTCAAATGAGGTACACAATGATGCCCTCGCCCCCTCCCCTCCCAAAAGGGTACAATAATGATAGATGTATACTGGTATACTTAATCTTAAGGACATGAAAACAATTTAACATAATAGACACATCCTGGAAAAATATTCACAAACAGTCATTTGCAAAGAATATAAAAGTGTATTTCTGCCTCTCACAGTCATGGCTGTGGTATACTTATGATCAGAAACAAGTTTTTTCATTAATTAAAATATTATACTTGTAATGGTTGCCAAGTTTTGCTACATGATAATATTAACATTTGAAAACTGAATCTGAAAAATTCTTAGTAATATTTTTTAAATCCTTCAGACCAAATCTGTTAACCCATAAAATTAGGTCAACTAAGAAAACCTGAGAAAGATCCCTAGAGGTTTGTTCTGGATGGCTTAAGATGAAGGTTTCACTTGAAAAGGCATCCAGTGAAAGAAAGACAGCTGCACTGAGCACATGAAAATCCAAACACACAAGAAAAGAGCTCAGCTCTACCTCAGTGGATGTAAGCAGGTGCTGGGGGAACTATTCTCTGCACAAAACTACATGTGGGTATAATTCCCCTCTAGCAGAGGCAAACATAAAATGCTGGCAACAGGTCTGCCAGCACAAGGTTGGAGAAAAGTTTACACTTCTAGATTCTGTGGATACATCTCATTTCCAATATCTCCACTAACACACCACTGATTTCCTTAACCCTTGCCCCCAGCAGTTTCTCAGCACAGCTTTCAGAAACTGCCTCAGCTTTGCCACTTAGGCTCCCCAGTCCATTTTGAGTGAAATAAATCTTATGTTTTAACCAGGCAAGTTAAGCAAAATAGTTCTGGCAGAACAGAAGGATTCCTGTTTTCAGCTGGCAGGTCAGGGGCAGTAAAAGCACGCAGAAAATGAGTGACCAGCTGCCAGGGGTGGGGGGATGACTGATGCAAGACAAGCAGACATCACAGCTATGGGCTATGCTCTAGAGGTTCATTGTTCCTTAGACAACACATTATTATCACAACATAACTGGATGTTGGATTCAACAACGACAAAGTTGGATCACTCAGTGTTCCTATGGCAGTACGCGAACACTAAGTACTCTCACACCCTTTTTCTGACCAGTCTTGCTGTCCTCCTACCCACAATACCACCTCCCTTGTCCTTGATCTTAAAAAAACCAAAATCCCATGGCACAGGATGGCATAACCTTGTCACCTCTTCAGTGAACTGGTGACGAAGTCCACCCTCAGCTTCCCTTGAAACAAACATATTTGCTGTAGGTCTCTTGATCAACAGTGGACCTTAAAAACCACAGACCTTTCAATTTCTCCTAGACCTTTCCCTTTTAACACAATGAGAGAACAGAGAACCAAAATGCTGTTCAATGCCCCCTTGCCTGGAAAAGGTCTGCAGCAAGTTGCAGAACCCTACAGCTTTTCCACTGCTCCACCACCAGCTCATGCCCCCTCTCCAAAGAGCCCAAACACACCCAGAATCATCCAACGCAGGCTGACATGCAAGCTGCTGAAATGGCACAGCACCAGAGCCTCTCTGGGCAGCAGCAGATGCTCAAACAGAAGCTGCAGCAGCAGACACTGTGTGAGCAACCTTCTGCCAGGGCTTTCTACCTGAACCTATGACATGCAAATGAGTCACAGAACAAGGTCAAGCAAGCTGAAACACCTCATTAAATTTTGTTGATGCCTGTATTGCCAGCAACTCCAGACAATGTAACTGCTTAATGTCACTATTGTATTCATGGAGGGGAAAAAAACAGGATATCCACTGCCTAGAGTAGACAAGTGGGTGTTAGTACTAGGTTTTAACATGAAAAAATAATTCTGTACATACATACAAATAAAAGGAAGCTAAATTCTGGAGAGTGGGAAAAATTACATCTTCACTGGCCACAGGTGTGCTGGATTAGGCACCAAATGGGAAGTTTGCACAACAGGTACAGAGTAATGCATTCCATAAAAACACCTAACTCTTGACTATTCTGATTATAGTGACACTTGGCTGTGGTGAGGTAGAAAATCAAACCTGACAGATAACACAGTCCTACTCCTGTTTCTAGTATTTGTTAATTCAGGGTGCATAACTATCCTACACACATAAGTTTGTGCTGTTGCACATACAAACAGTCAGCTATCCAGCTCAACTACTTAACAGTATTAAATTAAAATTTGATATGCCTGTGAGATGGACACTTAACAATTCTGACTATTTTAATCTGAGCGTCAAACATTGTTTCACCTCACAACTAGGAAGGGAAGGAAACTCACTAAATATTACAAACACAGTAAGATGTCACAAAGTGGCAAACTACAACCCACGACTGCACTTTCAAAACAGACACAATGTGGCAACATTCATTATCATCTCATATTAACACAAGTTTTATCCAAGTACTGAAACATCAAAATTGAATGCCAAATTCATTGTTCTCTGAGTCTGCCATTTTCTGAGAAGAAATTTATTAAATAGCTTAACTAGAGCTCTTTAAAATTGAAATCATCCAATCTGATTTGTACTTGTGTTTGGCTCCTGCATGTCCTAGAAATCAATAGTAAATTATTATTAACTCCAATGAACATAGCAACAGGCAGATGGGCCAAACCCTAGAAGGCTGTACCATCACTGGTTTCCCAAACATGAACATCTCAATAGAGCAGATGAGGAAAGTGTATTTGAAAGTCATGTTTGAGAGGAGTGCTTGAGTATTTCCAAGTCTGTGGAAACACTCATATATACATACTTTCAAGTCTAAAGATAGTGACAAGAACTTCATCTCTTCAAGTTTCAGTTGTTCTCAACAAGAAAACTCCCAGTAAACTCATCCTATATAGAAAATGTTTTATTAACTTAAAACTTTCATAGGATATCTTAAAGTGTGAATGAAAAAGCCAAACCAAAACCACTGTAAAAGACTGAACATCAGATTTTTGATACCATATACACTACAGTACATGCAATAAAATACATTTTTTACAGAAAGAAATATTTCAACTCTATAGAGTCTATTTGTTCTAGTTCAGCTGCAGAAGGAAAAAATGTGTCTGTTTGTTATATCAATAAAGAATGGACTATGGAATTATAAAGCACCATCCCGCAGCTATATCTAGGCTCAAGTTCAATTCCCAAGCTAAATTAAACTTTCAGTTTTATTGTGAAGCTGCCTGAAAAGGAGCATTGCAGGTAATGCTTCAGCCTGATTCAGGCAGTCAGTCATGTTTCAGGTTACAAAAGACTTCACCAAGGTATCCTCTGCTGTTTCAGTGACTGCCAGGGGTGTTCTGCTGCCAGGCCATGTGCACATTGCCTGCCTCTGTCTGCCTGCAGCAGATGTGGCTGCAGGAGGGGAATGCTCGAAGGACAGAGGGATGGCTAAGGGAAGAGCAGTGAGCAGCTGACTTCTGAACACTGAGCTTGCCTATCTAAAGGCAGAAAAAAACCTTTTTAATCCCTATATATATATAGGGGATATAACTGACAGCATCCTGACCAAAGAAAGATGATACACCAACCTGGGAATAGGAGGGGACTGTGTAAAGTGAGGATCTGATATCCTGTCACCAGCTGCCACCAGATGTGATACTCTAGAGGGAAGTACACAATAATTAATCACACTCCCAGAAGTCAAATTAGGCATCAAGAAAAAATGGTGCTCCTGACCCAAGAGAAAAACAGCCAAGTTCTAAAGTATGGCATTTTATTGTAATCTTGTCAAGGTAGCAATATGTGCTACAATACACAGAAAGCACTGCAAGTAATCTTGTTTTCTCAATCTAGGGAAAAATGCAGGTGAATGGAGTACAATTCTTCCCCCTTCTACACACACTGGAAACATCCTCCACCAAAGCAAGTGAAAGCATATCTTTAAGAAGAAAAACCCAGCAACTTTAAACACTCTCAGCAACTGCAAATCCACTACAATCCTTTACAGCCCTCGTTGCTACTTATTAGTTCAAAGTACAACATGCCTAACTTCATCTCTCAGACACTGGACGGTCAAGTAAATATCATGTATTTTCCTTACACACATGTATGATATATACAGGCACCATATAGTTCCTCAGATGTACAATCTGCAATTGTGACACCTGGTCTCCAAACCCTGGATCACTTTGGTCCTCGTGCTCTTATTAATATTTCACATCCTCCCTCACGTGTGAGCAGCAAAACCAGACATGGAATTCCTGTGATCTTACTAATGCCACGTACTTCCCTATTTCTGTGCAATATTTATATTGCTGCACAGCCAAAGACCACACTTCAGTTGCAGCATTGCAATGAAAACTCCTGTTGAGATGATTCTTTGCACAAATTCTTAAGCCTTCTTTCAATAAATTACCAGCTTGAGGACAGCCCCCTATCGTACTGGTGCAACCACAATCCTGGTTCCTTTGTACGTGGCCGCATGAAAAATGCCTTCTGATGGATGCTGATCATTAAAAAAAATTATTTGGAGTATGGTGTACTAGTAACTTGTTCCACACGTGCACAAACCTGCACATAATATGCTGGTAATGAGGCGATATCATCACAGAAGCTGTGAATATATTGATGTTAACCAGCCTTACACCAAGATCCAGCCCCCAGGGAACCTCACAAGAAACAGCTGCGCTTCCATAGAAGAAAGGCACGCCTAAGTTCCTCTCTAAACTAAGAAAGATTTATGAAGCAACTCTGCCAATGTTTGTGGTGTTTATTCCACAGTGACTCCATGGCACAATTGTTTTAAACTCACACTTCACTGCAGACTTAATAGATATTTCAAGGACACAATATAGGGTGAGTCTGCTACAATAGAGCAGTTGATGAATAGCTTAGGAATTTGGGAGATGTGGGTTTTTTACAATTCAAAATGCTGGGAAGCTATTTGCTTTAGTTCTACTGTAAACTGGTCTTTAACAATCGTTAAGTCATTTTGAAGTATTCAGAGCAAGTAAGCCCTGGCTTGTCATTTATTTCAGAGGCTCCATTTTAAAGTTTTCAATTTTTCAGCCAGGAAAACAATGAATAATGTGAGTAAGGAAAATCATTCATAGCATTAACCAAAGATGTTTAGGTTCCTTTCTCTAGTAAGGAAAAAAAACCAAACCAAAACTAACAAACCAAAAGAACAGTTAGTAGACCATGTAACCAGTCAAATAACATTGTAATTCAGCAGCACATTTCCATGTACATAAACATATACACAGGATTGGTGAAGCTTGTAGCATTGCCTATTAGGCAGCTGCTGAATACTTCCAATGCAAGATGCTGCTTCCAGCTGCTTGTAACTTGGCCAGACTTTGACTGCTTGGGTTGAAATTTTCCAAGTTGAATGTCTGCCTCAGGCTAAATTCTGTTCCATGTGCTGTAGGAGTTACCTCTGAGTGAGGGGTGCAGAAAGAGGCAGACTGGGATAAGAAGAACTTGGCCAAAGTACTTGAGCTGTTTTCAGAACAAAACCAGGGAAAATGCTGTCTCCCAATGGCAATACGTGTCTGGAAATGTGAAAGGCCTTAATGCTCTTCCATCTCCCGATGACAGATCTGAATGGGGGGTGGAGCCCTTTTGGAGTCCCCCTTTTGCTGCCCCCGTGAAAAGTCCACCTGCATTTGATCAAATGTCCAAAACCCAGCTGCACTGTGTGCATTTTCAGTAGGTGTCTGCTAGGCCACCTCCACATTCTTCTCAGCTCCTCCTGGTGATCAGACAGCACAAACAATTACGAGCAAGCACAGCAACACAGAGCACAGCCATGACCTGCCACCACTGGTTACCCTCAACAGGGGGCTCTGACAGCAGAGTCCCAGGTGTTACCTTATGAAGCCAGCTGATGAAGGATAGTGAACAAATATTCTACCCTAGGCTGCCTATCTGCTTTTTGGCACTTTTCCTAAGGGAAAGAAAATCTAGGAAATTACTTACAAAATGCAGTATTAAAAGCATGATAAGCAAAGCAGATTTTAGAAATTATTAGAACTAAGTGGTTTACATTAACTAACAATGTCTCCTAGTGCTCATATGCATCAATCTCTAACTAGATAAATCTGTATTTGCAGCTGACCTGGCCACATTTTTTCCCACTGAAGCTTTGCTATAATTAACACACAAACTCCTCTTTTTGCCCTTGTTCTCTAGAGCATCATAAAACACTTTCAAATCACAGAGGAAATTATTTCTTTTCTCTTAGGTTCTTATATGCTTCTCATCACTACAGTAATCTGTAAGATAAAGGATACTGTTACCCACATATTTTTAATACAGGAAACTAAGATATATTAAATCAAAAAACTACGGACACTGAGTCAGCAAATCTGACACTCAAGGCTTGTATTTCCTACATGCTTAGACCTGCAAAACATCTTCTGTACACAGAGACCAAACAGACACTCATTTATGTTCCAGATGGTTAAGTTTAGCATAACTGCAAAGCAGATCCCAGGGACTCAGGCCAGGCTCCCAGAAAACCCAACAGACCACGGGCAAAAACCTTTATGCTTATGTGGAAATCAACGGCAAAGGAAATCAAGCTGCAAAATCCGATTCTCCAGCTGTCTCAGCTCCGAAGCTGCCTCTCCCTCTGTGTACAGTTGTTTGCCCCATTGTCACTGCTGTCCAGCCAGAGAGCTGCTACACCTTGGGGGACACGTTGCCATGTCCCGAGCTGGCCGGGAAGGATGCTGGCACATCCTGTCACACCATCCTCAGGCACAGCTCCGAGGCGGGCAGGTGAGCCCGGCATCCTGAGCACTTTGCTTTGCAAACTTATCGGCAGGGTAGGGCTGTGCTCAGGGGACAGGCGGTAAATGTATAGAATGTATAGAGATCAGCGACATCCACTGGGTGGCAGGCATGTTTCACGGGATCCAGACCCAGCTCGTATGCAGAGGTACACAAAACGAAAGCTCCCAAATACTGGGCTTGTTCCCCGTCTCAGAAGCAGCAATTGAACGGACACGGTAAAAAAAAAAAAAAAAAAAAAAAAAAAAAAAAAAAAAATTAAATCCCACAGAGGGAAGTTAGCGTATTCTGCCTTGATTTTAACACCAGCTTCTTGTCTGTGGTGCTGAGGCATTGGAATTGCCCTGGCACTCGGGGGTTAGAGCTGCGAGGACACACAGTGTCCCGTGTCCCTCTTGTAGCTGGGTGCCCTCGCTCGAGGTAGCAGGGACCTTGTAAGAGTCTCTGCTGCACTAATTAATGACCAATGCCTACTGAGATAAAGCCTTTAAACTCTTCCCCAATTTAACAAACTGAAGGGGGGTGGAAGTTTTTTGGACCAACAGCTATAAATGAGTCCATGTGTGTAAGCAGCTAAACTTTAAAGTTGAAAGAAACATAAAAAAAACGGTATTTTCCATGGATTTCCACTTAGCATCCAAGCAGAATAATTTCAAAAGTTGCTTAGAGGGAGAAGACACCATCAACCAAATTTCAGCCCAGGGTGTATATTTATAGCCATGTTGTGAACTACATAAAAAGTACACTTATAGTGGAAATGCTGACAAATGCAAAACTCCTGCAGCTAGCTATGACAGTTTGACCACAAGCCCTCCTTGTGAGAGGAAAAGGCAATCTCCCCACCTCCTTTCTCAGGCAGCTCGACAGCGAGCTGGGGCAGGGGGTGCTCGGTACAGGTACCACTGCCCTGTCCCTGTAGGATGGATCGAGGCAACTCTTCCTCCCCGTATTTCCCACATGTTGAATGAGCCACCCCCTGTTTTTGCCATAAACAACCGGAGGGCCTCTTACAGCCATGACTCACTCCGCAGGCTTCTCCTCCACCCCTGTGCGTGACTGTAGCAAACAGGCTGCCAGCTGCAGCCGGTGAATTAACACGACTTTTTTCGCAGAACCGTGGGGAGATCAGTCACACAGGGCAGGGCGAAGGGGGAGGGAGGGGGTGACGGTGTGCGGTGGAACACCAGCCCGGGGTGAGTTTTATACGTGGAGCAGCGGAGGGGCCGATGTGCCGGGGACGCCCGAGTGTGACCGTGTCCTCCCCGTCCCCCCGCCCCGGCACGGCGCCGGCCCTCGGCCCCCCTCTCCTGCCCCACGACGGCGGCGCCCGGGGGGAGGCAGGCAGGGACAGAGGGAGGGCAGGGCGGGGGCGCCGGGGGCAGTGGGGAGAGGGAGGAGGTGAAGCTGGCACGCAGCAGGAGCCCTCCCGACACACGCGCCGCCGAACTCCCAGAAAGTTGGCAGCGGCGCCCGGCGGGACGGGGCTCCTCTGGCCGCCGCCCCAGGGCGCGCTCCGCCGCCCGGCCGGGGCCCGCTGCCTCCCCGGCCCCTTCGCACCCTGTCACCGCCCTTCTCCCCACACCTTTCATCTCCCATGGGTGCCGCGGGGCAGGGACTGCCTGGCACGGGGCGCTGCCGGCGGTGGGGCTCGAACCCGTGGTCCACGGTGTCTCTCCCCACCGCAGGGGAGGCGGCTGAGCCTCCCGGTGCCCCCGAGCGCGGGACGCGGGCGGCGGGCGGCACTCACCGAGCGGCCGCGGCTCCTTCTCCCGGTCCGGGCGGCTCCCGCTGAGCGCTCGCCTCCTCGGGGACGAGGGAGGAGGAGCGGGTGAGGGCAGGAGGTGGAGAAGGGCGGGGAGGAGAGCGCGGCTTGAGCCCTCCCGGCTCCCGTCGCCGCGCTCCCTCCCTCGGCCGGCACCGCCCCATCGCAGCCCGGCGGCGCGGCGAGCGGAGGGGAGCGCAGGGCAGCGGCGCGGCGAGCTGTCGGGGGAGCGGCGATGTGAGTGCCGGGGGTCGGGAGGGAGCGGGCACAGCCCCCCGCCCTGCGAGCCGGGCTCGGGCAGGGCTGGTGGCGTGTGGTGCGGGGGCCGGGCCGGGGCTCCGCAGGCCGTGGGGAGCTCGGGGCTAGGGAGGCTGCGGCCGTGCCCCGGCTGTGGCCGGCGACCCCCGGCCCGCTGAGCGAGGTGTTTCACTGTCGCTCCGGTCTCTTTGCTCCCGTCCGGCCTGCCGCTCGATCCAGGTTGTTTGCTTTTGCTGCGCTGCCTTGCTCTTATCGCCCCAGCGCAGGCCGGGCAGCTTCGCCTCCCGCCGGTGGGACACTCGGCGTCCCTCAGTGCCAGGGATGGGGCACTGGCGTCCCTCAGTGCCAGGGATGGGGCACTCGGCGTGCCTCAGTGCCAGGGATGGGCACTCGGCGTCCCTCAGAGCGGGCCGGGAAGCTGCGAGGGGTGGGGGCCGTGGCTCCTCGCCCTGCACCCCCTCTCTCTGTACCCTTTCTCTCCCTCCCTGTCCCCTGCACTCCCTCCTGCCCCTCTCTCCGTCCCCCCTGGCCTCCCTCCCTCCCTATCCCAGGTCCCCCCACACTTTGCCGCCTTTGGTTCTGGGCAAAGCGTGAGGAAGAAAATTGTCTGTGCCTTGGTTTTACCTGGGCAGCCTTACCTACTTGAAGCCTTTAATTAGAAAATTTGTTAATACCTGACCACAGATATTAACAGGTATTATTTTGGGGACAGGGATGTGTAAAAATCCAAGCTGCTGTCGTTATTAGGTGACAGGGGCATATAGAATGGTGTTTCTATCTGCTTGTTTCTGTTGCTTTTCAAAATATCCTAACTTCCCTGCTGAAAAAAAATAATCTTGACGTGATCAAAAACTTCTCTAGTGGTCTGTCTATGGGGCAGTACTTGATGGTGAACTGTGTGAGCCTGCCTTGCAGACTGATGCTAGGTACAGCAGCGTTCTTAATTTTAGTTGTTGCTAAAATTATACCTGAACAGATTCCTGACCCAATTTATGTTGCTGGTTTTTTCCTCTCTTCTAATTCTTATCACATTCTTACTGACATAGCCCATATCCTTCTTCTGCATCTACAGCAGCAGACCTCTGCTCTCAGGAGATATCCCTGACTTCAGATATTTAACTTTTGAAAGCTGGCTCGGACAGTTCACTTTAGGTTCCCTGTATAAGGATGAAACATACACCTAAGGAGTTCAACATGCTTCTCAAGTGTCTCTTTCAGATGCAAAGTGTGCTGGTTTTGAGATGACAGTTTCCATCTATTGACAGGGAGAAGTGAGACACCTCTACCTCACTGTTTAGACAACTGAAGTTAGAGGAGATGACCCAGAGAACTGCAGCTCCATACATGCAGAGGGCTGCCTTCCCTGATATCTTTGTGCATTCTTGTATGTTAAAAGCGTTTGTGGCATTGGAAGTGGTTGAGTCACCATCCCTGGAGGTAGCTAAAAGACACATAGATGTGTCACTTAGGGACATGGTTGAGTGATGGATTTTGCAGTGCTAAGAGGGCTAAGAGTTGGACTCAATGACCTTAAAGATATTTTCCAACCTTAATGATTCTGTGATTCTGTAAGTTACAATTTTGAAAAGAGGTTTGGCAAAGCAAATTCATGTGAATACAGGTCAGGCTGAGCAGCCTCTGCAGACTCTGTTTTCCATTGGATATTGTAATTTGTATGTAGTTCACAGGGGGCTAATATAATGATAAAAAGAAGCAGACATGTGGTTTGTGAATTACAATTTACCAAGGGCTTGCAAAAATATATTTGACTTGAGGGCCAGAAGAGCAAAGCCCTTCAGACAACTGCCATGTCTCATGTGGATGAAACTCTCATCTGGCTCTACTCTGTAGGAGCCCACATATAAACATATATTGTGTGGTCTGTTGGAAAGCCAACAAGCTGGGGTTAGGCAGGACAGTCACACAGAGTCAGGGGTAGTCTTTTCCTTACCTTATTTTTAAATGCCTTAAAAACCCCCAAACGTTAAGGGTATTTAACTAAGAGTTTTTAGGGTACAGTTAGTAAACTATGAATGAACAGGGTTGCTGTGAATTATTGGGGAGTGTGAGTCAATAGGGGCCATGACACTGGGACCTACTTCACAGTTCCAGAAAACATTTTTGGTCTTCTTCTCTGCCAATCTTAGTATTGCAATTTTAGATCTCACCAGTACTGGGATATTTGAATTAAAATTAGCTATTCTGGAACAGCTTCCCATGTGAAGGAGGGTCTGTTGTGAAATACATGGAATTCTTTTTTTTTTTCTTTTGTTTTTTTCCACTTCTTTCTGTTACAGAAGTGTTACTTTTGTTCAGAAGTATGCAGTATTTCAAATAGTGTTCAGAAATAATAACAGATTCTGTCCTTTTGACTGGCTGTTACAGAACAGCTGCAATATCTACCCTGAATTAATTTGCCTGTGTACTCAAGAACTTGAATCTTACTCACACACGTGACAATGCACATAGCAGTCCTTTAGTGCTCAAACTTGCAGAAAGCTCTAAGATGTTACATTCTTGTAAAGTGTTTGGGGGTTTTAGATACTCAAACCAAAGTCTGCTGAGCCCATGTGTTCTGTTTTTTACCCCTGAGGTCTTCTGATTTGGACAGATCACATTTTTTACCCCTGATACAACCCCTCTGCATCCCTGCCAGATTTCAAGTCAGATGTTTTAGAAAAGAGCTATTCAAAGCAAATGCTTCCAGATTTTGTTTGTATAATAAAATTCTTTTTCATTGTGTTCAGAACCACCTAAACCAGTTGTTTCTCTTTCCCTCTTGATTTCAGTACATGGTAGGAACAAAATCCTCTGGCCCAATCTCCACATAAAGTTTGGCAAAGCTGTCTCAGCCCAAGATAGCCACTTTATGAGGGTTTGTAATCTTCCCTGTGTAAGGAAAGCTGTTTGCACCACCTGTTGAAACATTACTGGTACAGTTGCTTGTGAGGAGAAGCAGCCTGCAGGTTGAGAGTTCAGAGCCCTGAACCAGCCTCTAATACGTGAGGCAGGTTATTTCTGAACCTGTCCTTTTGGCATACTCCCAAACACTGCACTGGGATGTGTAACCTGGTCACTGCAGCACGGGCTGTGTCATTCTCCTGGCTCAAGAAATGCATTGTGCAGAGTATAAGTACCTGAGTTTCAGTGCTTTCTCTCTGAGTTTCATCATTTTCATATCTTTTGGAATGGCAAATAACAGGCGTTGTAAATGCAGAGTTGCTACTTGTTCTTTCTTGTCTTCTTGTTCACTCTGATGTTTTAAATTAGTTTCAGAAATCTGAAAATATTTTTAATGTTGATCAATTTCCAGTCTGCTGTTTGCAGCCAAGAGTTTGTCATCTCATGAGTTCCAAAAAACTAGCTTCATGTTCATTTCCTCCTTTTCCTTCCTTTTCCTTTAGCCCCCTAAAATGTACATTCTTCTTCTGAGTGGTAACCAGTAAAAGTTGAAAGAAGATCACTGTTCTTGGGGAGACACAAATTGGTTGTGAGTTAGTGTGGGATTTCCATCTGGTTGCGTCTACAGCAGTTTGCCCAGAGGTTTCCCAGTGCCCATCTATTGGTGCTGCCCTGTTCCCTGGCAGCAGGCTGCCAAATCAACTTGCTCAGCCAGCTCGGGAAAGTCGGGCTCCAAAGAGAACCAGAACCTTGTGCCGAGTTAGAGCTTCACAGTAAAACTGGCACCTCTCTCTGGGCCTGTGTCACCAAGTCCCTTTTGGGAGCCACACCTGGCAAAATGTGAGCAGTGCTAAACCTGAACCACGCAGACGTGATGTACTCTAGACTGTCTCCTGTTTTGCTGAAAGGGAGAAAGGGAGTTGTACTGGTGCTGGCCAGCTTTCTAGTCCTTAGGAGGCTGGCCCAGCTGTGGACATGAGAACAAGAATCAACCTTAACTTCTGTCAGAAGACAAGGAGTCTTAAAAGCTGTACTATTTTGACTGCAGTGACTTTATAAAATAGCTGTTTCCCCTTATTTGTACACAATTATTCAAGAATAAAAAACCTTTGTACTACTTTACTCTCAAGCCTGAATTTGTCAGATTGATGGAACAATCACTGACTTAAAAAATTGTCATGGATGTGAATTGTGACTGGAGTGCATGAAGAACTTGTAGCACTTCAATAAAGTGGGGTTTCACTTCAGTTGCTGCTCCTTTCCAAATATTCCTCTTTGGTTTGCTCTCATTGCAGCACCGCTGCAGCTTTGCAGGTTCTGCTGTTGTTACAGTGGCAGGTGTTATTTGATGGACATTTCAGCTGAGCTTGCTCTTTTTTTGCAGTGGTGTGAACTCAAGTAGAAAAATTTTAAGAGAATTATTTGGTATATAAGATTTATGCTCATAAGCCACAGAATTGAGATCATAAGTTACACAATTGATTTCATTAATCGTGAAGTGCAGGATTTAAGGTTCTTAGGATAGCTGTGCACACTACCATTTGCATTTATTTTATTTGCAACAGTAGAGAGAGGTTTTTATGAAAACCAACAGGAGATGAAACTAAAAGACTTTTATCAAGATGTGGATTTGTACTGAAGTCACAGGTGTGCCCTCAGGTTCTCCAGAGTGATTACTCTGTGTATTGCTGCAGTGGTTTGCAACAGATGTGGTGGCCAGCAGCATTTAGGATAGAAATGGGTGTAAAATAGAGCTGTGAAAATATGGCTTGTCAAATTCTCAGGTCTTGACTTGTGGTGGGTGCAGCTGTGCAGTCTTAATTTTAGCACTTACATTTGATTCTGTTGAAGAGAAGGAGCCTCCTGTCTTAGGTTAAACTTGGAAGAAGGCAGAGGTTCTTGCACATCCAAAACACGCAGTGAGACTTTTTTTAGTTTATGTTTTCTGTCATAATTGGTCCATTTTGTAGGAAGTTTAACTCTGCATTTAGCTGGAAATTTATTGTAGATGATGTCAAAGGGTTTAGAGACAATTTATAGCTCAAGCAGTAAAAGAGATCTTGAGGTATTTCTTAGCTTTGAATTTTTCCCTCCCACTCAGCTGGTTTACCAGCCAGAGCATTAGATTTCTTGGGCTTTGCCCCAGTATGTTTGGGTGTAAGTCTCAAAAAACCCCTTTTAATTAAATGTGTGATAAGTAATCACACAGTTCTAAAGTACACCATTTAGGGATGAGCGGATTTCTGTTTAAATCGGGGAAAGCCCAGCTGCTTCTTTCTAGATTTCCAGGAAATTGCTTGAAAAGCTGTGCATTGCTAACCATGCTGTCGCTTATAGGTTGATATATTTTTGCAGAGTACATCCTTTGTACTTAGACTTGCTTAGACTTTCAAATAATCGTAGCCTCTTGGCAATTGCATTTTTGTGTGAAACACTGGTGGGGAAAATGCATTTTAATACCCGCTTCAATTGTAGGAGTTGAGTTGGTCAGGTCTGTTTCTGTAATTAAAGAACTGCTCACACGTATCATAAGGGTTGAGGGTGCTATTGTTGTGCATGGAAGAAGTTTTGGTTTTATTGAATATCAGGAAGTACTGTCCTTGAATTTTGTACAGTGGTCTTCAGACAAAAGGCCAAGATTCAAATTTTCTGATGTTATCAGTGTAATTGTATTTTTTTATTTTGTCCCTCATTCTTTGTCATTTTAACTTAAAAATATAGAAGTCTGTTGTTCAAATGTGTTTTGGTGAACCAAAGCATTGTGTCTGTTGCTGCAAGCCAATGAGAAATAGAATTGCGTATACATAAGTCTCATCTGGCATTAGAAAGCAGTTTTTGGTGAACAAACAGCCATTGGAGGTTGTTGGTTTTATTGTTAAGTACATTGATATACTAACTTTTCAGTTCTGAAGAATTTTCCTCAAGTTTCCTCGCTTATCTAATTACATGGGTCAGAAATTCCTACTTTTTTACACTGAAACATCCAAACAATTTACTGCTGTGTCTGTGACCCCACAGGTCAGAATCTGGTCTGGGATTCACTCCCCACAGTAGCTCAGCGTTGTCCAGAACTGCACCTTTGTGTTGCTGAGTTCACTGTGTACAGTATCCAGCATTTTTATGAAAAACAGTGCAAGTTGCACTTTTCTGACAGTTCCATGTTTAAATGGGGTACCTAGAGCTTTTTGTTTATCTCTGGCTTGCTTTGTCTTGTATTTCTGGTTCTTACAGCACCACCTCAGTTGTAAAAATTCTGCAGTTTTTGGAGGTCAGATGGTCAAAGTCCCAATACTGAACTGTGCTTTATGAGACACAGTTGTTAATACAGCTACTCTTGGTAGACTTGGTTTAAAAAAAGACAACCAAACTCTTAGTATTTAATCACCCAATGAAGACTAAATTTAGTTTCTGAAGATCTATATAAATATATATGAAAACCTGTGGCTTTGGTTATTGTTTCAGATTATACATCTTTTTTTTTCTTTCCCCAGGGCCGATTACTGGAAATCTCAGCCTAAAAAATTCTGCGATTACTGCAAGTGCTGGATAGCAGACAACAGACCTGTATGATGGTCTACCATACTATGTCCATTATTTGAAACATTAGGAATTTGAATTACAGGCTTTAAACATCACTTTTTGATACTACTCTCTTGATGCATGCAATTTGTTCTATAATAATGCCTTTGTAGTACGTGTAGTGCTTAAAATATATTGCATGAGAAGCAGATACCCACATACAAGATGGTGTCTGCTGCACTCCTTGGCAGTACAGATAGGGACTAAATATCTGACCCTGCTTATTCTTCGAGTTCTGTAACTTAACATTTGGTCTGTCTTGAAACTCTCTGTGCCTGTCCTTCGCTTTCATGTGCAAGCAGAAAGTAAAACCTGGCGTCTGTACTATTTGTATGTGGTAGGCACAGTACAGCCAGTGCTCTGAGCTCCTAAAGCAGGTTTCTTTCATTTCACACAGCCCACAGAAGCATTACTGGGTTACAGAAAGGTGTTTCAGATTTGCAGATGCCTTTTGCAGACTACTAGACACATTGGTGTCTTCCTTAGCAGTAGATTTTGCATTCCTGACTGGATGCCAGGGGTATTCCTAGAGCTGAGCTTCCTCTGGCTTACAGTAAGATACCTAATTAGCTCACATGAACTGCAGGTATCTGCAAGAGTAAGTGAAGAGAAATACATGTCAAGGGAGGGATTTGAGCAATTTGTAAAGTCTGTCTCTAAACGAGATGAGTCGTCCTGGGATGTGCATCCTCTGCACATCAGTTTGTGCAAAGGTCAGGCTTAGGCATCTAACACCCAAATGCACAGATGTTTTTATGTGAGAACCACATGAGGACTACCACTGTTGTAGCTGAGCTTCTGAGCTCCAGCTCCTACTGGTGTCAGTCTTTCTGGCAGCTTTTTGCCCTGCAGACTGTTCTGTTATCCTTAGTTATCCAACTCATCCACTTTGCCTTTTCCTCCTTTTCTCTCTCTTTTTCAGATTTTTGAACCTGCAGATTAGTTTAAATTCATGAGATAGTTCCGAAGTGCAGCATAATGTAATTAAGGGCAGTAATACTTGGAACTCTAAATAACCCATGTGGTTTTTAAAAGTTTGCATGAGAATAGGGGCAAAAAAATTCCTGATGATAGAATCCTGAAGGACAGCATGAAGAGGGAACCCAGATTCCCTGTTATTTGTCTCTAACATGTGTGTTGAGCAGTATTATTTGAAAAAAAAAAAAAAAAAAGAATCTTATTCTAATACTATGAGATTACTCATAGTAATCTCATAGTATCTATGAGATTACTCATAGAATCTAATACTATGAGATTTTATAATTTCTCTGTTGAATGTTTCTCAGTGTTCCTTTATTCCTGTAGCCATTTTAGAGCTGTAGTGTTTGCTGTAAGTCTTCTCAGAACAGGTTGCATTTAGGCTTGTTCAACTAAAATTAGTCCAACTAAATTTTAAGTAACTAAAATTAACTGTTTTGAAATTGTATAATACATATTACTTTTCTTGATTTTTTTCTTACTTTGAAGAGCATTGATTTTCATGAAAGAGGAAAGAATCATAAAGAAAATGTGGCAAAGAGAATTAGTGAGGTAACTCAAATATCTTAATTGCACAAATGCTTATTTTTGCTCTTTTTCATTATCAGATTGGTTTAATTTATTCTCTTGGGTTTTTTTTTTTTGTTTTTGTTTTGTTTTAGATTAAGAAGAAAAGCTTGGAAAAGGCAAAAGAAGAAGAAAACATGTCAAAAGAATTTGCAGCAATGGAGGAGGCTGCAATGAAAGCATATCAAGAGGACATGAAAAGGCTTGGAATTAAGCCAGGTAGTTCATATAGCTGCCAGAAGATTAAAGACAGAATTGAAAGAATATTGAATAGGAAAGTTTTGTCTTAAATTAGGTTTAGGAGCGAGAGAGAAGGCCTCCAGGACTGTTGCTCATTTTAAAAAAACTGAGTCTGCAAATTGCCAGCAGTAGAAGTTGCAGTACAGACTATTTATAGCTATGGTATCCCCTGATTCATGGAACAATCAAATTTGGAGTAGAAAAATTAAACAATGTGTTAACAGAAAATTAGACTGTAGTTGGTGCTTTGAATCAGCAGTGCAGCTTCCATTGATTAATTTTATGTTTCACTTTTGCCAGTTGGAGGCAAAAGTTCTCATGAGTAGGAGAGGCTGGGTTCCCACTGGTGTGAAACAGTGGAGATGAGAGTCTCCTAGTCAGCTTGCAGCCCAACAAGTACCTTTGTTCTGGACATTGAAGACAAAATTGTCCTTTAAAAACAAGTTTGTAGTTTCAGGCCCTTATAGCAGCTGTCTTTTTCATAACTCTTTTATTTTCTCTTTTGTTGTTCAATTAGAGCTCATTGGTCCTTATGATTTTTCTCTTTCTAACTCATAATTTTAAATTTGGACGTTGTTATTGTTATGATGCTATAGTAGTAGTAAAAAGCATGATTCTTTTAATACAGTCTTTTAAGTGCACCTGCTAGGAGTGATTTTCATTCATTAATGATTTTCACTCATTAGTGAGAATACTCATAAGAACATTTCCTATTTTCTGTTGTGCAAGAGTGACTAATATTCAAGTTCAGAATAGTACTCTTTTTTCAAGGATATTTTTATTCTCCAAGATGATGTAGGTTCCAGTTCAACACAGAGTAAAACACAGAGTAACACAGTGGAAACTAAAGCAAAGAAAGAAAAGAAAGAGAAGAAGGAAAAGAAAGAAAAGAAAAAAAAGACACCTCAGGATGCCTCAAAAATTGAAACAAAGGAGTGGGTGCAAGGATTATCTCCCGAAGGCTATACGTACTACTACAACACAAAAACTGGAGGTAAAAGCTATTGAGGAGCATGTGCAGATATTATTACCAAATCTAAGTGAGAAAAGACTATCTGCATTTTTTTTTTACTTCTCTGCTCTCTCAGTAGTATGCTGTTAATTAAAATGTGAACATGTAGATGGAGTTTTGGTATACAGCATTTGAGACTTGGGTATCCAGAATTTCAGACTGGTTTTACTGTTGATTAATAACGGAAGAATACAGTAATTCCAGTTTCTGGAAATGTTTAGCCTGCCAGGGGTTAAGTACACAAAGATAGCAGTGTTCTTCCTGAAGAAGCTTTGTGATCAGGGATGTGAAATAAACTCATTGTGTCTTTCCACATTCACAGGATTTATCTAACTGACTTCTCTTGAGGAGCTTCATGTTGTGATTTGCTTTAGAATATAAAAGCAACCTTCTTTTATGCTTAATGAGAATATTACAAAATGTTTCTTAAAAATTTAAGGATTAACATTAGTATTTACTATAGTCTTTCATAATTTCATAATTTTTTTTTTAACTAAAAATCCCATATCTCTGTATCAGGCATAGTAATAGAGTCTGGAGGATTGTTAGCTCCAGTAAAGCCAGCTGTAATTATGATACTTTGGTTTATTGTTCCTACCATAGTTAGGTCAAGGATTATTCATATTCCAGCACGGTGTATATATATTTATATAATTTGTTTGTACATGTGCACGCTGCAATGTCATATCCTTTAGATCTGTTTTTAGTAAAGATTATGAAATATAAATGAAATTGAATGATGTGAAATGGGTGAAATATGCTTTTGTTTTTTAAGAATCACAGTGGGAGAAACCGAAAGGATTCCAAGGCAACTCTCAAAACTCACAAACGGTAATCCAATTATTAATAGTTTTTGACCTTGTAAACACTTAAATAATGTAAGCAATTTGCAAGTCATCTGATTGAGGAAGATTAATTTTTTGCCCTTTAAAGTTAGGAAAATATAATTTGAATATGTAAAATCTTTTATGATAAACTGCAGTTTTTCTATAGAAATTCTATTTGGCTAATTTCTCTGTCAAGGGAAGAGAAGTAATTAGTGATGGTTGGGTTCCTGCAGAATGTATTTATTTTATGCTTCAACCCATAAAATGGAAAGCTTTTGAGAAATTCTGAATAAATTCTGTTAAACCTTTTTTGAATGAAATGTAATTATAAAAACTAAACATTACACAGTTGGAATAGTTAAGCTTCCTTTATCTAAGGCAACAATGAGACTGCATTGTAGTAGTTGAAAAAAAAAGAATGCCCATTTTTTTGTGTTTGTTTTATGATACAGTTACATAATAAATTGTGTTTTACTGGGGTTCTTACAGTTATGGAACCTATATGCAAGCGATTATTCAGCAAAATTAGTCATTTAGTACATTACTTAATTTTCCTTATTTGAGGCACAGAAAAACTTGTAGAATAGTCCAAAGGCAGAAAAAATTCTTAGTATGATTAATGGGTTTTCCCATGATACTTACCACTCCAGGATTTTTGTGCTGCACAGCATTAAAAATGGGATTTTTCCAACACTCCTGTGATGTCACGTTTCCCAGTTTTCAAGATTGGTGTCATATATACACTTTAATTTGATGTCAATTTTGTTGGGTTTGCCAATGTTGGATTTTACTGTAGAGTTCAAAAGAACCTGGTGTTTTTCAGAGTGCTTGATATTCTGTAGCTCTGTATCATTACATTGCATGCTACTCTGGCTTTCTGATTCCCTTGTCCTGTGGTTTTGCACAACTTGTTAATCAGCACTTTATCTTTCCAGTCAATGCATAGCATTGAAATATGTAAAGTCACTCTTACTGTAGCCTTCCACTGAAGATGTGGTCCTAAAACTAATCTTGTATGGTCCTTGGTACATATTTACCCTGGCAGTGACCTAGTTCAGGCAGTGAAGGCATCAGAGTTGAGGTTAGTGCTTTGGAGACTTATTCCCTTGCTATCAGCATTCTGAATAATCAGAAAAAATGCCAATGTGGGCAGAGCAGATTGGGGGTGAGAAGGCACTCCCTTCTTGGCATCAATTTGAAGTTAGCTCATCCTAGCCATATCAGAAGCACACACCTTCAGCCCCCAGTATCTCTAACACCACGCAGCTGTATTTCTGTATTTTGCCATTCCTCCCTCACCCTGCTCGGTGACTTCGTCCTGTCCTGAGTTATTTTCGCTATCGCTAAAAACAAACATTTGATTGCTCCCTTATTTAGTCTGAGCTAAGGATATTGGGAACATTCCAGATCTCTAGCAAGGACTGGGACTCACTGCCCAGAAATTAAAGGGCATACTTGCAATACATTGTGCCAGGAGCCCTCCTGGCTTTACAGCATGTTAGGTTTTGCTCAGACTTGGCAAGAGGTGGGGAGGACATGAAGGGGCATGTTGAAGGCTGCCTATAACCAGTTAGACTGACAGTGTGCTTCTCAGCATTCAGGTCACACTCAGTGTGCCTAGTGTCAGTATTGGCTGAAAACCTCCAACCAACAGGTCTACAAATGCTCTGGATATAATTCATAAAAAACAGAGATGGGTTATATGTTTTTGGCCTCTTTATCCTTAAAATAAACTTTCCTTTTGCTTCTTTTGTCAAAACGCACTTAAACTTCTGAGGGCAAAACTTTGAGAAAGCATGATTCTGAAGGCTTTTGTGCCTTTGCCTGCTCTGAAACTATCAGTACAATATTTTGTGTTTACAGAGTGGGTGCAAGAGCTTTAGCTTCTGACTGTATTGTGCTTTTATTAAAAAAAACCCAAAGTTTTAACGAGAGTATTAAGCAAATGTATAGGTATACAAAAACCTGTCCGTGTATCTCTGTATACATTTATGCATTTATTAATACCAAAATAATACACGGTGAAGTTTCTCAACACAGAGCTGGCAGTATTGGTACTTAAGGAGCAGGGAGGTAGTTGTGTGCATAAGAAGGGATGAAAACTGTTTTCTTAAGGAAGATGTTAGGACATTTGTAATGACTGATTATATAGCTGTAACTGATTCTGAAAAAAAAATTACATACCCACAAAGATATACCAGCAATTTCAGCCACATTTCATGTTTATTTATTAACCAGTAGGGAAAAAAAGTGCATTGTTGAAATTGGTACTTTAGTAAAGAAGTAAAATTGTTTGCATGCAAAGTTTGATTCTATAATTATTTGTTGTAATTCGTTTTTTCAGGATAAATTTTCATTTGTTTGTGTTTATTTAATTTGTGATACAATTTATTGGTACTAGTTTTCTGTAGCCCTCACAAAGTCCTAAGTCCCAGAGAATTTTTTCAGCAGTCTTCACTAAAGAGAATTACACAAATAGGAAATTACAGCCTCAGGGGTGAATACTTTGAAAAAACCCAAACATGTAAAATAATGGCCCATATAAAAATCCAAACAGTATGGTAACAGTTATTATGCAGCCTCATACTAATTATCCACTGTTTGAGAAATAATTGTGTAGGTGCATTTGCAGTATTTTAAGTTATGGAATTCCATCTCATTGGAGTCAGAGGGAATACTTTCTAACAATATAAGGGATTCAAGCTTTAAACCAGTAAGGTGGTCACAGACAAAAAGTACTCAAGGGTTGAATAGACTCATAAATGATGCATTGGCTGATCCTGAAAACTTTTTTTCATGAGCTCCTGTATCTTTTTCCTAGGGAGCAGAGTGGGTGGAAGGTGTCACTGAAGATGGTCATACCTATTACTATAACACACAAACTGGAGGTAAGTACTTTCTTCTTAAACTCTGCGTCGGGAGAGAGGGCTTTCAGAAAAACCTCTTTTTTTTGTTTTGCAAATAGCTGAATTTTTTACTAAGTTCTGTATTTTTTAAGCTGCTGTCTTAGTTGGAATAAAATAGTTGCTTAAGTCAGCACTGGCTTTCTGGCTGCCTTGTCAGTGTGCATATGTTTTTGCTTCAGAGGTTTTTTTGGACATTCAACTCATAATTCTAAATTAGGCATTCGTCTTTACTACATATATATTGGAATTACAATTTGGAAACCAGAAGAAGGTAGGATTTTGTGTTGATGAGCATGTAGAACTGACTAAGAATCCCCTCCAAACTTCCTCTTGCTGACGTAGCGTTGATAAGAAAGTCCAGAATCTTACCTCCTACTTCTTTTCCACTTTCTTCTCCCTACATGGGGAACTTTGTGGAAACTCCCTCAGAATAGCATCTGTTTTCTAAATCTATTTGAATCATTTTAAGGTCAATGATGCCTCTCTGGAGAGCAAGTGATTTTTTTGCTGGCTATGAGTTTTCCTTCTGCAGTTGGGTATGAAGTGGCATTACTAATGATGCCAAGAATAGGGGGGAAAAAAAACAACCAAAAAAAACCAACCAATAAAACTAATCCAAAACCTTTCAGTTTTTCATTGGGCCACTCCCCTGCCCAAAAGATTTGCAATTTCTTTTGAAAGGGAAAGATGTTGGTTATTTTTAAACCTTGTCTTTCAAGTTCAGATACATTTTTGCCTATGTTTGCTGTTCTTTTAAGTACTTCATGGACATATGACACTTCTGAAGAATATGTTTCTAGTCATCACATTTGGCAGAATTTTGGGTTTTGAGATTTCAAATTGATCCCTCACTTTTATATAGCTGTAAGTGTGTGTCTTGGGAGTGCTTGAAAATGACTTCTCTGTTCTGTTAACAGTAATCCCATCCTCTAACGACAAGACAAATTTTTAACTGATATAAATACTTACAAGTGTCTCGTGTCAGTCACATAACTTAGGGGACTGATGGCTCCAGGCTGGGTGCTACCAGTCTGGGAGGCTGCACCTACTGCACTCTTTATGTGGCACCTGGGAAAGTGGACTTGCTCAGTTACTGATCTGAAGCCAGGTGACAGCAGTACCCTTAAGAGACTCTGCTGTTCACTGCCGGTTTCTTACATCTTTATTTCTTCAAGATACATCTAGGCACCTACATGTTGTATTGTTTGCAGTTAGGAAAAAAAGTAGGGGTTTTTTACATCTGAAAGCTTATGTAAAATTATAGACTGAAAATTGGGGTACTTTTGCTGTATTCTTACTAAAACCAGTTTTAAGACCATTGAGTCAACTTTTATTTGAGTATTTCTTCTCAGTGTATATACTGCAATACTACTTTTAAATTGAAAATGAGGCTATATGTGCATGTGCATATCATGTATGTACTTCCGTGTCTTTTCAGATTGATGTTTGTATTTCCTTGTTTGCTTGAGAGCTCTTTTAATTAGAGACCTAACATTACTAAGAAAAGTAGCGCCAGAAAAGGGTTTAGCTGCCTGGAGACCTGAAACTTGCAGTTATCATTCTTTACTTTATCCTGTCCTTGTAATCAATGAACAGCTCAAATCAAATAGGCACATCTGCAGGGCAGTTAATTTATTTTTCTCTCCTGTGTAAGGATGAGAGGGACCACAGTCTTGTGGGTCACAGTTCGCTGTGTGTGATGTTTTTTGTAAGAGCTAATTAAAACAAGTTTTATCACCAGTGAACTCAGCTGTCCTGACTGTGTCTCTGCTGGGAAGAAATGTTATCTTTCTGATTATGGTTATTAAAACAAATGTACCAAACAAAGGCAAAAGCTTTTTGCTAAATTATTTGCTGTATTTTTGCATAAGGCAGCACTGCTTCTGAAAGGTTATGTTGTCAAAGCAATAAGAGATCAAAACAAGAAGCATAAATAATGTGGTTGTTCAAATGTCTTGGACAGTGTCCACATGGGAGAAACCGGCTGGTTTTGTTTCATCTTCAAATGAGAAGGGTCAGAGTGACAAGCCTGCAGAAACAGCATCTGAATCAGACTCAGAAGACAGTGAGAATGAAGAAGAGAGTTCAGAAACAAACTTCAAGGTAAGTTTTCCTCAGATTTATTTTGCATAGAAAATTATAACTGAATCTTTGATGATTTGTGGTAGGCTGTACTTACTGAAATGAGATTGAAATGTGTGACCAAAAGTAAAATTTTGCACTGCTTAATTAAATGAATCTTTATTCAATTATTTGGCTCATTAGTGGCACTGTTCCAGAATAGAAAGCATGATCTTTTCTTCAACACACCAGAAGTACCTTGAGTTCTACAAGACTTGTGATGTTCTCTGAGAAAGGTCACTGTCATCTCTCTGAAATAATCCACAAAATGGTTTGGATTTCAGTGTGAGGATGACTTCAACCTTTCATTGGTAAATGTGACTGCCAATAGACCTTCAGGGAATACTTTGGACTGAAAATGACATGGTTGTATTTTCCTTATTAAATTGAGAAAAAACGCAGCACATAGTACAAAATCTGTATCAATTACATATTTAAAACATACATTGAAACTTGAGATAAAACATGTGATAATGTCTCTGGTTGAGTTAGATGGTTTCCCTGAAGCTGGTAATTCAGAACAGACACAGGCAATTTAAATACAAAATGTATTCGTAGACAGGTATTCATTGTAAAACACGTACTTTTGTATCACTGTGCATCATTACAAACTGCTACCAGGTATTAGCAATAAGTGTGTGCATCTGCATGTAGAGGAAGTAGTATTTGACATTTTTCATCTTTATTTTAAGATATGCTAAGCTTTGTTTTCCAGTGAGTTTAAAGTTTGCTAACTTCAGCCTTGGTAGATGGGATTTTCCTGCTTTAATTTCTTGTGACATTAAAGATACATTTTTCATCTATAAAACTCAAGAAGAAAAGTTTGTAAATCTACATACTACATATTGCAATATGAATTTATTTCTTCAAGCTACTGTTGGTTGAAAAGCATGAATAGTAGATAATAATAGTAGCAAATAAAAGATGTAAAATAAAGCTACATTATGTTTTCATTTAGGCTTTTTTGCTTAAGATGGGTTTTTTCCTCTTTAGAGGAAAGGAGATAATGGTGAGGAATCAGAGGAAGGGAAAAAATCTCCCAAAGCTAAAAAGTTAAGCCCTTATGGGAAATGGCGAGAAGTTAAGTCAGAAGAAACCACGGATAAAGAGAAGAGTACATCAGCTTCCCAAGAAACCTCTAGTGATGGATCTGACATGACCAACCCTTATGGAAAATGGAAAGCACTTAAAGAAGTAGGGGAAGAACAAGAAGAAGAAGCAGGGTGAGTATCTTTTTACCATCCTTACTTTCATAATGTTGTTTGCAAGAACTGAAGCTTTTTCCTCTGAATTCTGGCAGAATTAGCACAACTGTGACTGGAAATATTGCCCAAATACAATTCTTTTCACAATGATTATTTTAAGTAATAGTTCTCCTTTGCAGACAGAGGTGGTGTTTTGGGTTTTGTGTACAAGTTCACCATGAGTACAAAGTAAATTGAAGTGATTTAAGAATCATAGTCATGCACTATTTTTTCAGAGGCTGAGTATCAAATATTTAAATGTTGTTACTCTGAGCTTATGTTCCTTACATCATCTCCTTCAACAAACTGATTCAGCTGCCCCAGGAGTTCCTATGATCTCTCTCTCTCTCTCTCCCCCATGTCAGACCAATGAACTGCAGATGTTTTCATGAAGTGCATCTGATCAGAAGGGTTGTTTTGTTTGTCTGCATAATGCCTGTGGTGGATCTTTTGTTTCTTCCTTGTGAAGTATGCTCTTTTATTGTCAGCTTCTGCTTGTGGGTTCCTCAAGGAGTCTGGCAAAAATAGGTTTTGGAGAGTGAAAAGAGTCTTTCCCCTTATGCCTTCTCCATTCTTCAATGTTATTGAGCAGGTAGAGCTCCGACAGTGTTCATACTAAATTAAGCACTGATGTACTTCTTGGAGATGATAATGTTCACGTAACACCTCCTGATTGCACCAGCTAAACCGCTCCTTGTCTCCTGAGCTGAAGAATTCTTTTAGATTTTTGGAAAGCACTGTGTAGTAAAAAGTGCTTTCAGCCATTGGACCTGATAGATCAGTCTGTACTTCAACGGACAGGCTTGAGATGAGCACATGTGTCAATGAGACAAATGCAGTTGTTCATTATTTGCTTTAAATTCAGTCTAGGAACAGTGTCAACCACTTCCAGAAAGTTTACACTTTTGGGATACTACAACAATCACATTTTCTTGACTTGCCATCATTCTTGTGGCTCTTATTTGGGTGCTTGAACCAGGTCCATGTCTTCCTAGAAGCATGGAACCTCAGACTGGGTGTAGTAGACGAGCTGACATCAGGCTAACACTCAGTAGTAGCAGAAGTATTCGTATGTGGATTGGCCAGTATCTCTGCAGCAGTGTTGTACTGGTGCAATACCTGTGATTTGGGTAACTTTCTGCCAGCTCTTTGGTTCTTCTTCTTCGTCATATGTTTGTGCCACGGGTTATCCTTGTGGAACACAGTGTTTTGCTGCTGACCCCTTAAAATTGATAGGTCATTTTCAGTTGGTGTCTTTGATTTGTTTGGATCATTATTGGCTGTGATCCTGCCCTCCAAAGCCGCCTCTCCCAGCTTAGGATCGCTGTCTGATTTGGTAAGCTGGGTCTCTCTTCTGCCATGCAGTCCCTTCAGAATGGACACTTGAGGCAAACAACTCAATGGTGCTCTGGCAGTGAACCCTGCTACTACTCACTGTCTCCCATTTTTCAATAGTCTCACACTTACAGACATACAGCCCTGTTACCTCTTGCAGGACAGTCGGCACAATGAGTGCTTGGGCCATGCTATAAGTTCTGTACAAAATGAGGTATTCGTTTGTTGCTTTTTATGGCAGCCCACGCAGAAGAAACAAAGAACATGGGTGTTTTTTCTTGATGCCTGTCATGTTGATAACTACAAGACTGCATCTAGCTCAAAGCTGTTTTGTCAAATAAAAATAGCTGTTGCTGACTGCAATACACCATGTTGCTTTCTGCATGTAGATTAACCCTTTTATATTTTCCTCTCTTCTTCCAGTGAAAAAGTGGACCTGGAGCTTCCAAGTACCGAGAGTGACAATGTAGCAGCCCCAGTGCTAGAGGATCCAGAAGAGGAAACAGTCATATTTAAAGAGAAGACAGTCACCTCCCTCGGAGACCTGACAGAAGGGGTGCCCATGTTTAAGAAGAGGAAATTTGAAAATGGAAAATCTAGAAACTTAAGACAAAGACTAAGTGATCAGTAATACTTAACAAATCATTTTAGATTCTGTTTAAGCTGGAGTGAATCAAAAGTATAATATTTTCAACAGGCTTTTATAAAGAAAGTGTTGGATAGAAGTTAAGGATTTATAGGTAATAAAGCATACGTGAGTTTAATATTTTTTTATTTTATTTTGATGTGATTGGTTTTGGAATGGAAGTTTGTGTGAAATTACTTATGCAATATTGTACATACATGTATTCTTTATTGTAACCATGCCATCCAAGTTCTATTTGCTCTGTGTATGCTGTTTTAAATACATTTCATAAGGGTTTTTTACTCCTTTTCTAAGTATGTGAGAATGCAGTAATCCTTAATCTGACAAAAATGAAGCAGACCTTCTATTTTCATAGAGGAACAGGATCAACAGAATATACTAGAGAGTAAAATCATCCCCCAAGATTGTTTATGTGGTGTAGTTTCTCCACTAACAAGTAAAATATTGTGCTTACTAACCTTTGTCTGATCGCTTGCAAAAGAGTGGGTGGTGAGACTGCCAGCATTTCAAACTGATCATTTAGAAGCTGTTTTTAGAAGAGTTAGTCACATCAGTGCCACCCATTCCAAATGATGTTCTGAAAAATTATTCGTGTATGCACATGGTAAATGTATTAAACCTCTGCAGGAGATTTAACTCTGATCAATCCTAACTTGTAGTCACAGCACCAGAGCCACCCCTGTTGGAGTAGACTTTTCTGTGATATCTTCCTGTCTCCTGCTTTGTTGTCTACTTGAATTTTTCCTTGCTTTTACTTATCAAGTTTTCTTTTTTAGTCTTGCTTTCTTTTTGTCTATTTCCTAGCAAAAAACCACTTGCCTGATATTTTAATGAAAAAATACTTTAGAGACTTGGCCCTGCTACAGCATACAGGACCATTTTTGAGGTGGTTGTGTTTTTTCTGTTGGTAAGAAGTGTGTGTTTTATGGTTGCAGTGTTGGATAAGCTGAGAGGGCCTAAGTGTGTTGAAGCTTCATCATTCTCGTTACCACAGGGGAGGAAACCAAAAGATCAACAGAGCTGATGGCTGTAGAGTCCAAGTTGACTTGGACATTTTCTGAAGGATTGTCCCACTTGGTGGGATTGGTCTGCATTAGCATCACCAGGATTCATTGTCTGTGTCAGAATATAGCTGCACTCATTGCTTCTCTAGCCATCAAACAGTGAACCAGAAAGGTCCAAATAATGAATCTGTTAAAAACTATGTCTCTAATCTTAAAGCTCACTGGTGTTTTGTTCAGGAGAGTCTCAGTCAAGAAAAAAAGGAATGCAGCTAAGGCAGTTGTCAAGAGTCCAGCAACATAGAGTTAGTAACTGCTGAGCTTGAATGTCTTTGAGAAAACAACTATTAATCTGTTGGATCAATTGAGAAAGGAGTGCAGGATAGGGAATCTGGTTTATTCTGTATTACAGTGGAAGCTGAAGTTCTTTTTTCTATTCTTGGAAGAGAATTAGTTATTGTATTTAATCCCATGTGTTTTCTTGGCTTCTGCAGGGTTGGTGTAATTTGGGTGATGTTTGTTCTGATAAATTGGAAAGTTTACTGTAATATCTGACCTATTATTATTTAGAGATGCAGGACACATGCAGGATGCTTCAAATTCTGAGATGCAGGAATGTATGAAATGTACTCCCAGAAGAGGGTTTCTTAATCAGGTATTTTAGGGTTTGTTCTTACTTGCCCATTACTCTGGGAGCCTGCACTAACTTGAAGTTTTCTTGTGTTTGTGGCCAATTTACACAAGTCCTGCTAAGTAGCTTTCCTTCATCTTGAATCCATCACATCTTCTCTTTTTGAAATCATAAACAGCATCCCTGTGTGACAGGATCTTCAGTGTCCCACCAGTGCTTCTCTTCACCCATTCCAGCCTGTGTCTGCCTGGACTACACTTGCCTAGATGGATTTCCCTGGGCTAGTTCACCTTGATTAAGGCCATGCATGATATCACCAGTACTTCTTAGCATATTGGAAGTAACTCTTGATACTTCCCTAAACCTCATTTGCTTTTCCCATGACCTCACACACTGTCGGCCATGGGCACCATCACCAGTGATTTAGCACTATTCTTTCTGCTCCTTTGCTTTTGCCAGCTGCTGACTTACCAGCTGGTCATGCTTTCCTTTCAAGCACAATTCTTTATTTTCTTAGACATTTTTTTGTACTGCTGTACTCATCCTCCTTCTGTTACTCCAAAGTATATGCATTTCATTATGATTTCTGAAAAGTTGTTTTTGTTTATTAGTGCAGTTTTATCGAATAGTATAGAGTTTTCTTGTAGGTTCCACTTTTAATGTCCTCTGATAGCTTTCCTCTTTTAGTGAGGTTCCCCAAATATTAGCATCTTTCCTTTAAAATGCTTTGTCACTTTGAAGTGGTCACAGGCAGCGATTTAAGATACCTGTAACTAAATCTCTTGAGCAGATGTTTAAAGACATCTGAAAATGAGTGCTCAAAACTTCTTTCCTTGTGGAGCTGCTGTTAGTTATAATATGAGCCAAAGGTCTTTGTATTGTATTAAGTAGAAAAACCAGAACATTAGGAAAAAAGACTGAAAGTTTTCTTTGCTTACAGCTAGTAAAGTTAGTTTAAATACCATACGTGTGGTTTTAGCTGATGTGACTTTTAAAGCCTGCATTTCACAAAGAAATACAGCACTTTGCTCTCCACTACCTCTGAAAGTCAGAGACCAGTTAATTCTTTGTTCTTAAGTGTAAGTTATAAAAAAGGCCAGTTGAGTTTTGATATATCCTAAACCATTGCTTAATTTTGCACCATGCTGTCATTCAATTTCCTTACTATGTATCTAAACCAAATATTTTCTGCTCTACACAAAAACATTGTCTTGTGTGAGATTTAAAGCAGGCATTGCTTTTCCAGGACATCTGTTTTGCACAGATTTCCCTCCCTTCTGTTCTAGCTCCCTGCAAACTCTTCTGCTTTTGGAATTTGCTATAGGAGCCCTCTAGGTATTGCCACTGTTACACTCCTCATCTGCTAACCCTTCTTTGAGCTGTGCTGGCTTTTGACAAAGGAATGTTCTTTTTACTGTTTCAGCCAAGAGTTGTCTTTTCTGGCTGATCTATTTTCTGTCAGACAGTGTTTTTATCTGCTTGCCTGTTTTTATTGCCAGCTCTTTGACTACACCTTTGGTTTTATGTGATGTCATAAGCATTATGAGCAATATGAGGAGAGCCAGAGAGGAGGGGGCAGTCATTGCGATTTCTGATGATGATGATTTCTTCTGTGTGGTTTTGAGCCAGTCAATTCACTGCTCTGTATTTTTCTTTCCTTGCCTCATGTTTTCATCCACCCTGTCTGCTTAGAAAGGCAGCTTCACAGCATAAGACTCGTGTGTGTTTTTACAGCAAGGCCTGCCTGAAGTTGGGGAGGCTTTTAGAAGCAAATATATTGCATATATGGAAAAAAGAAAAATTGTTTTGTTGAGCATTTGCTATGCCAGGAGCTTTGCAGAGACTGCTCAATTTTACCTATGTTACAGAATAATCCTTATTCTTATTTAGGCTAAAATGCATTTTAATCCTTCACCTGGGGATTTGTAGATTGAAATCCACACTTTCCTAAGAGGAAAGTGACCCTCATAGATAAAATTTGACACCCTTATAGATAAAATTTGTGCCTGCAGCATCCTCCAGTTCCAATATTCAGTTTTAGAAGTGGCAGGGCTGGGGAGATCATGACATGGATCTGAGTTAAATTCACTAACTTGTGCATGGATAAGTATTTCCCCTTTTTCTTTTTTCTTCCCTGAAAGAAATTTTATTTCAGTGCAAATTTGGGCATCTCAGAAAGGGAGTAAAAAACAATTTCATGCTGCTTGGTTTCTTTTATTTGTTTTTTGAGTTGTGTCTCCCCCTTTTTAGTACTTTCCTTATTATTGCTGTCTTCCTTGAATTGTCTTCCTCCAGTATTCCCAGATATGCAAATCTCTATCACCGTTGTGCCGTGTTTCTGTTGTCCTCCTTCACTTCTCCCCTGCTCTGCTGAGATTCCCGGAAATCTTCGTGTTCTCCTGTAGCCGCCGTGTATCCGGGTCCCGGCTCCCAGGAGCGATTCTGCTGCCTGTTTGCACTGTGCCCTGAAGAGCCCTGTCTGCTTTCCAACAACACACAAGCTGTTTCAAGACTGTACATGTGCTCTTTTGATTTCCTTGATAATTCCTTTTCCCATGACAGATTCCATTCCTTGCACAGCGTTTGCAGCCCTTAGATCCTTTTGCTTGTTGGTACAAAAGCTGTCTTTGTACCTCCTTCTATCAGCTGTGGCAACCCTTGGGTTCTGTTTTGTCAGCCAGACCTCTTCAGTCTCTCTTCTATCTACCTCTTAAGTGCTCCTACCTTCTACCTGCTAAATTATTTAACTTAGAATTTGTGTTAACTATTTGTGTGATTAGCAGGTTTAGTTTTGTGAAATGTTTCAGGATAGAACTTGAATTAAAGTTTCCGTACAAAGCAAAAAGTGTTGCACATTATGATCTGACAAAAGGCTAAATTTGCCCAAGAGGATTTCCAGAGAACCAGATTTCAGAGATTCCTGGAGAATTTGGGGAATTCCCAGGATTCAAAAGCAGATTTGATTTTACCTGTAAAACCATAAATAGCCTGTTAAAAACCAGCAGACAGTGTTTTACAGACCATGGACTGGAGACAGTGGATTTTAATGGCTTGCTTGGGGTGATTGAAAAGCGTTTGTTTTAGTTTATAAGTAAGTCTGCAAAGTTAAACAGCTGGTTTTTCTTCTCAGTTGCAATTACAAAATATTGCAAGCTCTTGAAGTGGAATTTATATGAAAATACTGAATAAAGCTTTCATTTGAACAATCTGTGTTTGTACCATCGTGTATCTGTTCAGGGAGTTTAGGGCAACCTGGGAGATTTAGGGGTGCAGATTCTGTTAAAAATGGAGTCTGGGGTAAATATAAACTAAAATAGGTTTGTAAATAAGGAAATGCTTCTTAAAAATAATATTATTATTACTTTTATTATTTTATTTTATTTTGTGGCCACCAACAGAATATCTGAGTGCCTTCCTGTAGCACCTTAAGCAGTAACTGGAAGTTGGTTTATTCTGTGCATCAATTATGAGTAACAAAAACCTCGGGTTTAAATTTTTTATTTAAAAGTTTTTAACTGAGTTCAGGTTAAGATTTGTTGTGGTTACTGTTAGTAACATTCAAAATAAAGCTGAATATATGAGCTTTTTGATGATAACTGACTGTGATTCAGTATTTCATGTATTTGCTGGCCTTAGGAACAATGAGCAGTGCTCTGAGAGTCAGATACACACTCGATGACTCACTGAAAGCAATCGAGGCAAGGCACCCAGGCTGCCCTCCTTTAGCAGAGGGGGAACATCCATCTCTGCACTGCCATGGAAGGGGTGCTGCTTCCAGGCACACACAGCTTTTGTCTGGCTTCCCTGCTGGCTGGATGAGACCTCAGCAGAGAAATGAAAGGGGTCCAGGAACTGCAACTCCTATCAATCAGCAGGAGCTGCAGAGCGGTGAAGCTGGTGCCTTGCACGAGCTGTGATGTGACAGCTGTGGGGAAGCCAGGCAGAGGGTGGAAGCTTGTGTTTGCTGTAGCACTATTTGACAAGGAAGAGTGCAGGAGAAGGCTGTTTCCAGCAGAGGAACGTTCTCTTGCTCTGTTGTGCTGTTTGTTTCTTCCCAAGAAACTGTTTTCCCTTTTCTTCCCCATGCTTTGTTAGTGTAATTTTCCCTGCTATTGATTTTGCTGCTGGAAGTCCTGACTGCTTGTAGGAACCAAAAAGCCCAAGCTGAAATATTCTATCCTGAAAACACCTCAGAAATAGCAGTGTTATGCTGCACACCCTTTCCTTAAGGCCAAGTGCCAGGCCATGGTCAAAGACAATCTCTCAGCTCTTTCATCCCACAGAAAGGCTGGGGTGGAAGAGCTCAGAATAAAATATGGCTTCAAGTATTTTTTAAGTTTGGAGAAAACAAGTTCAAATAATGTGTTTTCAATGAGGAGAAGCAAATATATCCGATTTTAGTAAAGCAGAGCATAGCAGGCAGTGGCCTCCAGTAGAAGTGTTTCCACTCCATCCCAGCTGTCATAGCTGTATTTGTATATGCAATTGAAGGAAAAGCTTAGGACACAGACCCTCCAGGATCTCCTGGGCCAGCCTGGCAGAAGGGGCTCAGCTTCTAAATTTCAATACCTATATTCAGGACATCCAAAATTTAGTAAGAGGGGAGCTGCTGTCTGCTTTCCCTATTCTCATCACTCTGCACAAAACCATCAACAAGAAAGGGCTACGGAAATTAATCAATCACAAATATCCATAAGGTCCTGCAGAAATATCACCGTCTTTCTTCCAGTAAAATAAATGAGGCTCATATTTTTAAGTGTTTCAATAATTTTTCATAGTAAAGACTTCATAGACACTAACTAACCCTGGAAGCAGAATCTTAAATTTTTTAGGAAGTATTTAAGAGAAACTTGGAAATGTTTGAGAGATAGAATTAATAAAAATTAATTGGTGCATTTAATTGCATAATGATAGTGAGCATGGTAATTCAATAACCATGTCAGCTGGATATTCTTCTATTACAGCTGATCATATTAGTTATTGCCAGTCTGTTGGCACTGCAAGAAGTATATGCTCAGTTGCAGATCTTTCTGGAGGGTTCTTTTTCTGGACTCCTTACCGAAAGAAGTCAAAGTCCAAATGAATCCTGAATTGCACGGCAGTAAGTTTTCTGATTGACTTACAGAGCTACCAATTAAACAAAAAACAAACAAACAACTCAACCAAAGCCCCAAAGCTTTTGCAATTAGTGTTGGAAGCAAGAGAGAAATTGTCAGACAAAGCTTGCTGATAAGAATACACAAAAGAATGGGAAAATAACTGCAGAATGGAGGAACTGAGTATAATTTTCCTGCTTCCTTCCTGTTAGAAATTCTATCTATTTTTCTTAATATAGCTGAATAATGTTACAATTGTTGCTATATATACAGTAATAAAAACTACACCCTTTAGAAGAACATTTTCTCACACTGCATCATTCCTGGTTACAAAGTAAATATGCAAATATAAATCAACCACAAGGCATAATTTAAATTGCAACAATGAACTGGTTCCGGCAGAAGACAGTGCAGAGCAGCTTTCCAGCAGAACCTGGGACGAGCAGGATGGAAAGAAGCTGCCATGATCTGGCAAGTGAAGTCAGCTGAGCAGAGCACACAAGGAGTGCCTGCAGGTGCTCAGTGCCTGCCAGCACCACACATGTGCAGGGCAAAACTTCAGCACCAGTCCTGCCAAAGCCAAGTGTGCCCTGGAGACACCTGGATCCATCCCCTCAAGGACAGGCAAAGGCAGACATTCCCAAAGACAGGAGCTCAGTTCCAGAGCTACCTGGTTTGTTGAAATGTATCTGCAGTATGAACTTGTGTTGTCTGCCAGGAGACAAGGTGCTGCCTGTTACCTCATAAACTTCATTGAAAAGCAGAGCACGTACTTCTACACTGCAGCACATGGGCCAGTCCCACCACAAGCTGACCCAAGAGTTCCTGGAAGAAATTTAACAGGTTTCTCTTATAACATTCCGGCCCTTTTCCACTCCCTTTGTTTTTAAATATTTCCTCTAAAAAAGATAAAACATCTTAAGACAAAGTTATTTCTAAGGTACTTAATTTAAGAAGTTCACACACTAAGTGGAAAAAAATAAATAGTATTCAGGAGGTAAGATTCTAGACTATGTTAGGGGAGCTCAGTTTCTTTCACTCTGAGAAGAAGAACATCTCCCACCACCAAACAAAAAGGGCACTATGTGGTATTTATTCTGCTCCACCACCACAATTCTCTGTCTTTCCAGCTGCAACACTGTCAAGAGAAGGATCAGCTTAACAAAGCCCAGCTGCCAAGACAGGAGGAGTGTGCACACAGAACTCCAAGCTGATGCTTTTCTGCCAGGGCTGCTGCAATAAAAATTCAACCCACTTCCACCAAGATACAAAAAGAATAGTATCACACCCTGAAAAACAGAGAAATAGGTTTTACTCAACATATCATCTAACAGACATATCTGTTTTATTCGATTACCAAACACAACAATTCTGTTTTAATTCTACTTGAGGTCTTCAGCCTCCTCCTTCTAAAGCCTGCAAATTTTCTAGATATTGGGTGACAGCCTCTATCTCTGCAAACTCCAGCAGTCTGTTGATTAGCTTATCCAGTGCTTCTTTCCCACTTAGAATTTCCTATGGAAAAAAAGCAGACAAAAGCATTACTGACTGTTCTTCAGCATTATTCTGAAACATCAACTACTCAGACCCCTGAAATGCACTTTGCCTGCAGTCCCTCCACTTGCTCATCTTTTCAGGTTCCTCCCACGTGAGAGCAGCAGTGGCGGACAGCAGCAGGACATCAGCTGCCTGCGTGTGCAAGGCACATGGATTCTGGCAGCAACAAAAGCAGCTGCTGCCTTGGTTTCATGCACCTACATGAGAATTCCCTGCAAGAACAATCAAGGACTGAAGAACCTCACTCAAATACTGTTGGCCACGGCAAGAGTGAGGCTGTTTTGCAAGCAAAGCTCGACTAACTTTTGTCAGGCACTTTATGGCTATAGTTTCACTCAAGAAAGATCCAAACACTAAGGAACTGACTAATAAAAGCCACTTTCATGCAATCATGGAACTATTTCCTCTGCCATGGCATTCTGCACTCCATTAACTATGAACCATTCCATATTCAGTATGCCCTGCATTTTCTGGAGTTACCCAGGACACCTGTGGGTACAGTTTCAAATGTGTTGCTCCTTATGCAACAGCACTTACAGCAAACCCTAAACTTTGTTTTTCATAAATTTAATTTTATAAAATCCATTATTAGGGTTTTTTTCCCAATGTAAAAAAACCCCAATAAACAGAATCATAGAATGGCCTGGGTTGGAAGGTACAGTAAAGATCATCCAGTTCCAAGCCCCCTGCTATGGGCAGGGACACCTTTCACTAGACCAGGCTGGATCAAAGCTCCATCCAACTCAGCCTTGAACATTTCCATAGATGAGGCACCCACAGCTTCACTGGGCAATCTGCTCCAGTGTCTCTCCACCCTCACAGTAAAGACATTTTTCCTAACACCTAATCTAAATATACTCTATTTTAGTTTGAAGCCATTCCCCCTTGTCATGCTCTTGTAAAAATCTCCTTCTTTCTTGTAGGCTCCCTTTGAGTACTGGAAGGCTGAAATTAGGTCACCCCAAAGCTTTTTCTTTTCCAGGTTGAACAATCACTAAGATTCAAGTCATATGTAGATATTTACTTGGACACAAGATCTCAGATAATATTAAAATGAAAACATTCCATTTCAGTTTCTTTTAACTGTGGCTTGTGATGAAAACATAAAAGTTTTTCTCGTTCTTTACTTGCGCATTAGGAGGAGGAAAGAATGGCCTAACAAAACTAAAACGTCCTTCCTGTCAGGTTTTTGTTTTGGATGTACTATGCTGCAAGAATCTCAAATGTCACTTGCCCAGTTTGGCCAAAGGACTAATGGATCTCATTGAGGACTAAATGCTTGGTCACTTTCCACTCACATAGTAGGAGAAAACCACACAGAGGTGTAGGCCAGTGAGCTACTGCCTGTGCCAGTCATCTCTAAGACGACAAGAAGGCGGGACAGAAAGTTTAAGCTTTCTAAATCTAGTGTTCTGTCAGAGCACAACTGGCTACATTCTTCATATATATCTTAAGTTGTACTCACTGAGTTAAATTTTTCTTTTTATGGTAAATGTGAGTATCTAAGTACTCTCATACGGAATCCTTACCTTGATATTGCGTGCATCATAGGAGATCCTGTGGTCAGTCACTCTGTCCTGAGTGAAGTTGTAAGTACGAATTCTCTCTGACTGGGCTCTTGTTCCCAACTGCAGCAAAGCAGGAAAAAACAAAATCTGTTGTGTTTTAAAAAAAACAAATACTTCTCTAGAACAGGATGCTCAAAATAAACAGTGATGGATCAGCCTGTTCCAACTACCAGGCTAGCGGTCACTGGCTTGGCATTACTGAACTGTACTGTTTGTCAATGTGTATCACAAACCAAGTTTCTATATCCTCCAGCACATTCCTGCTCCCCCTCTGCAGCTGAAAGAATCGCATCACTTTCAAAGGTCATGTAAGGTACCAAAGTCCTTACCTCAAAAAATTTACAAGTGGGGTTTTCTGGGGGGAGAGGGTTGTAGCTTCCACACAAAATAATGGAAATAGGGTCCATTAATAATGGAAGCAGCACAGTCAATGTGTGGCTGTCAGAAATGAGCACCAAAGGAGATTAAGAGTAAAAAGTGAAGTTACCCTCTAGTGGTGAAGTGTGAGAGTGCAAACAACAATTTTAACTTGAAGCAGAAACCCAAATGTAGCACTGCTGGGACTAAACACTTCACTAAACACTGTGGTCTGGTCTCCACTAAAATGGAGAATTAAATGTTAAAAAACTCTCAGAGAAATAAAGAGGTGTCCGTTTCAGTGGGCGTTGGTGAAAATTTCATCTGCACTCCACATGTGTATTTTAGAACATGGAATTTCTTGAATAAATTCCAAAGCATTAGGAAAGGTAATTCACTTTTGCCTGATCTTCCACACTAGTAATATAACTATAACTATAAATCCTTTATGCAGCTTTGAAAGCTCTCAAACTGAAATCAATAACAAAGATAAATGGCTCACTGCTTACAATGATGGGGTTAATAATCTGCAGGGACAGTACACTTAAATGCAACATGAAATAAGTGACTAAATAGCTGAGCTGGAAAATCTGGAGTACTAATTAATTCTCTACTTCTGAAGCATTTTTATTCCAATAGATTGCTGTTGAAGTTTGAACCACAAATGGGGAAACACTCAAAGAATGGGAAAAGAATGACAGGACATTTTGAGCAAAAAGCACACTTGGCAGCCTAACCTGAGGTAACTCTTCCAGAGGCTGTTTCTTCCTCAAAAGGTGACCTAAACTGTATCAAATAAGCTGCTACTTAATTGCACTGTGGCAGGATTGTTCATTTTTTTACTTGTTTCTCTCAAAACCTCTGTATGGCCTTAAGATCCTCTCCTTTAAAAACTTCTGAGAACTCCTGATCCTAGTTTCCATTGAACGTAACTTTTTACTGATGCTTGAATTTGTGTAACTCTGGCCTTAATGAGGGTATTCAGTACACAATGTTGAATTTTCTCTTTTGAAAAATTTCAGCCATTCTTTTGACCCTTCTTTCCAGCCACAGTTGCTGTCTCCTTTCATTGCCTGAGAAGTCTACAATACCACTGAACAGGGGTAAGTAAACGCAGAGTTACCATTTTGAAGTACAAGATTCTCCTCCCTTGTGAGCACCCCTAGTTTGGACACACACTCCCACTTGCTCTGTCCCTTCAACCCAAAGAGATCAGAAACAAATCTACAACACAACACCCCCTCCAGATCTCAGGCACCACTTGCCTCACCTGCAGCTTCCTGGCACTCTGCTCCTGAGTGAGCTGCTTCTCAAGGACCTGCTGGTAGAGCTTGGCTCTCAGTGTCCGCAGCGCGATTTCCTTGTTCAGCTGCTGCGAGCGCTCCTGCTGGCACTCCACTGCCAGCCCTGCACACAGCCATCCAAGAGCCCATTAGAACAGAGAACAAACAAGCTGAATTAATTCTAACACATTAGGCAAACGAAACCTACTGGAGTGCTGCTGCTTTGTAGGGCCTTTCAGCTGCAGGATAAAAAGTCATTTTAACACACTGGCCAGCACCATTAGTGCATTTTTAAACTTGTCACAGCTGCACTGGGGGCTTTTTGTTCTGTGCTACAGAAAAGTCAGGGATATTTTAAAATTTCATGAAGCAAACAAGTTTCTGACATTGCCTCTAGAAACTGAATTCACTCCAATTAGCTGCCATATGCTAAAAATGCAATTTGAACCATCTACAAGAGGATGTTTAAAAGAGCGTAACACAAGTTTTTAAAATCTTAGTCCAGACAAGCTCTTGGAAACTGGGAAATTCATTATATTAGGAAAAAGGGGTGCCTAATCAACACTGGTGAGTCTTGAACTAAATTATGAAAAATGAGACAAAACAAGACCTTTAAGTCTTTAAAAGAAATCTCATTTGATTTCTGAATGAAAAAGGCCTATAGGGAACAGCTGTTTTCAGTCAATTTCCTGTGCCTAAAGTGATTCTGCATCTTACAAACAGAAGCTCACTGAGTTTCAATAAAACAAATCCCAAAAAAGAAAGAATGGTCCAGTCTACACTGTACCTTCCCATCAATACACATTTTCCCTTCTATCCAACATATGATTATCTAGTATTGAATGAAGATCTTTAAGCCTTCTTTTTAATCAGTCATGTAACTACACACACTCCAGCTAGGCTAAGCATGCCTTTGCTTGCCAGCGGCCATTACTGCTGAAGGTAAAGAGCACACAGTGCAAATTATTTACATCTTCTACCCCATCCATGTCACCCTCCATTTGTTCTTTCATCCTTCAAAGACAGTTTACTCATGAAACACTCGCTCTAAAGACAGAACTGGCATAATCCCTGTGCCCCTGGTACACAGCCCCTTTCTCACACTGCCTGGCTACAAGAGGGACAGAAGCAGAAGGGGCTACTTCTCCTTTCTTGGCATAAGGCCCAGCCCTGCAAGAGACAACCTGCAGGAACACAAGCTTCCTTTCCAAGATACAGATTCAGTGTGATTAGAAGTGCAAAGTACAGCCAGACTTACCTGTAGGAAGGTGCACAATCCTCACTGCACTGTCAGTTTTGTTAACATGTTGCCCTCCTGCTCCTTTGGCTCTGAACGTATCTATGCGCAGATCTTTGGGATCCACTTTAACATCAACCTAGAAGCAAAGAAAATTACTACTTCCTGGTCATTCCAAAAATATTTGGATGTCAGTGACACTCAGCATTAATAAGAAATCACTTCTCAAAAAATTGCTCCTTTACAACTGTTCCTAAGTAACAGTCATTATAATTTTAAAAAATACAGTGTCAAATATCTCTGAAAAGCAAATGATGCCTCAAAGATTTCTCTTAGTTTTTCAAACTCTTACTCTAGGTTCTTCACAAAACAAAGTATGTGTGTCAAACAAAACACAATCACTGTTTTGCAAAACCACTAGCTTTGGCAGAGAGGCTAAAAAATAAGCAAATATTTAAAAACCACTTCTAAACAGTAGTGCAAGGATCTTGTTCGTGAGTCAAGCCCGAATGATTCTTGCAAAAGTACTTAGAATCATCTGAGAATAGGCATATCCAGATCTATTCAAGTAAGGATTGCCACACTGGAAATAGGAGCCCATGATGACCTGGACCATAATTTGAGCTCAGTGGATGGGAAAGGAACATTCAGATCTGATCAGTGTTGCAAGGAAAGTATTACAAAGAAGCAGGAGAAGGTGCAGGAAAAGCCTACAGGATCTGGGGTTTTTTATTTTTTGTGAAAATTCATGGTGTAAGTAAGAACTGTCCGTATCAGTGCGATCTCTGACAGACTAGCCAACACACTCATTCACATTCAAAGGAGACTGTCTTTGATTTACCAGAGAAGGACACCAATAATTTAAATGAAACAAAAAACTCAAAAGGATGTACAGAATCACATTACTATGCAACACTGAGTATTTTCTTGGATATATTCTGTCTTAGTACGTGATGTAATTTAAAATTGGCTTGCTTACTCATAGCAGTGAGTCTTGTCAGTGTTGGGGCTGGAACACTTAATGAAATGATCACTCACTTACATGCCATTTCAGGCAACATCAAATCTCTGCCAAGTTGCTTCTGATGATCCATTTATACATGTAAGGTACAGAGCCAAGGACTATCAACTCCCAGAGTCAGAGCACTTGTGTTTCAATTGCTGGGACTTGCACGAAGCACTTGGTTATCAGTGAAATCCCCAAAACAGTAACATGCTTTTAAATAACACCTACTCCAATACCAAAATGGGTGAGCAGGGGTTCAGCACCACCTTAGCAAACCAATGAACAGTTTACCTCCTCTGGCTGAGGGAGGACAATGACTGACATTGTCCCAGTGTGAATACGCTGCATTCTTGATGACAAGCCCGTCTCAGGGATTCGCTGCACTCGGTGAGTCCCTCCTTCATATTTCAGATGCCTGTAGACATTCTCTCCTGAAATATGAGCAGCAGCATGATGCAAACCTCCTGGAGAGACAAACAGTGTGTGACAAATACAGCAGAGAAACACTGCTTCCAATTCCATTGTCTTGGAATCTCTGAAGAACTGCTGTACCTATCTCAGCTGGGGTATAGTTCACGATGTCAAAGGTCCAATGTTTGTAGTCGGCGTAGCTCTGGTACATGTCAAACATTTCTTTAGTGAACTGTTGGCAGATGTCACCTAAAAATCAAAAAGCATTACCACATAAACAGCACATTTTAGATTTATCTGCAACTCCAACCCCAGTCATTAGGCAGGTTAAGGCTCATCTTTAGAAAGTATTGCTTTATGCCAGCAAAGTATAAAAAAAGCATCAAGAATAACCCGTAAGAGGTTTAATGGAGTTGGATGGAGGTTGGAAGTAATCTTCACTGTAGGGGCTTTGCTGACCTCCAGTTGTTCTGCCAGCTGTCACTTCTAATATGACAGGACTTGTATCATATTTTTCCTTTGGCACTAGAAGCTGGAAAAGCTGAAAAAAAAAAAAAAAAGAACGCCATTATCTCTGTCATGACCCTGGATCTTCGCTTAATCAAATTTACAGCCAGACTTCACAACTGCCACAGCCTGAGCACACACGGCCATTGACTTCCTTTCACAATGAAGTTAAGTAGGACTAAAAACTGTCCAATGACCATTGCAACTCAGTGCAGTCAGTGTAGTGCATCCACATGAAAGCTAGCTGAAAGTGCAGTCCTGCCAAGTCAGGTGTCAGGTCACCCACCCCAGCCCCAGCTACCTATGGAGACAAAGTCATTAGCTAACACAGCCAATCTTTACATTAATCTTATTTCTCAGAAAGTCACATTTCATATTATTTTAGTCTGAGTATAGAAATGAGCCCAAACACAGTGGTCTCCACTGAATTGTTTCAACTTCTTTGCTTTTATTTTCCCCATTCATGGGATGCTGTCAGCTGAAGAGAAAACGAAGGATTGCAAGTTCCAATCAGAAATCCCTCAAGAGTGCATGCTCTACTGCCACGAACAGTTACTAGGATGTTATGTCAAATCTCACTAGCACAGACTCACCACTTTTTTAATCCCCTTCAGCATTTGCAGACAGACAAGCAAGAGAAATTACTCAATCATCTCCTAAGACACAATTGTCACTAACAAGCTTATTAATAATTAATGTTGCCACTTCTTTTCAGGGAGAATACAAAACCTGGACTTCTGTTTCATTAAACTCAAGTGTCAGAATCTATTAGTAAGATCATAGAGGAAAGGTTTTCTGACATCTTTATTTACAAAGCTGTGAAATTTTATCTCAGGCTCACCTTTCTGCACAACATGTTCATTTTTTTATCCAGGCTTTCCTTCTCTTCTAAGGCGAGCTCTAGAAGTTGTTTCTCATCTCTGCTGTCTAGTTCTAAATTCGAACAACAGGAATAGATGTTAGCCAATCTCACCAAGAGCAAATTATAACACTGTAAAATTATAAAGCTGTCCAAAGACATGCACTGCAGCACAGAGAAGCTTGTAGAGTTTTGCCAGCATAAAATACTCAAATAAGAGCAGCCCAAGCTAGGATGCACATTGCTAACTCAATGATCATATTTTCCAGGTGTACTAGAAGGAGCAGCAGATATTTTACCTTTACCATCCCACATTTTAGAGCTTACTAAAAACGACAACACATTCTCAAGTAAAGCTCACAGAAGCTCCAAGCCTTTTCTGCTATGGAGGCTCCAGCTTACAGTAATAAAAATTTTTGATCTGTTAGCAATAGATTATACACTAAGTAGAAACTTGAAGACAGTTGGAGTCAAGTGAAAAACCTGTCACTGCTAAAACAGGGAACCCCCTCTCCTTTTCATCTTTCTTTCCACTTTTCTACTCACCAGAAAGTGAAACAATTCAACTCACTGAAATGAAAAAGCAAGTCTGGTTGAATAAGTGCACGTTTTTACCATGCCAAGTTGAACTAGATTTAAATTATAACTGAACAATTACCAACAGAAATGAGGAGGGAATGGCTGAAGCCAGCTTTGAGCAATTGGGAATAAGAACGAGGGAACAAAGCAATAAAGAGAAGGTGAAAACCTTCTGCCTTGTGGCCAGCATGGAAACCATAGGTTTGTCTCAGATGCAGCATAAAAGTGGACACAATTGCTTCTAGCTGGTCCAAAAAGTATTGATCAGTTAGATAAACAGTATCAAATTAACTACTGTCAACAGAGATGGTCTGGTTGTGACCAATGAGCCTCAGGTTCAAAGGATTGGTATCCCATTCCTACCTCCCTTCAAAACAGAATTCACTTAACCCACCTCATGACTCACACCACCAGAGGGAAACTGGGAAATATTTTTCTGCTTCACTGAGTGTTGCAAATATAAAATCTTACATCAATTGTCAGGAATTCAGGTAGCAGAGAGAAGAGGGTCAGTTAGGGAGCTAAGTGGAAAACAGTGAACAGCCAAATGAAGGGGACATCTGTGTTTTAACTTGGCCACAGGATAATGGTACAGACATTTATCATTTATACAGACAGAATATGGCTCTATTTGGCTCTATTTAATTAATTTATGGGCTGTAATTTTTTACCATTCTTTTCCCTTCTTTCAACTAGAACTCACTCCATCCCTGCACATCATAATTTATGGAATTAGAAAAATTCATTATATTCATTTGATTCAAAACCAGCCTAAGCTGAAATATGAATTTTCCAGAATTTTCTTAATACTTTTTGATTCTTTCAAGAGCATTTATTTTTCAGCATTAAATTTTTGTACCTTGTCTCCTTCACTCATTCTCCTCTTTTCTCCAGTGAAGAGAATTAGAGAGGGTTGAGGATTAAAATATTTTAAATAACCCATTTTTTTTCCAAAAGCACAAACATCTATTTATTATTAAAACTAAAGTATACAAATGTTTTCTATCTCTTTCTAAATAAATTACATTTACATCTTTATTTCAGTATGTCTCTTACTGTTTTGTCCACACCCCTTGTTTCTCTCTGAAAAGCACCATGAACTTTTGTCTTCCTCCATTTACACTGCTGGGTACTGATTTCTCCCATCCTTTGATTTTCCCCTCCTTCTCCGCCTTAATGTAAATCCTATTCTCTCCAGGTCAGTGTCTAAATCTTTTGGCTTAATACTTGCCACTGTAGCAGAATGGATCCATTTTTTCCTTCCTACTGTGTGCACCTCCTCACACTTGTAACAATGCTGGGTTTTTTCCCAAATGTTGCACCATTACTTATTTCATAAATTCTTCTATTTATTCCCTCTGTACTTTCTTTTTGGTACAAAAACCAGTTACAATTTTTAATTCTTTTTTACCAATTCTACTGTAGCAAACTATCGAAAAACAGCAGCTTCTTAAACCATTTTTTTTAATTCCTTAAAGGACTCCCCAAATATTTTCAATGAAATATTAGCTTTTGCCATTTAAATTGGAAGCTGACAACTCAGAGCCTAATGAAAGTTCATGTCATTTGCTCAATAAATATCACTGAACTGGTCAGGTGGCATCTCATTTTAAATAACACGGCAGAAGTCTGCATTTATCAAAGGTTTGAGCCTTGCTAATTTTTTTCCTTCAGTTCAACCAAAAAATAACCTCCAAATGAACACTTCCCAACCATTTCTGTTAGATGGATATCCCTGAGGTTCCAGACAATCCCTACTCTCCCAAAATTATCATATTGAGACCTCAAACTAAAATGAGACGAGATGAAAACCAGAAGGATGTAGCTGGATGCAGAAAGCCCTTGCAGCACACGAGCTCCTGGGAGCAGGGGGGACCAGGGAGTGTTCCAGGTCTGGCTGAACTTACTCACAAGCTCTCCTCAAAGGCTGGGCAATGAAATTTATCCCAAGCACAGCTGCTGTTCTGAAGCAAGCAAGTAGATGTGTTTTCCTTTACCTGTGCACATTGCTTCTAACTCTTGAACTTCTCTTTCAGCCTCTTTGATTTCTTGAAACGCAGCTGCAATGGGGGACAGATCAGCACATCTTCTCCTCAGGGTTCTTTGCTCAAAGTCATTTAATGAGTGTGCACTTAACTGATGACTAACCTGCTGGTATTCCCTGCTGAGAGACTCCAGATACTTCTGCACAGCCTCATTCTTCCACAAAGCTTGAGAATCCTGATGGTTTTTTCTGTGCCAACTGTTAAAAGACAGAGTGAATCTAGCTGTGTCCAATAAAGGCTTTGGCCTCCAAAATCCATGGCTGTGTAGTCCCACCATGCAGCCCATCTTCTTTGCAACAGGAGGGAGAAGACAGCTGTCAAGTTGGCTGTGACAGCAGCAATTGGCAAGCAGGCTCTTGAAACGGCAGACCTTTTGGAGAGGTTTCATTTTGTTTCTTATTTTTCCACCTCCTGAAATTAAAAGTACACAGTATATTGGCCAGTGTTGTTATCTAGAAAAAGAAAGAATTCTATTAAAAAAAATACAACAAACACAAGGATGGTATCAAAGCCATATCCTGGTTTGATTACATCGACACAAATGCAACTGTCATGGACAAAACTATTCCTGTTTTAGTCCCAGTTTAAACAGAAGCTCTTACCACTACCATTATACTGACTGAGGGCTGGAAAAAGGCTTTTCTCCCCCCTCCTCAAACAGTTTATTTATACTATGGAAAAGCTCCTGTGGATGAGGCTTTACAGACAGTAGCTTCATTTTGCCATATGTCTCATCGGAAAAATCCAAGCATTTCATGCCTTACTGATGAAAGAAAAATGCTGCTGAGAAGGCAAATCAATACTAGAGGTAAAGAATTCTGTACACAGAATGTAATAAATGTCCAGAATTATGTGTCAAATTACATCCACTATCATAAAAGGAGAACATTAGTAGATGACCACAAAACATATGAGCCAACAGGACTTCAATACACTTACAAAAAATCACTCACTCATATGAGAAGTGAGTGAACTGGAGAAGAGGACAGGAGAAGACAGGAGAACGTCTTTATGTGCTTTATGTCCCCTGCATACTCCTTACTGTGATATATTTACACTTAACCAACATGATATTTTCCATCCAAAAAGTGAGTAAGAAGCAGGTACTCTGAAATACAACTCCTGTATTTTTCTGAGACATTTGGCCTACAGTTTTATAGAACCCAGACTCCCCTCAGCATTACTGCTGCTCTATGAAAGATCATTTCCTCTTCACTTTATATCATCAACATTGCAAACTATGTTATGAATTACTACTGTGCTCTAAAATATTATATTGGACTGCTAGGCTCTGCCAGGAAAACTACATTGAGATCACACTTATTCTAGGGCTACTCAAACAGAAAAGGTTTAACATACAAAGAAGCATTCTTAGTAACCCTGCCAGTGCCACGGTCCCATCTGCCCACTGATTTTTACAAAAATATGGATTCTGAGAAAATAAGAGCATGAATCTTTTTGCAACAAGATCTCCTGGAAACACACGTTTCAGTTTCCTGACAAAATTAATTTTTACTCATCAGTGACAAGACCTTCTGTGCATCTTCACGCACTTTACTAACAAATTACTGTGACACTCTAACTACTCAACTTGCCCGTTATTCTCCCCTATTTACTGCCATCCATTTGTCCACAATGAAGAAAGAGCAATATGCAGCAGAACCAGAAGTACTGCATCCTGTCTGAATGCTTGTTTTACTACCTACAGAAGGAGGCAAGGACCTTTATTCTATTCTGTTCCCTCCCCAGATTCCCCAGCCAGCAGGTGCTATTGAATCCACAGCAGCAATCTCAAGACTGCTTTGATGTACAGAAAGAAAATTATAGCCTTCCTGGAATCCTGTAGTGACTAAAACCAGTTGCAGCAGAGAGATCCTGTTCCCTTCACCAGGAACACAGCAAAAAACACAAACCATGCTCATCATCCATGATCCTGGATTTCGGCATGAGTGGACTCAGTTCCAAAGACCTAATTCCATTAATGAATATGGACTTGCTCCAGATCAGCATGGCCCACTGTTGTTTGGCTAAGTGCTGACCATCGTCAACTCAATTTTAAAACATTAATGTTGTATTTTATTTTAATTAATTCATTAAACATATAAATTATTAGTTACAACCATCTAGCTAATTTTTACTGGTGTAGTTAAGAAGCAACACACTCAAATAATAAAACATTTGCTGTACTGCTTTGCCTGAGCTCTCACAAATAATATTCTTGGGTTTAAAAGAAAAAAAAAAAGTAATGAAATAACACAGACCTTCAAGGAAGTCAGAAGTTTCAAAATCATTTTGCTATGTTAAATAAAAAAGGTATCTCCTTCTCAGAGTGGGGCTGCCACACCTTATTTGCATAAAAATAGACATATTACTTTTACAGAGCTATAAGCATTAGATGACCTATTAAATGATCTCCAAACCAGATTTTAATAACTTTTAAATATGATTAAAACGACCTCGTGCACACCACAAATCAAAAACCAATAAGCGAAAGTGACAACTCTAATTGTCCAATTAAAATAATAATTTTTAAAAAATAATTTCAAGACAGGAAAGAGCTCTCAATGTTGCGAACTCTTTCAGAGGTTATAAAATGCATTTCTAACAACCAAAGATGCGACCGGCGCCATGCGGCAGCACTCGAGCACACAGGTGCACGGCAGGAGGAGGCACTGCAAGGCTCACCGGCCGGAGCAGGAACAGCTCGGGCCCCGGGAGCGCCCCACACACACCTCTGCCTCCCCCACGGCCACCCAGCAAAGCCCCGACAGGGAGCGCGCCGGCAGCCCGGCCCCGCTGCGGGGCTCACGGGCAGCGACGGGCTGCAGGAGCCGGCAGGAGAGGCAGGAGCGGGCAGGGAGAGGAGGCAGGAGAGGCAGGAGCGGGGACCGAGAGGCAGGCTCACCGGCGGGCGGGGGCCGCGCTGCCCGGTACCCGCGGCGGGGCCCCGGCTCTCACCGTCCGCAGGCCCGAGCACCGCGGGATCGCGGCCCGGCCCGCGGGCCCACGGCAGACGGGAAGTGCGGCGGGCGCGCTCCCGGTCCCAGCATGCCTGCGGGAAAACGCGCTTCCCGTCCCCCGCCGCCACCGGCACCGCGCCTGAGCCGCGCCGGCGGCAAAGGCGGCCTCCGCCTTGCCAATCTGGTCAGTGAAAGATTAATTTCAGAGACATCTGAATGAAATGACATTAAGCTACACTTTGTGTCAAAGCTCACTATTCAATTCTACTTAAAATGAGTTACTATTCTACTAAAAGCAAGTAAAATAATAATTACCATTCTGATTATGACTATGCTAGTTAGCTGCAGCTTCCTCATAAAGTATGCATTAAAACATACTATGTATGTGGACATTTTAAAAGCTATTATTAAACCTCTACCTCCCTAATTAAAATTTTAAAAATACTTAAGCAATGGGTTTTTTTATACCTATAATCACCAAAATACCTTTCTTCTCAGCTACTGTCATTCTATGAAATTAAAAAAAAAAAAAAAAAGGTAAAACTTTTGTATTTGGCATATAAAACATGGGATTTCATGTAGTCAATATTCAAAAACACTGAAAACAGGACGAATCAATAGGTAGGATTCAGATCAAAGCTCAGTGCCTGAATTACAACTAACCCCTTGTTTAGGCCTGAGGACAGGTTTTGGCTCTGCTCTACCTGTGGGTACAGGAGGCAAGGCAGACAGATGGAAAGCCACTTCCAAAGAACAGGAGTTGGTCCACAAAAAGGACTGCAGGGAACGGCATCCTGAAATCTTCCCCAGGCCTGAGCCCACACTGATGTGCCCTTAGAGATGCCATCAGCCAGACACCATTCCCATTATACCTCACTCTTCTTCCACTATGCCTTCTGGGACTCAGTGAAATGAAATAATAAAATTGTACTTGCATTGGTACTCTAAATATGTAATTTGATACTTAAAAGTATTGGGAAGGTCCTCTCTGGGAGGACAACCAGGAACCTAATAATCTGAAACTGCAAGTAGACCTCATGCTCCAAAATTGGTTTTAAAAGAAGAAGGTAGGCCAAGGAAAATCAAATCAGCTTCTACTCCAGTCAGTAATGGTTATTGCATTGAATCCTCTGATTTAACATGATCATATTCAGTTTTTATTATGCCTTGTGGCTGAATGTTTTAAGTGTGAAAACAGAGACTGTAACGAAGTCCTGCTCCCTCTCCCTGCCAGGCAGCAAAGCACGCAGGGGCAACACAGCCAAGACAAGGGCTGGACTCTGTGCAGCCAGCAGGGCTGCCAGGGACCATCCACCACAGGACCTGTCCATGCATCTCATACTCAAAACATGTAAGATACACTCCTTCCCTAAGTTTACCGTGCGCTTTTAGACTGCAGTGTGGGAAATGAGTATGAAGGATGTGAAATCTCCTTCTACCCCTCTCACAGTTTGTTTCAATGCCTTAAAACCTGCATGGGTGGAGTAGCAGGTGCTGATGGAGCTGGTGAGGATAAGGGGTTATGGGGCATGGGCTATTTGGGGCAGGGTGCCACCACCTTCCTCAGCAGCCCACAGGCACATTGGGTGCAGAAGGGAAGAGTCACAGCAGGAAGACAGCTGGGTTCTGGGGCTTTAGGATAGATATGGTGGTGTTGTACTTTAAAAGCTGGCACTGTTAACCTGCCAATTTAGAAACTGGAGGCAGAGGGACGGCTCATCAGACAGAACAGGCTCCAGGCCTTGCAACACGCTTGGCTTGAAGGCAGGTCCATGCCCACACGGGGGCCCTTCCTCGCCCAGGGGGCCCTAACTGGGTTTAGGGGTGTGCCAGCATCTCCCAGCAACTTCCACAGGAGCAAAGAGACACACTCTGCAAAAATAGCAAACTTGTTACAATGTATGTAACACTTCAATATTGTTCCCCCCTTTCAGCCCAAACAGGTCAGACTTCTGAAATCTTTGTTTGAAGGAATAAACGGTGACAGAATCACACGCATCTTGAATACAGTCCTGTTTAATAACAAAGCCTGTAGAGAGAGCTTTGTTTTGCCCAGCACAGTGGGATTAAATGACAAGAAGTTTTCTTGACTGCGCTCCCAAACCTCACTTTCAGTTGGAGCTCTGCCTTCCCACAAAGCTCATTTCTTTGTTTATTCTCTCCCAGCTAGCCTGCAAACATTTCTTTTATTGCCTCTCTGCTTTCCTTTTCTTGCTGCTTTTAACAGACTTTTAATATGGACACATCTAGATGCAAATCGAACCCCTGCCTCTTATTTGCAATTTGCCTACTTTCAGGCAGCATTCTTTTGTGTGGACTAGTGGATAGTGTTTGGACTATCAGGAAACAGAGATCTTTAGCTATGAAGAACAGCCTTATTGCTTCAGACCAAAGATCCACCTAGCACAATATTTGTCTGATCATTCTCCATGATGCATCAGTTTATCATTCAACCCAGCCAGAGGTATAAGATGCCTTTTTGCCAAGACAGAAATTAGGGTTCATAGAGTCGAGGCTTTAGCTAGTTGTCAGAAGTGCTGAAGACATGCCATGGTACAAACAGGCTCTGAAAATGATGCTGCAGGGCAAAGTCAAGGCTGCCATCCCTCTCAGTAATACTCCTGCTTTGTAAAAATCGGATACCCAGTGCAGCACTACTATAGCCTATAGCAGAAAGAACAGTGAATTGGGTACTGCGTGTGGAGAACACACATCCTGTGATCAGCAACCCTGCTGACTGACATCATTAGAAACATGCCAGAACAAAAGAGTGAGAAATAAACACAACAGAGATATTCCTTTTGACAGACCATACATCTAGACAGATTAACAAAACACTACAGAAACCAACAACCATTCACAAAAACTGCCCATAAGCTGATGGCTCAGCTATAAAGTACTATAGGAAAGCATATACTTTACGTTCTCATCTTTACTATTTTCATCTCAGGAAGCTTCCTAAACATACCCTTTAATTTTTTTTTTTAACTTATTAGTCCTCAAGTTATTAGGCTGACATGCAAGTTACTCTCTTCCAGGAAATTGCCTACTGTCTCGTTCCCTCTGTCAGCCAGAAAGGAAAGCAGCTATCATGTCATCAGCTCCAGCAAGGCTCGTGTCAAGTCAAGGACATGCTGCTTGGGATCTTCAGTCTCACAGCCATCTGCTTACCGAGTACCAAATAAAATATATCAAGTACACAGACTTTCTAATTGGCTCTTGTGAGTTACTGTTTTGCGCAATTGCTTTACTTGGGGATATCTATCATGTTCATCATCTGTGACTGTAGGTGGGTAATCATATTAATACAGAACTAAGATACTTTGAAATAAATGCCAAAATATAATTAATATTTTTAAAGGTTAATTATGTAAACAAAGATTTTAATTGCAGTCGCCTAGTTTATTTTCCCTATAAGATGGTTTTTTTAATTGGTTATAACCTTGACAGTTTAACCGATTTTCCTTCTCAGTAATGCCCTAGGCCATGCAGTTTTAGCGTTCCTGGTTGTTGGTGGTTTTGGTTTAGTTTTGTTTTTAAGAACGATTTTTGGGAATAACAAGGAAAAAAAAGACCTTAGACCTCCTTCGGTGAAGGAGCCAAGCAATGAAAAAACGCCGCTGTTCTGTGGACGCCCGATGGTGTCGGGAAGTTTTACATAACCAACTGCTGAAAATGCCTTAATGCGACGGGGGCCGTCCCCGCTCGCTCAAAGCCTGGCTGCCAAGTTTGCTGTTGTTTCCTTAAATACCAGCCAGGGCACTGCAAGCCCGCAGAGCCGCTCCGAGCCCCGCCGCCGACGGAGGCTGCGCTCCTTCCCAAGGCCGCCTCCCTCCCAGCCTTGCGGGCAGCCTGGCTCTCCGAAGCGGCCGTTTGAGCGCCGGGAGCGGAGCGCTTCAGCCGCCACTCCGGGAATCGCGCAGGGAATCACGGAGGGAATCCTCGGTCCCTGCCCTGGGGCCGGGCGGGCGGAGGGGGTGTCTGTGAGGGGAGCGGCGCTGCGCCTGCGCCGAGGGGACCCCGGCGGCCATTTTGCAGCGTCAGGCGGGCGGCGAGGCGCCCCGGCAGCTGCGCAGAGGGGCCCGGGGGAGCCGGCGGGGAGGGCGGGCGGCGCAGGGCTATGAGTTAAAGTGCCGCCGCCGCCGCCCCGCCGAGTTCGGGCTTTTCCTCCCCGGCGTTCCCCCCTCCTCCCATCCCTCGTACCGACAGCCGCCCCTCCCGGGCCGCCCCCACCCCCGCCAGCCGTGCCTGTCCCAGGGCCGCCCGCGCCATGCCGTCCGTGCCGCTGCCGCCCAAGGAGAGCAACCTCTTCAAGCGGATCCTGGTGAGCCACCAGCCCCGCTCCTCTCTCCTCCTCCCGCCGCCGCTTCTCCCTCCTCTTCCCTCTGGCTCGCCGGCCTCGCTCGGTGCCCTCCGGGTCACTTCGCCCGCCGCCGGAGTTGGCCCCGGCTGAGCGCACACGGATGCGGCGGCCGCGCTCGCCGGGGGGAGCCGAGCTGCCGTCGCCTCCTCGCCCCGGTTCGTCCCCGCTTCCTTCCTTCCTTTGTCTGGGGCCCGCCGAGCAGGCCGGGCGAGGCGCCCCTGCTCGTGCTGGCGGCCGGGAAGGGCTGGTGTGGCCCCCGGCCGGGGGAGGGCGGGAAGGAGGGAGGGAGCCAGGCGGGCTCCCCGGGCCGCCGAGCGCCTTCCTCCCGCCCGCCGCGGGGACTGCGGGGCCGGCCGGGGCCGCGCCGCCGCTCCCCTCCCTCGCTCCCTCCCTCCCTCCCCGCGCAGCGCGGAAGGAGGAGACCTCGAGGCACGGTGCGAGTGCGGCAGGGTTTGCTGTTGCTCGGTTGATTCCCATCTGCGCTTCATTTCCAGCGAGAGCTTCGGCTTTGGTGTAGGGACCGGGTTAAAAGTAGTTCGCTCGCTCAGCAGTTTTGAGTGTAGTTGAAGACGTGTGGTGGAATGAGGTGTCCTGCTTCTGTGCGTCCTTTGGAGGACTTGTCTCAACTCCTTTGTGCTGGGCGAATTCCGCTCTTTGCGATTTAACGGTGCAAGGGACGTTTAGTGTTCGCGAGATAACTTTGACGAAGGAGCTCGCTTTAGCTGTGAGTTTCTGAATCACTGTACTTTATCATGATAACACTTCATGAAAATAAAAGCCCCACTCCTCCCTCCCGAGACAAGAAAACACCACACTCCCTTTTTCGCGAGCTTGTCAGTGTGATAGTAATGGAGTTCCAGCCTCAACAAAATTGAGGTGTTTTGTTTCAGTTTACCACTCTGCAGGCAGAGGACGTCTGTGTAGCACACTAAGTAATCCTGCTGGCAGGCGGAAATTTCTGTAGTTCTCTCTGAGTTGGTTAGGTAGTGCCAGTGCTTCAGAACCACCGTAGTGGTTCAGAGGTAGACATTTGGGCTTCAGGAAGCTGAGGTCAAACAGTGGCAGTAAGCTCCTGTACTCTGTACAGAGCTGGTTTTTTTCAGCTTCTTTAGAGCTGTTTTCTTTTGGCTGCTTTGCGTAGTGTACAGGTTTTAAAAACTAACTGGTTCTTAATGGTGATTTGTTGCTTACTGCATGCTTATGGTATGCATCTTAGTAAGTCATTCTAGCACTCCTCTTTCTCTCAGCTAAAAATAAGTGACTAATATTAGAACAGTTAAGTGATTATTCTTACTAGCAGCAGACAAGTTCACAGTAGCAGCCACTTATAAAGTTTTTTTGATTGGATTATAGAATGGCTTTTTTAGAGATCATATTTTAGACTTTTTTAATATTAAACGATGGATAAAAGTGTTGGAAATTAGTGCTTAGGCAAGGAGGAGAGATACATAAACTTTCAGTGAAGTTCATGCAGAAATGTACTTACGTTCTAAAACTTTCAGAAGCCTTTAACTGGTGATGTGTAGTGGCCAGTTGCAGTCCCGAAGTGTTGATCACAAAGCTACTAGCTTGTCTCTTCATATAGTGTCTCTTCTTGAAAATTAATTTCTTAAATTTTTTTTCTAACTAGCTCTGACTCTTTTATGGTGCACTTCTTTCTGGAATACTAATGTTGGCATACTACACATGGAACCCTTGGTTTGCTTGACATGTCTCACAGTATTTTTGTTTAGTAATATAGCTTGTGGTGCTAAAGGCCCTTTAATCGAAACAGCTTTTGCTTACTTTGGCACTGCTAGAATATTTTAAATGCCCATAGCATTCCTGGTAATTTCCAAAATTGGGGGCAGGGATTAAGTGGGAGGCTGCATAATAAGACCCTACAAGCATGTAGTGATTTAATCACTTGGGAGAGATGCAAGGAAATTATACTCATAGATTAGGACTTCAGTATTTTGATGAATGCTCTGCAGAGAATTAGCAGTTGAAAAAGGGAAAACTAATTTGGAGATCATGAGAAATCCTTCACAGTGACTTGAGGGGTGGATGTCACATATCAGACAGGTTATCAATGTTCTGAACAAGATGCCCAAGTAACAGCAAAGCTGACAGAGCTGCCCTGGCTGGTGTGGCCCCTTGGAGATCAGTGTAAGCTGAGAAGTCTGCTCGAGAAGCCGAGTAAATAGTCTTTAAGCCACATCAATCTGTGTGCTTGCATGCTTGGCGGGGCTTGAACAAGCTGACTTGAAACTAGCACTTAATGATTAGGGAAGGAATAGCAATTGTGGTGTAGGTAGTAGTTGGTCAGGACTGCTGTAAGGTAGTGCTAAAGCTCCTTTCTTGCTCTCTCCTGTCTTCCAGTTCTGTTTTGTTTCCATTTTCTCAGTCTAGATGCTTTTCCCCTGGAAGACCTGTTGTGCTTACAGGTGTGATGTTGTTTGGGAGTGAGGGGCTGAGCAGCTTCAAGCTCTGCCGCTTCACAGCCTCACAGAAGGCATGGATGAAGTATTTGAATATGTTCCCCTGTCATGGAAGGGGAAAAGCATCATAAATAAGAATTAATATAGGAGTGCTTGTGTGTTTCCTGCCAATTAAAGTCGGTCTTCAGCTTAGGTGACTTTTTAAGTGAACGGGGCAGATGCTGTCTAAAATAAGCATACTCATGATAGCTTAGAAAAGCTAAGGTTGAAGTTTGGTGTCATGTATTTGGGGTTTACTTCTAGTAAGCTTAGCCTAATCTTCTATTTTGTTTATTTAAAATTGAGCTGTAAACTTGCCTTCAGAGTATGTTTCAGTTTAAGCAGTTTTGATTTTTTTTTTTCTTTCACTCAAGAATTCATACTATAAACTCTCTCAGAGATAGTCTTAAACATTGGCTTTATGGAATCAAGTCAGCCCTGTCTGTACAGGGCATGGCAGTAGTCTTTGTAAGTAATCTAGTAGGCTTTAGAGGAAAGCCTTGGGGTTCTTGTCATGCTTTCATGGCTCACTTGCCAAGTTGTTTTGTTTTGTTTTCAAGAAATGCTCACTGTCTTCTAATATGTATTGGTGGGAGCCCAGGCTCCAGCAGTGTAAGGTTGATCTGATGTTGTTTCATGTTTGATAGAACTGTGGATAGTATTGTACCTGTAACTGACTAATCCTTTGGTTTCTCAGCAAATTCCTCATGTTGCTGTTGCCGAAAATAAGGTTTGCTGCTCTAATTGCAGATGATTTCAGCTAATAAGACACAAAAAGTCTGGAAGTATATAGCCTTGCAGCAGTGGCTTGTTGCTGCTCAGTTCATTCAGGCATACATTTTCCATTTTTCAGGGTAAGGAAATGTTAGGCATTACTTCAAGTGCCCTCTCTGAGGACTTGTTCAGCTTCTCTGTAATGTCCTTTTTGTTCTCCAACTTCTTCAATAACCTTAAGAGATTTATTTTTTGATAAAATCTAAATATACAGGTGTTTGTAGGATTTAATTAATTCTTATCCATAGAATTCTGAAAGCATTTTAAAATTTTATTTAATGAAATAATAATAGTTTATAAGCATGCAACTAGTCAGTCTCCTGGGAATGATGTGGGGAAGTTACTGAACTATTAAATTTGATAACTGGGAAGTTATGTTATGCTAATTAGGATCTCCCAAATGAGATGGATACCATAGCTGAGGTAGCCATTATTAACCCACCACTGGAGCAGTGGATGTTTGAAGTCTCTGACATTTAAAGACCCCTTCCTTTTAAAGACAGGAGTTTGGAGCAGTTGCTTAAAACCTTCTGGTGTAACTTAGGACTGATTCTTGGTGTGGTTGTTGCTTGTGCAGGAGGACAGGCAGCCTAGGAAGAGTGCAGGGGGTTTCCTCCATACGGACTTTCAGGCGAGGAGGTGAGGATGCCTGGCCACTGCAAACTGCTGAAGTGACACAATTGCAGAGGACAGATGCCAGGCTGGTGCTAAGAGTCAGGAAGGCTTTCAAAAGGGAAAGTCACGCTTCACATTTGTCAGTCTCATTTGGAGAAGACTTAATCCCAGATAGATATTCTTGGTTTAGTTTTTCAAAAGGTGTTTGTGAAGGTCATCATGCAAGGCTCAGAAAGGAGGCTTCTGTGGAATGCTGTGGGTTGTTTCTTGATTCTGGACTTTTATTTATACTTTTTAAAAATGTTAATTTTTCAGAGTTAAGTCTCTCCATGTTTTATGCTGGAATTTTTTCTTATTTGGCTGTTTATATGGAAGAGAACAAGCACTGAATAGCAAGAAGAGTTCAGTTCTGAACTATTTGTGGCACAAAAAGTGAAGGCCACCGAAAACTTTCATGTTTTTGGAGCAAGTTGAGTCATAACATGTAAAATTGGTTGTAGATGAATGTAGGACTTGGAAATCCTAATTATTGCAGACCTTGGATGGGCTGTGAGATGGATTGCCCCAAGTTTGAGATTTTTACAGGTATTTGAAGTTTTGTTAAAACAGTTCCCCCTATATATTGAAAACTGGTGATTCCTGGGAAATCCATAGGCTGTTATGCTGCTGCCCAGGTACACTGCGAGTCTGTGTTTGCAGTGCAGTGTGCTTTGCTCTTTGCCCTGGTTCCTCCCCCAAGCCTCCTTGGAAGGAGGAGTATGAAATTAGAGGGAGAAAGACCTTAACAGAAGATTCAGAAGTTAAGTAAGTACTTGCCTGTCTTCAAGCTATCAGGATTTATTTTGATTTTGGTAGAAACAGTGGCTGCAAAGTAGCAGGCTCCAAACAAGAAGTTGTTAACAAAAAGGTGGAATCCTTTTTGTTAACAAAACTTTTTGTGAGTGAAGCTAAACCCTTTGCTTGGAATGTTGATGAGGCACGAATAAGTGGAGGCTGAGAACATTCTGGTGAGAACTGCAGTAGAGCTTGTCTTACCCAAAGCCTCTCTCTGCATCCAGCCCTTGTATCTTACCTCTCGTGGCCTGTCCCAGGTGTGTCTGATGTCAGCTCTGATCTGCTGTGATTCGTGCGATTTTTGGCTGAATCACCGTGTTCTTAAGGATGGAATGTCGATATTAAATTGATGTTGAAGGCTTGCATTGGTAATTGTCTTGAACGTGCTTGCAGATGCCAAAATAAAATTGTCACTTTTAAAGCCTGGTGTTTATTTTACTGTGTTTTGTATCAGATACCACAAAACAGTGCTGGTGTTCATGGTTTCATTTACTTAACTGCTCTCAGATGCAGTTCCACTAGCTTGTGGAGCCACCTGCTTAGTCTGAGTTCTTGCTAAGGAAATTGTAATTCATCCCAGGAGATGGGGTAGATTGGGCTATTCAGTACTTCTGCACAAAGTGCAGATTGAAAATTAGTGGGAAATGTCTGTCTGGGCTATGATTTGTGTCATTTCTAGTGTTGCTGTTATGGTGTTTGCTTTGTAGGGCCACACATGTTCATAAACAGGAGAGAACTGTATTAAGTCAAGCAATGAAAAGTTACAAATGCAAAGTACTTGCCAGCAAGAGCTCTTTCTACTCTGTTTTCTTATTTCTGCCCTTTTAAAGCAAAGGATATTCTAGGAATTGAGATTATATTGAGTCTGTGTGCACAGCACAAAATCACACTAGGCCTTAAGGCAAGCTTATTGATAATGCCTTCCCCTTTTAAAAGAGGTGGAGTTTAGAGGGGTGTTAAAGAGGTCTGTGGACAATAAATGGTGAAAAAACATTCTCTTATCGTACATGTTCTTTCCCATAATAAATAGAATATCAATTTCATTCTGCCAATAATAAAGAATACAAGCAGCAAGTGATTACAGCTGTTACTACCAGCTGCATTATGTACCGAGTTTTGCATCTTCTGATGATTTGAACTTGAATAATTATGAAAATCTGGTTGAGGAGCAAAAATGCTGTTGTTGTATACAGAGTATCATGAAAATGAAAGCTTAGACATTACTGTGACATTAATACATTGACCAAAATGTTACCACCGTGTAGTGCTGGCTGCTTATTCTGTTGCACATCATTGTCTGTGTTCTGACTCAGCACTGTTTTGCATTGCTAAGTCCCCAGGTCTGGGCAGGAATGATGTGGCCTGTCAATTTTTACAACTGAAGCAAGCAAGGATGTATCTATGTTGTCTTCCTCTTTTTATTTCAGATGATGAGGTTATGTTAACTGCTCTTACCAGGGGAGTAATAGCAGACATGGGGTGGCCATGCATATACAAAATCCTGGTATGGTATGGAGAATGGGTAGAAAAACATGTTGATACTCTGGAATGGTTACCCTAGAATGGGACTAGAAGTTTAAGATGCTTGAGACAGGATTTTCTTGGCCTTCGTGACCCAAAGCCCCCCTTCCAGCTGATACTTCTTTTCATTCTCTAAAACACTGGTGACTTGAAGTCAGTGTGGAGAGAGAGAGAGGGATGCTGTTTGGAAAACCTCATGAAGAGGTTTCTAGTCTGTTTCTGAACTTCAGTGGTATCATGATACTTTCTTTTTGTGTATCAGCATTGGAAATATTCATATAGTTTGTAATATGAGGAGCATTTCCAGCACAGATGCTGAATGCCTTCAAACAAGATGGACAGACCTTGCTATCAAACTGGTGAATAATTTAATAATTATTTATTAGCTTAGAAGCGCTAACTGCTGAGTGTTGCCTAAATCTAAGGTACCGATTCAACTAATTTTGTCAGCTGCTGTAGGAAGTGGATTGCCTGTTTTGTGTTGATGGCATTGTTTTGTAGATGTGCAGTAAAACAAGGCTTTTTAAAAGGTCCGAGTGTCAAATGCCAATTAAGAATACTGACAGTGTGCTGATGTTCCTGTATTGGTTGTGCCTGGTTTTGGTCAGGAATGTGTATCAGTAATTTGATCAATCCCAAAGTAGTTGTCAGATAGCTCCTAGGAAAAGGTGCTGATGAGAAGCTGTGCCATTGATAACTCTGCGGGTTTTTACTACTGAACTTGATCACCATTGTGACTGGGAGAGATTTCCAGCATAACTGACTTCCAACACTCTTCCCATAAGGCTTGATGGAAATCTTGCCCTTTTTCCCTAGGCTCTGAAGTTCCACATTTAGTCCTTGGTTTCCTACTTTAGGCAGCATTTCCATCAGTGTTACGGAGCATTGAGAAGAGTAATTTTTTTTAAATGAATCCTAGGTGTTGCTGAAATCTTCCCCGAGTTCTGCACCAAAATCTTGGCAACAGGAGCCAAGACACTACTTGGCAAGAAGAATGTAGAAACTGTTGGGTGCTGAGAGGTCTGCAGGCAGGATTATATGGAAGAACAGCAGCAGGGAAGACTAAAACAAGTGATGTCTTAAACAAGTCTTATTGAGGGAGCTGTGGATGTTTAGCCTGGAGAAAAGGAGGCTCAAGGGAGGCCTTATTTATCACTTGCTGTAACTGCCTGAAAGAAGGTGGTAGTGAGGTGGGAGTCAGTATTTTCTCCTGTGTAACGAGTGGCAGGACACGAAGAAATGGCCTCAAGTTGCATCAGGGGCGCTTTAGATTGGATATGAGGAAAAGTTTCCACGCAGAAAGGGTGGTTAAGCACTGGAACATGCTGCCCAGGGAAGTGGTTGAGCCACCAACCCTTGGGAGTATTTGCAAAGGCGGGTAAATATGGCACTCGTGAACGTAGTTCATTGAGAACATGGCAGCTGGACTTGGCAATTATAGAGGTCTTTTCCAGCCTAATGTTTCTCTCATTTGTTTTTCTAATAAAACTTGAAGCTGTGTTTACCCAGCTATGTTAAAACTGTTTAATTTGGTTTGAAGTGCTTATTTTTCTGTTTGGTGGTTCTGATGCTCCATCATGTTTTTGGCAAGGCAGCCTGTTGATGTGCAGACCTGTCTCAACAGAATGTGGGCTGTACAAGTAGGATCAGAGAATAATGTTAAAATGCTGGTTATGGTTTGGATTTTGTGTTTGATAAGCTCTTATCAAGAGACAGCAGAATCAATTTTTAAATTGCAGTGTTGTTGTTAAAGAAATTGCACATAGAATTACAAAGCAGCTTGGGTTGGAAGGGACATTTAAAGGCCATGGAGTCCAACCCCCTGCCATTAGGAGTGACATCTTCAGCTAGATCTGATGGCTCAGAACTCCCTGAATATTTCCAGGAGCGGGTCATCTGTCACCTCTGTGGGCAGCCTATTGCAGCCTATTTCACCACTGTAATCATAAAAAATGTCTTCCTTATGTCTAGTCTGAATTGATCTTTTAGCTAGAAACATCACCCCTTAGCCTATCTCAATAGGCCCTGCTAAAAAGTTGTCCCCACCTTTCTTACAAGCCCTCTTTACACAAGCTCACCATCAGGTGGGTTAGTGTACAATTTGGATTGAAGGTCAGCGCAGCTTTGTTACAGTCACAGACCATCTTAAACAACTTTAAATTATTGAAACATGTAAGCTGATCAGGGAAGCCTGTTTGCTGTGTTTAACACTATTTGGTTTGATGCAATAGCTGTCCTCAGTCTTTGAATGTGATACTGCTCTTTATCTAGTCTTCACATAAAAATGCTTTGTGAAATAATGCATCACTTGAATACCTTCAGAGGCACTGGGGCCATGGAGTGAAGAAGGGAATTGGTTGCTGCAGCTGCAGTCTCTCTTCCAGTCACCAGTTGAGATTATTTTTTGTTAAGACGACTACTTGGAAGTGAGTCCTAATGTCTGAGATAATAGGATGTTCTTCAGCCATAAAATTGCCTGTATATTAAACTCTGTGTGTGAAAAATGTAACTGTTCTCTCAGTGCAGGGCCTTTTTCAAAGCAGCAGATGCTATGTCTGGGTAGATGTGGTTTGTAAAATCATCCCTGCACTAACCTGATATTGTAAATAGTTAAACACAAGTAAGATATAAATTACACATGTCATTGAGTAGTGATATGTGGAGTCCTGTTTTACAAGTAATGCCAGTGATTCAAATCCTTGATTCTCTTCATATTTAGTAGTGGAAGGGATTTTAGGTCTTGAAAAAAATAACATACAAAAAAAAAAAAGAATTTATTTTACTTAGCATTTTGCTAAGTAGATGCAGCAAAGCATCGTAATACAGGAATCAAATCTTTTCTTGTTTCTCATTGTTGTATCCTTGTTAGTAGGATTTTTTACCTTTACAATTACAGATACTTCTCAGATGCAGTGCCAATTTGACATCTGTGTAGAGGCACTTGATACTTACCTGAGAGTGCACAAAATGGTATCTAGATTGGTATGGCAGTCTACAAGCAGATTATATGGTTGAGTTAGTGTTGAAAAAGGGAATAAATGAGATTTTTGCCAGATGAGGTAGGATCCTTCTAGGAACATCTTGTAGCAGAAGTTCTGAAAAACGTTTTGGTCTTGCCACAATTTCCCTTTGAGGTTTCAAGTGTGTAAACATTCACGATCTGATTTTAGCTTCAGCAGGAAGTGATTGCCATAAAGGGGTGATGGGGAGCATCGCATCAAGCACTACACAGTTAAAAAAAACAACTCAGCAAATTAACTTGAGCTTTTAGTGAACCAAAGACTTAATGCAATGAGACAGATTCTAGTAAATGCATTTCAGCTACACTTGTCCTGATAAGTAAAAAAACCTTGAGAACACATATGGAGACATCAGGTTTCCCAACTATGTAATGTCCATCTGTCCTACCTCAAAGGAGGCTGTAGTAACATGGGGGTTGGTCTTTTCTCCTAGAAGCTTCAGGATAAGAGGAAATGGCCTCAAGCTGCAAGGGGAGTTTAAATTTGATATGAGGAAAAATTTCTTCACTTGAAAGGGTTGTCCAACATTGGAAGAGGCTGCCAAGGGAAGGGGTTACATCACCAACCATGGGTACTTACAAGATGTAGATGTGGCCCTTGGGGACATGGTTTAGAGGTGGACTTGGCAGTACTGGATTGAAGTTTGGACTTGGGCCTCCAAAATTTTCTCTCAACCTAAATTAAGGATGTGGGTTATCTTGTCAGCAAGCCAAAAAACTGAATACTGAACTCACTTTTCCTCTCAGTGTGGAGTGTGTTAATTTCTCCTTCCCATTCATCTGTTGGGCATTCGAAAATGTCATCTTGTCTGTCCTCCAAAAATCACATTTGTCTCTAATTATCTTCAATTCAGTTCTTATTCTAGGCCTGAGACTGAACTCTATAGGATAAAAATGTCAGAACAAGGATAATGGATCTGATTTTCTCCAGTAGTTAATCTATTTTGAGTGCACACTTGTCTCAAATAGCTTCTGGTTAAGCACTGCTGTATATCTGGGGTTTCACTCAACATTGCAAGAGTTGTAGAACCGTGAATGAATGTTCACTATTGCTAATTTTTAGGCAGACTTGAATAAGTTTAGAAAGAATACATAGCACATTGTTGGCATTTTCCTAGGATTCCCTAAAAATGATACAAATCATCCTAAGTTAATGAAGAAAGCAGATGAACAGGACAGTGTCACCTTCCCCTAGAGGGAACTCCAAGTTTTGCCACAACCTAGGTTATTTCTGGTAAAAGATGTTGAAACTAGTTCTCAGTTAAAAAAAAAAAAAAAAAAAAAAAAGCCAAACAGATATTTTCTGTTGCTGTTGTTTTAATGTGAATTCCCATAGTATAACTGTTTGCTTCTCTAGCCATCCTGCCTGAAATCAGTCAGGCAGATCAACCTGATCTCATATCAAGGTTAGCTGTCTTTTGTTTTGAGAGTTGATTTTGGTGACCTCCAAGGGTTGCTGCTGGCCTAAATTGTGCTATGATTCAGTCTGCACTTAGTCATGATTAGCTGCAATTTCTCGAGTTGCAGGCAGCAAGAACCTAAAAACTGTCTGCAGTTAAGCCCTTCCTCACAGACTGGGGGAGGACCCTTGTTTTGCTACCTTAGCCAATTCTCCAAAGTGAGTATGCATGTGTTTCTGTATTGCTTTTACCCTGTGAAATAATGGGATAATCTGTTCTGATTGCAAAGGAGTTACTATCTCCATATTAATTTAACACAGATTTTGCCTTTATCCTGGAAGATTGATGGAGTGGGAATGATCTATGAGAGACTGCTAAAGCACTCAAGCACATAACTGAAATGACATATCTTCTCCTGAGAATAGCTATCTAAATTACAGCAGGACAATACTCCTTATTAGCTGAAAATGATGCCAAGTTAAGCCTGGCTTGGTAGTTTTCCTACAGTTAAAAACCATAAGTGACCTGGAATCACTTTCATGCTTACTGACACAAGCATGCCTTTAACTGGTTTAAACAGATTTGTCTTAGTGATCCACTGTAGTGTTCACTAGTTGATTTAAATTGCTAAAACCTTAGTGATTTAGGTAGTATCTTCCTAAAGAGGAAAAGGGACCCACGTTCACATTTTGTTTCTTGCATATGTTCCCACAGCTGAACCGTACAGTTTCCCAGTTTACCTAGTAATTAGGTGAATGGTATTCTAAGTATATCTATAAGTAGCCTTTAGCTGTACTATTACAGGTAGAAATTAAATGTTTTATTTTTTTAATACGTCGGTAAATTCTCCCACCCTGATACCTCTATCACTTAATCAAATGAGGTTATAATAAGTGTTTCCTACTTCATGGTTTTTCTCTTTTTTCTAAAAGTCTGTATTGGCAACTAGGAAAGTTTTCTGTCTTGAAATGTCTTTTTCTGGGAAGTCACTAGGCCAAGGAAACGGGCTTTTGAAAGAAGTGTCTAGACTCCAAGATTAATTCTCCTCAAAAGTTCTGTTGAGTCAAGATTCCTAACTGAATTCTGTTTTAAGAATTTCTGAATTGAAGTAGATATTGCTACTTCCCTTTCATATTTCTGTTGAAAAGGAATTACTTTTTTAATAAAAAAGTAGACCATGAGGTAGAGTATTTGTTGCATGTTCTGAATGCTGAGAAGAAGCAATTTAATATGAATAGGTATGTTTGTCTAGAGGATGGTGGTGATCTGATCACCATACCTTGCTGGATGAGTGACTACATTTGTAATAATATGTTAAGGTACTGTGGTTTTAAATGCATTTCAATGATTATGTTTCACATCTTTTACAGAAATGTTATGAACAAAAACAGTACAAAAATGGACTCAAGTTCTGCAAGATGATCCTTTCTAACCCAAAATTTGCTGAACATGGAGGTAACTGCAGACTAAAGATTATTTTTTTGTCTCCTGTCAAGAGCTTAAGTGTTTTATTAGTCTACATCATACTGTTGAGAAAAAAAGAGCATGTTGTGGAATGTGATTCTGTTGTTATGACTGAATAATTACTCTGGATTTTCAGTCTTTGTGGATTCAGATCAGGTTTCCACTCTGCCTCAGTCAAACAGTCCTGTGCACTGGGATGTTGAAGATGAAAATACATGGTGGAAGCAGCACTTCACTGAAGCTTCCAACTTGCCTTTCTAGGTTTCTGGGTCAGAATGCTAGTGTGGGTTTTCCTTACATTCCTATTTAAAGCAAGCCCAGCCTTTTTTTGAATATTATATGAATGTGTTCTGCCAATAAATTAAAAATCTGGAGGGTTTTTTGTCAAGTTCATAAGCTTAAATTTCCTGCACTGCATATCAAGTTGCTGCTTAAAGGGAGCAGAGTTAAGTGTAATACTATTGCTGTTAATACTTGAAGCTGAAGACAGAATCTGGTGATCCTGCTCTGATAAGTATTGTAGGAAGCAGGGCAGCAGAATATTGCTTCAATTTACATCTGTTAAATTCTATTTACATCCTCAATAGGATACTCTAGTCTTACTGTATTACAGGTTTCTGTTACATTATTCAGACACTTTGCTTCTGATACAGTGGATTTTTGGGGGGTTGTTTTCTGTTGAAGCAACCTGAGTGTGCATGTACTGTGTCAGTAAAATTATTTTCCTACTTGATGTTGTCAGATCTTGTCAAAATGTTTGACTAATCCTTTTTGTGCTTCCATCCATGTCTACTGTTACTTTGTTATCTTCATTACTTCCCTAGAGATAAAAGTAGGTTTTTTTGTTGCTTCAAATCTAGAGTGGTTCAGCTCTGACCTAATGCATTTGTCTCTACTAGCACTTCTGTTTTTGTAACATCTCAGTATACAGATCTGTCTTTTCTGCTCTTTCTGCCTCTTAAACTTTTCCAGGACAGCTAGCTGTCTTGGCAAGCCACATACTACGTGGCTTTGAGCCACTCATGGCTTTGAACCTTGGGAGTAAAGCCTGGAATGGACAGCTGAGGCAGAACTAAGCCAGTGAAATGATCTGGTGGAAAGCTGCACTTGTCACCTTAAGCCTCAGAGAAAAGGAGTTTCAAAAGTTTAGTGAGAAGGTGGCAAAAGAGATGGATTGATGTGGCTGGACAGTTATCTCCCTGGTGTGGGACGGCAGGATTAGCTTGCTCCCTTTCCCAACAGCGCAGATATTCTTCATAAAATGTCCTAATGTTATTTGAAAGGTATCATTCTGGCTTTCTCTGTTCTTACAGTGTGGATGTAGGACAACTAAAAAACAACAACAGAAAAAAGCCCTTGACTAATTTTGGGTCATCATTCACTTATAGGTGTACTGTGCAGAAAAAGTGTAAAATGGGTCTATCAATAAAACTTCAAACTGCTGTTAGAGGTGACCTTGAGGTTATGGTCTGTTGCTATTAATACTGGGGAAGAGGTTGTAGTTGGAGGAAAAAGCAGCATTATGATGAAAAAAGTGACTGATCTTCTGGCAGGAACCAAAACAAGTGGTCTCTTATTTAACAAAAACACTGAAATGTGAATCTGGGACAGCTTTCAGACATAGTGCATGCATTACATGCAACTTGCTTGTCTACTGTGTGCCTTGAAGAACGGGGGAAGAGGGAGAGCAGTAGTCATACCAGCATACTGTTTGCAATCTTGTGCCTCTCAGAATGTTGATTAAAATGTTATTGCATTGTGGTCTCATACACTCGTAGTAGGGTAGCAGCAAATATGCTTCCCTTAACTCATGTTTTGTAAGAAGTCTGGAACAGGGGAACAGACTGTGACAGCGATTTGTTTCTTGTGGTGGACACAGACTTTTTTCCCCTTGGCTTTTCATGGAGAACTTTAATACGCATTGAGGAGCTCTCTAAATTTGCTCCAGCTTATTGTTATCTCCCTCAAAGGCAGCTAAGTGTATTTTTTAATTAATAAAAGTTTATGTTGTCTGTTTTCATCACATCTGCGTGATGCTCTACAAGTGATCTTTTTAGGACAAGTTTCAAGAAAGGAAATGATCCATGTAATAGTCTTCAGCTGTGCTAGGCTGCTGTCGTGATCTAAATTTATTTTTTAATGGGGAACTTTACTGTGTAACAACTTCAAAGGATATCTGCACTGTGAAGCTGGCATATGGAAGTCAGAAACATAAGTATCTGATACTTCTTACAGAGACTCTTGCGATGAAAGGACTGACCTTGAACTGCTTAGGGAAGAAGGAGGAAGCGTACGAATTTGTTCGGAAAGGACTTCGTAATGATGTGAAGAGTCACGTCTGTATCCTTTGTAGTACAAAACCTGATCGTTTTGCTATGGCACACTGTTGATGGAAGTCTAAGATGTGGAGTTGGTGACAAACACTTCTGATGCACAAAATTTTTGTTGGCAAATCAAGTGGAGTTCTGTGTGTTTTCCTTACTGTAAAAGCTGGAGTCTAATTGAGGTTACAGATAGGCAAACAAGGAAAAGTAGAAATCACACATGAATTCCATTGTTAGAATGAAACACTTCGATGAGTAAGAATTCCTACTGTAATTGTGGCAGCATGTTTTAAACAATAAATCTGTGCCTAACTCTTACAGTCTGGTGGAGTTTGGATAATTTAATTTGTATAACAGTTCTCAGAGGGTTCTGAATGTGACTTAAGCAGTAACATGTCATTAAAAAAAATTGGAAACATTTAATAGTCTGCAATGTGTTAGTAAAGTCTGGCTGCAGTAATCCATTTTCCTTTGTAAGGGTACTGATCTTCAAGGAAGATGTCAAGTTGTTTGGCCTGTAACACAAGTGCACTGCAGTTACTTTGTGAAAATTGTAAATGTATCTTCCTTAACCTGTATTAGGTTGGCATGTCTATGGTCTTCTGCAGCGTTCAGATAAGAAATATGATGAAGCCATCAAGTGTTACCGGAATGCGCTCAAACTAGATAAAGATAACCTACAGATCTTGAGAGATCTCTCTCTGTTGCAGATTCAGATGAGGGATTTAGAAGGATATAGAGTAAGTATTCGCTTTGAATTCCCACTCATTGCTGCTCGCCTTCTCTTGTTCTATTGCTTTGTGAAGCCTTTTATTGGTAGTATTTCTGTTGCTACTCTTTATCTGTTTCAAAAATATTTTAAGCTACTGTTTAGGAAAGCAGGAAAAGATATTGCAGTAAAGCTCTATATGAAGTTGAGAGCAGAACTAGAAATATTTGTTCTGTGCAATTGGATTCACTAGTCACTTTGTAAAAATAGTTATTAACTAATTTTTTACTAAAATAGTAAGAAAAAGGTACAGTACTTAAATTAGCAAGTATTTACCAAGCAACTGTGAACCCTACAACCTCTGTTTTGGGTGCAAATGCTGAGGGTGTTTTTGGTAAGAAGTACACTATGACATTTCTTGTTAGTATGTGGGTAACTTGCCCCATGATAACTGATTCTGGAATCCCAGTGATGATGATGATTATTATTATAAATAAAACCTTAAAATTTGTCCCAAACCAGTGAGTTGTTTCAAAATGGCTGAACTGATTTGTCTGTTTCATATGAAGTAGAGGACTGGACTGTGGGCTTGGCATTAGTTGGTCTCCTTACTAAGGATGTTCATTCCCTTGAATTTGCTAATGTAAAGGGAACATAGAATTGCTGACCCAAGTATATGATTTGACTCGAGAAGAAGTTCTGAGAAGTGTTGCAGTAGTTTGTGAGGACTTTGTACCTATGAGAGTGAATGCTACTCTTTCAGTGGCAGTGAGCTCCTGCCTTCTGCTGGAAAGGGCTTTCTGAGATTTCAAAGCTCTATCTTTGGAAATAATTTAGGCCCTTAGGAGGTGCTCTTGAGAATGACACCTTCTTTGTCTCCTCAAATAGATTTTATGCATTGTTACATGGCTTGTGTATTTAAATGTAACCTCCAAATTTATGAAACAGTAATGTGCTGCTTTTCACCATGCTGTTAGAATTTCAAAGGTTGCCTAGGACTTTTAATTTTCAAAAATCCTTTGAAAATATTAGCTGTCTTGGTGTTAAATCATGATACATGTGTAGTAACTCTGGTTAAAACTCTGGTTAAAAATTCTTCTTTTAAAATTGCTTTTCTTTTACTGAAGGAGACAAGATACCAGCTGCTTCAACTGCGCCCCACACAACGTGCTTCCTGGATTGGATATGCTATTGCATACCACTTGCTAAAAGATTATGATATGGCCTTAAAATTACTTGAAGAGTTTAGGAAAACCCAGCAGGTAAGAGTTCCTGGTCTGGAAAGAGAACACTTTTTGTATAAGGGATGGAATCTGAGGAATTAATTCTTTGGAAATAGAAAACAATTATTAATTGGGAATAAATTTGTTGTTTGTGAAGCTTTCTGCTTTGAGAAATAAGCTGTAAAAGTTTAATTTATAAGAGCAGTCTCATGTGAAGTAACTAAATGTTTGTGAGACTTGTAGCTAGAGAAAACCTGTGATGATCCTGCCCCTTTACAGCAGGTGAAACTACAGAAAATACTTTAATATTTTGGATGTGCTCATTTGCCCTTTCTCCTGCCATAGTCTGGATGCCATTACATCTCTACAAAGAATGAAATATTGTCACTGGTTTGTATGCATCTGTATCTAGTACACTTAAAATCAATGCTTGGTTTCAAAGTAACATTAATGTGTAGCTGAAGAGTCTTTGATCAGATGTGGTGTTGGTGAGATCTGAGTAAATCAAATTGTACAATCCTAAAATCACTGAATTTAACCTTGTTTAGAGAGAGGCTATTCCCTTGTTCTGTTAGTGGTAATGCAGAGCTATAAAGTCTATATTAGCAGAACAGAGTTGATGTGTTGATTATTCTTTCAGTGTGGAAAGAAAAAGAAACATGTTTATAGATCCATTCAGCTGGGGAGGCATCTGGGAAGTACTGTGTTATTGGAATACGAATCCCAATATTACCAGTTAGATTGTGCCTGGGCCAGTCTGACCCTCGCTGCTGGGCCAAAGGCAGCAACTGCGGTGTATCACCCCAGAGATACCTTGGCTTGCTGGAGGTTGCAGCTGGGCACTGACCAAGTCCAGGCTTGTTAGGAACCCCGTTTACCTCAGGAGGAAAGGCTTCAGGCTAATGGTGAGGAGGAAGGAGACGGATTCTGCCGGAGGGTTTATATCCAGAGTTTTATTCCACGGTCACAGATGTCTGAATGTAGGCAACAGCTCCAACAGAATTCCCGACCGCATGGCTTGATTGGGCTTTTAAGCTCCGGGACAGGGGGAGGGGAAGGGACAGGTGAGCCACCAACCAGGTGAGAGGGGCAGGGTCTCAGGGGAAGATGACACCCAGACAGGCCAATGACCTCTGGGCATAGGGGCATCTTTTGAACTTGACCAACCACAGGATGACCTTCCTGGAATGTTAAGCCTGATTGACAGGACTCACTCAGTAAGGGGGCGAGGGGGAAGGGAGAGAGGTATTGGCACACCTGGGGAAGGGACCCGGAAGTTTGAAACAGGATATTACAACACACTGCAACACTGTGTAAAAATACTAAGATATTACCCGACCTCTAAATTGTGTTTTCAAAACAAAAATCTCATATCCTTTTTGAGTTGTTATAAATGGAATTAAATGTAAGAAAGGAAATAAATGGCTAGGAGAGACCAGTGTTTGTCTTGATCACTTATCATGGTCAAAAAAGGATGTTGCAGGCTGGGTATATATAGCTTGATATTTCAGAAGAGCTGTAACTTAAGCATTGAGTAAAAACTGGAAAGAGTAAGTTTTAATCAAAATTGGGTCATCTTCTGTGAGTGTTTGACAACCAAAAAGTCGTCATTCTCAAATGAGTCAGCAGCGCCCAGTCTGAGTTGGGTGCCAAAATGACTGAGTTAGAAAGAAAGACTGCATAGTAGATGGAAAACCAGAAAATGTCGCATAAGAAACTGAGGCTCCTGAAGGACTAAGAGAGCTTAGGAGTGGTATTGGCGCCTTGGAAGTGATGGTGTTTGTGTTGTTGTCTCTCTAAAAGGTTGTGTGTAAATATCTTTGTTTGAGGGCTGTCGTGATGCACTGTGTAGTCTAGTGACTAAGCCAGTTTTAAGTACTGTAGATGAATGCACTGTATTGGTTGAGTCTGCTGTGCAAGTTAGCACCATCTCAAATCTCACCCAAACAAAGACGATCTTAAGATGAGTGCAAACACTGATGCCATTTTCTGATAAAGCTGGAGCTATTTGGGAAGTTCACGTAAGTAGGAATATGGCTTGTACTTGTACCATGAGCTGGTTTAACTGTTGATTACTATCGTGTCAGTCAGAGGTATGGGGTGGAAAAGCTGCTTAGGCATTGAAGGACAGAAATATGCTACGAATATTGGACAACATAGTTTTATAGGAAATTAGTCCCATTGAGCCTCTCCTCGTTATTTTTGAGATTGTTAGAGACAGTTAAGTAGGTATATTATCTCTTCTCCTCCAAAACACTAAAAATATGTATGCACACATTAGTTGAATTTCTCTTGAAAATAGTCTTGTGCTTTGTTGTGCCAGCTCCCTGAAGAGTGTAGGCCCAGGTGGAACACCAAACACTGGAAGAGAGAATCAATGTAGTTGGGTCCAGAACAGTCAGGAGAGCCCAGGCAAACTCACAGCTCAGTTTTGCCGTGTGTTGGCTCTTCCGTAATACTCCCCAAATGTACTGCTTTTGCAGTGTCTGGATTTTTCAGTCCTGTGGTTAAAATAATTAAGTTCAGGACATTGCATGGATCTTTGAGGAGATACACATCTTGCTTGCTTTCCTTCCCAAATCTCTCCTCTTGGCCTGTAGTGCATATGCACTCAAGTTGATAGATGAACTTCTGTGATGGACTTTACAGACAATTGCATGTGACTGCAATAGAAAAGTGGTAATTTGAAAGGAGGATTAAAAGACTGAAGGGTTTCCAAATGACTTGTGAGCAGCACTCTTTAACAAATTGATGTTTTTGAGGAGTTTTATGGCAATCTGTATTAGGCCTGATACTGTCTACCATTCATGTTAATGAATAGACAAGGCAATGTAGCGCGTTGCATAAAACGCTGCTGTTGCAATAATTGAGAAATAATGGTAATGCAGGATGATGATATTTATTTATGTGAATTACTCAGGCAGCTCTGTCCTTTCAGATATGAATGCAAGCAGCCAAGACCAAGCAGCAAAACTAAGAAAAAAAATCAAGGAACTGTCATTTTAGTGATTGTAGATGAATATCTGAAGATGCAGTATTACAAAATAATGTAGCTAATCTAGCTACAAGTTGTTGCCAAAACCAGGAATCTGAGTTTTTCCTGTGTGCTCACACCACTTCCTTGTGCAGTACTGGCTGACTTGTGGAGGGTTGCTTCAGGAAGCCTAAGTTGCCAGAAAGATAATCACTCTTGGGAAGGATTGATTGGCTGAACTGAATAACTGTGAGGTGATAGAGGAAGAGGAATAATAGAGGGAAGTGAGCTGCCTTTGTTGATCCAGGCTGCAGTTAGTCTGACTTAGTTTGCTGTAAAACTGTCCCTCAGGGCAAGCTTATGGGTGAAAAGTAAAGTACACTCTTAGTTAAGCAGGAATTTTTGTCCATAAAGTACTCATTACTGAGAGATCAAGACTTAGTGATGAGCCTGTTGTCAAAAAAAGTTAGAAAATGAAAAGAATGTGGCAAGATAAGATGACTACAGAGAAAGTTATCTGAAGGGCAGAGAATTTCTTTGTTTATTGTAAACAGAAAAAGGCCTAGGTGACTTTAAAACTGTATGCTGGATTTGGGAAGAGTAGTAGCTAAGAAGTTTGCTTAGCAGGGAAAATAAAGGAAGGAATAGTGTCAGGAAGCTGATCAACAAAGTGATAATTGCTTTTTATCCTTGACAGTTTTATTCTAGTGGCTAAGTTATCACTGGAAATGGTGAATTTTCTCTTAGTGTGTTAAGATCAATGTTGCCTGTCATCTGAAAGCTGTAAATTGGCCAGATGCACAATATTTCAGTCAAAAACAGGTTATGAGGTTAAAGGCAGACATCACTGCAGGAAATGTAACAGCTTGTGCTGTCCTAGCTTAAGTCAAAATTATGTAAGAGTCAGTTCAGAATTAAAATTTTGGGAACCAAGGTGTAAAGCAACTGTGCAATTCATTTTACTGTTGTATGTCCCATTTTTCCTTTCTTCTTTTCCAGAACAATTTTTTTATTCTTAATTTTTTATTTTATTCCTAATTTTCGCATCAGGCCCACAAATACAGATATGGACAGAAAACCTCTGGAGTTTTGGGGGTCTGCTCTTAGGTATGTTTTAGCTGCATCTTGTCACATTCTTTCAGTGACAGTTGTTAGGGGGCCTGTGGTTGAAAAGCTGATCCTTCTTTGGTCCAAGAGGAGAGAAAAAAAATCTATTCTGAAACAGAATTGAGTTCAGGAGAAAGTTGGACATCTCCTGTGGAAGAATCATAACTCTTCTAGGGGGAGAGAGGAGTAAAGATGTATTAAGCAGCAATAACAATGGTGTGGACATTTTCTTTATAGAGTATCTTATCTTTATAAAACAATCTGATTATTCAGATTAACTACTGGGGTTGTTAACTGCTTGTCTTCTGATGAATTACAGATTTAAATCTTCATTAAATTGATGAGATGTCAAGGTATCTTTGAAAATGGACTTTTCATAAAATTACTTTAAAAATAACTTTTTAA